>NC_056728.1:1250929179-1251281679 GCF_019279795.1 Protopterus annectens | reverse complement strand
TTCATGGAAGACAATACTAACTTACCTTTAATGTATGCTAAATAACCATGTTGTTGAAAAAACATTATTTACACTTCAATTACACTTATTTAGAGTTATTCACAGAAGGATACTAATTACCTTTGAAGGCTCCTGAATTTTAGTATACAGGCTAATGAACTCAAATCGTTCAAGCCTGGTGGACTATAACCATTCAATTATTTGCCAAAAAAGTTCTCAGATTTCTAACATTAAACTCAAAGGACCTCCTCTGGGGTTATGGTCTGTCTGGTCTATGATCCGGAAACTGAAACTATGCTGTGGATGTTCCTGGACATGTTTAGCCAAAGCATTCTCCATCTTAAATTTCTTGATACTATATAGATGTTCATATACTCTGTCCTTGAGCCTACAGTCTGTCTTGCCGATGTAAAAACAAGGGCAGAGTTTACAAGTTGCCAAATAAACTACACTCTTAGACAATTAAACCTTTTGTTGATAGAAAACGTTTTACCCCTGACAGTAAACATTTTGCTTACTTCCATATGTCTACAATATGCGCAACTCTCACACTTATACATACCCGTAGCTCTTGACACAGGGGTCCTAACCCTCTCCAACAGCTTTTTAAGGTTAGGTCCTTTTCTGTAAGTGATCCTAGGGGATGGTTCAATAATGGAGGCTAGGTCCACATCTGACATTAATAAATTCCAATTTTTACATATAATCTGTCTTATGACAGGGGCGTCAAGGTTAAAGGGTGTGATAAAGGTGAGTTTGAATGAATCTGCTTTTGATGGATGTAAAAGGTCAACTCTGATAGTTGGTGATCCATTGGGGTGAAGGCTGGGTGTTAAGATCGGGTTATATTCGCCATTAAACCTTTTATGCTGTACTCCAAAGACTAGTTCATATAGTAACTGGGGAGGGTAACCACGTTTTAAAAACATGTCATACAGTAGTTGGCATTCAAGTCTAAATTCCTTTTCATCAGACACCATCCAGGCTGCTCTCATCAGTTGTCCCTTCACCACTGATCTTTTCTGTTGGTAGGGGTGACAACTGGCGAAATGTAGGAGTGAGTTGGAATAGGTTGATTTCCTATGTATCTTGGTTTTGAATATTTTTGCATTTGTATCCTTATATTATTCAACATCTAGATAAGATATGCTCTCCAGGTCCAGACTATGAGTAAATCTTAAAAAACTAGTAGATTCATTCAAATAAGTGACAAAATTCAGGATGTCGTCGACCATGCCTTCAAACATGATGAAAACATCATCCAAATATCTAGTGTAGTAATAGATATTTTTCTTAAACAAGTTTTTGTTGAAGACATGGTGCAGCTCCCAGTGGGCCATCACAAGGTTGGCAAAGCTTGCCCCACACGGGGAGCCCATAGCGGCACCTGTCTTCTGCAAATAATAACATCCATTAAACATAAAATAATTGTTAGTTAAAATTAGATCTAACACTTCTTTTAGAAGCTTGATTTCCCTTTCTGAGCCACCTTTTGCTCTAATTAAACTAGTTACCCATTCAATACCCGTGTCAATGGGTATTACCGTATAAAGGTATTTTACATCAATGGTCAAGAGTATAATATCTTCCTTATAATCTAGGCCATTGATTCTGTTCAAAACTGACCACGAATCTCTACAGATATAGTCTAGCTTATCAACATATTTCTTTAATATTGCATCTATGTACTTCGCCAAAGGTTGGGTAATGGAATTTCTCCCATTAACTATAGGTTGAAGTGGTGGGTCCATGAGATCTTTATGGACCTTCGAAATTCCGAAAATCACTGGAGTAAGGGGGCTAAACACGACAAGTAATTATAGAATTCCAAAGGAATCCTCAATTCTATAAATAAGTTGTTAAGGAAAACTTTGATCTTCTGGTGTGCACAGTTCATTTCATTAAGGGAAGCTAGACTGTAATGATCTGAACTGAGCAACCCTGACATACGTCTAATATAATCATCGTTGTCAAAAAACACAAGCCCTCCACCTTTGCCATTCTTAACAACTCTGACATTCTGAAAACTTAAACTATTCAAGCTCTCCCATTCTTGTCTTGTAAAATTACTGACTTTACCCGGAGGTCTATGCCTGTTAACTTCAAGGCTACCCCGTAAGTCCAGTTCACACACTTTCTCAAATACTTGTAGGCCAAGTGGTAATGGTGGGTTGAAAATACTCAACACCTTACATTCATTCTGCACTATTGGTTGTTCTTTAAACAAAAATTCCAGATTAATTTTGCGGATTAATGACCTTAGATCAATAATTGTTTTTGCTGTACTGGCCCTTAAGTCAGGGACAAAAGTCTGTCCTTTTGCTAATAAGTCCACTAGGGTAGTGTCCACTTCTATACTAGAATAATTGAAGATATTAAAGTCCTAGCTACTATTAAAGGCCATACTGAAACTCTTCGCAGGGGCACCAACATCTGTACAATGAACACCAGCTAGAATGGCCCTAGTCAGATCATCGGTTACCTCTGAGTTACCCGGTTCAATCCCTGTTTCTTCCCTTGGTTGCATCTCCCATTGTCCATTGAATTTATATACTGATGGCCCTTCCTGTGAAAATTTTGGGATTCACTACTAGTGCCTAGTTCATGGTTGTCAAAAGCTCTATTATGATTGGCTAAGTCATTCGAAGTTTGACTGCCGTAATTGTTGTTATTGTTTTTATTATTGTTGTTCCTTAAACAACCATTCCAATTGGAATTAAAGTCCCCCAAGTTCTGTCCCCCTGTTGAGGAAGCTGCCTCCATGTAGCTACGCTCCAGGGAGGTTCACCCTGGAGATTCCATATCTTGCCTACCAGAAGGCTGATTAACTACATTGTAGGTATTATTGTGAAGGTGATTTGGAGGGTTGAGCCATTCCTGTGTGGGTGGTGGTTTAGGGTAAGCAGACCCTTTACTATAGTCATTGTTATCACGGGACAATTTCTTATTCTTAGTGACTTTCATTTTTGCAATTTGGCCATTGATGCTGGTGAAAATATGCTCATAATTCTATTTGTAATGAGTAAAGTCAATGTCATTGGTTATGTTACCATCCAAAATGCCAATTTCATCATTTAATTTATCAATCATCACAGTGTAATGCTTAATGAACATCTCGATCAACTGGAGACCTTGACTGTCAAACAAAGCTAATAAGTCCTGGTGGAATGGTGAATCACAAAATAATCCAATGGGAAAACGCCAGGGTCTAAGCCCCTTAGGGACTTGGCGTCTTGACAGGCACTCCTTAAAATAAGCTACTTCGAGTTGTAACATTTTAACTTTAAATGATTTTGTGACAAGTATTTTTAAATTCTTCACTATGTTATGATTACTGGCATTGGGGTAAGCTGCTGAGCTGTCCACAATATGCAAGCTACCTTCGTTTAAAAGCAAAGGCTGATCAATCCAATGCTTCAAATCAATAAACACAGTATTCACAGTATTCAAATTGACCATACCTGGCTGTATTGTTTTCGTAGCTGGCAGTATTGCGTTTGTAGCAACAATTCCTGATAGCATTACAGATCTACTCACAGTGACTGGCTGGATAACTCATTTAATTCTGGGTTAATGGCTGCAGGGGAGAAATGTGTGATTCCTGTATGCCACCTCCGGTAATGCGGCTGTTTATAATGATGGATTTGGTTGTAGAGCTCCAATTCGGGTCAGGCTCACCTATCCAAGTTGCAATGGGTCCATTCCCTAGTGCAACCATGCAATGAATGTTAGGTTCCATAGCTGGAGCCATTGTAGAAAGACTGTTGATGGTTGCTGAAAGATCGTCCACTTTTCTAGTCAATGCTAAAACAACCTTGACAAGCTGTTGAATATCCACGTTGCTGGATTCAGAATTATTTGGCTGCTCGTTCTCTTGTGAGAAGAATAATCCTTGTGTGGAAGTAAATTCAGTTGTCATGCAGACCCACAAACAATTCAGCAACCATCAACAACCGAATCCAGCATTATAAACAGCAGCATTACTGGAGGTAGCATACAGGAATCACACATTTCTCCCCTGCAGCCATTAACCCAGAGTGAAATGAGGATTATCCAGCTGGTCACTGTGAGTAGATCTGTAATGCTATCAGGAATTGTTGCTACAAACGCAATACTGCCAGCTACGAAAACAATACAGCCAGGTATGGTCAATTTGAATACTGTGAATACTGTGTTTATTGATTTGAAGCATTGGCTTGATCACCCTGTGCTTTTAAACGAAGGTAGCTTGCATATTGTGGATAACTTGGCAGCTTACCCCAATGCCAGTAATCACAACATAGTGGAGAATTTAAAAATACTTATTTAAAGTTAAAAAGCTACAACTCGAAGTAGCTTATTTTAAGGAGTGCCTGTCAAATGCCAAGTCCCTAAGGGGCTTAGATCCTGGCGTTTCCCCACTGGATTGGTTTGTGATTCACCACTCCACCAGGACTTATTAGCTTTGTTTGACAGGCAAGGTCTCGAGCTGATCGAGATGCTCTTTAAGCATTACACTGTGATAATTGATAAATTAAATATGATGAAATTGGTATTTTGGATGGTAAAATAACCAATGACATTAACTTTACTCGTTACAAATACAAGTATGAGCATATTTTCACCAGCATCAATGGCCAAATTGCAAAAATGAAAGCCACTAAGAGCAAGAAATTGTCCCGTGATAACAATGACTATAGTAAAGGATCTGCTTACCCTAAACCACCACTGACACAGGAATGGCTCAACCTTCCAAATCACCTTCACAATAATGCCTACAATGTGGTTAATCAGCCTTCTGCTAGGCGAGATATGGGATCTCCAGGACGAACCTCCTCAGAGCGTAGCTAAGTGGAGGCAGCTTCCTCAACAGGGGGACAGAACCTGGGGGACTTTAATTCCAATTGGAATGGTCATTTAAGGAACAACAACAAGAAAAACAATAACAACAATTATGGCAGTCAGACTTCGAATGACTTAGACAATCATAATAGAGCTTTTGACAACTATGAACTAGGCACTAGTAGTGAATCCCAAAATTTTCACAGGAAGGGCCATCAGTATATGAATTTGACGGACAATGGAAGATCCTACCAAGGGATGAAACAGGGGCCAAGAGTTTCAGAATGGCCTTTAGTAGTAGCCAGGACTTTAAAATCTCCAATTATTCTAGTATAGAAGTGGACACATCCCTAGTGGACTTATTAGCAAAAGGACAGACTTTTGTCCCTGACTTAAGGGCCAATATATCAAAAACAATTATTGATCTAAGGTTATTTGTCCACAAAATTAATATGGAATTTTTGTTTAAAGAACAACCAATGGTGCAGAATGAATGTAAGGTGTTGAGTACTTTCAACCCACCATTACCACCTGGCCAAGAGTATTTGAGCAAGTGTGTGAACTGGACTTATGGGATACCTTGAAGTTAACAGGCATAGACCTTTGGGTAAAGTCAGTAATTTTACGAGACAAGAAGGGGAGAGCATGAATAGCTTAAGCTTTCAGAATGTCAGAGTTATTAAGCCTGACAAAGGTGGAGGGCTTGTGTTTTTTGACAACGATGATTATATTAGACATATGTCAGGGTTACTCAGTTCAGATCATTACAGTCTAGCTTCCCTTAATGAAATGAACTGAGCACACCAGAAGACAAAAGTTTTCCTTAACGACTTATTTATAGAATCGAAGATTCCTTTGGAATTGTATAATTACTTGTCATGTTTAGCCCCCCTTACTCCAGTGATTTTTGGAATTCTGAAGGTTCATAAAGATCTCATGGACCCATCACTTTGACCTATAGTTAATGGGAGTAATTCCATTACCTATCCTTTGGTGAAGTACGTAGATGCAATATTAAAGAAATTTGTTGATAAGATAGACTATATCTGTAGATATTCGTGGCCATTTTTGAACAGCATCTGTGGCCTAGAGTATAAGGAAGATATTATACTCTTGACCATTGATATAAAAGTCCTTTATATGGTAATACCCATTGACATGGGTATTGAATGGGTAACTAGTTTAATTAGAGCAAAAGGTGGCTCAGAAAGGGAAATTGAGCTTCTAGAAGAATTGTTAGATCTAATTTTAACTAACAATTATTTTATGTTTAATGGATGTTATTATTTGCAGAAGACGGGTGTTGCTATGGGCTCCCCATGTGGGGCAAGCTTTGCCAATCTTGTGATGGCCCACTGGGAGATGCACAATGTCTTCAACACAACTTGTTTAAGAAAAATATCTATTACTACACTAGATATTTGGATGATGTTTTCATCATGTTTGAAGGCATGGTTAATGACATCCCGAATTTTGTCACTTATTTGAATGAATCTACTAGTTTTTTGAGATTTACTCATAGCCTGGGTCTGGAGAGCATATCTTATCTAAATGTTGAATTATATTAGGAAAAAAATGCAAAAATATTCAAAGCCAGGATACATAGGAAATCAACCTATTCCAACTCATTCCTACATTTCACCAGTTGTCACCCCTACCCACAAAAAAGATCAGTCGTGAAGGGACAACTGGTGAGAGCAGCCTGGATGGTGTCTGATGAAAAGGAATTTAGACTTGAATGCCAACTACTGTATGACATGTTTTTAAAATGTGGTTACCCGCCCCAGTTACTGGATGAACTAATCTTTGAAGTACAGCATAAAAGGTTTAATAGCGAATATAACCCCATCTTAAAACCCAGCCTTCACCCTAATGGATCGCCAACTATCAGAGTTGACCTTTTACATCCATCAAAAGCAGATTCATTCAAACTCACCTTTCTCACATCCTTTAGCATAAGACAGATTATATGTAAAAATTGGAATTTATTAATGTCAGATGTGGACCTAGCCCCTATTATTGAACCATCCCCTAGGATCACTTACAGAAGAGGACCTAACCTTAAAAACCTGTTGGAAAGGGTTAGGACCCCTGTATCAAGAGCTATGGGTATGTATAAGTGTGAGAGTTGCATATTGTAGACATATGGAAGTAGGCAAAATGTTTACTGTCAGGGGTAAAAAGTTTTTTATCAACAAAAGGTTTAATTGTCTATCTAAGAGTGTAGTTTATTTGGCAACTTGTAAAGTCTGTCTTTGTTTTTACATCGGCAAGAGGACAGAGTATATGAACATCTATATAGTTTCAGAAAATTTAAGATGGAGAATGCCTTGGCAAAACATGTTCAGGAACATCCATAGCATAGTTTCAGTTTCCAGATTATAGACCAGACAGACCATACAACCCGAGGAGGTCCTTTGAGTTTAATGTTAGAAATCCATGAACTTTTTTGGCAAATAAAATTGAACACTTATAGTCCACCAGGCTTGAATGATTTAAGTTCATTAGCCTGTATACTAAAATTCATATCCGCGGTGGTGCAGTCGTAGCGTTGTTGCCTCACAGCAACAGGTTCTCCCGTTCAATTCTCGGCTGGAGTGCGGGGAGTGCCTTCTGTGTGGAGTCTGCATGTCCTCCTTGTGGTTGGGTGGGCGTTTGAAAGACATGTGTATATGGGCGTGCCTTCGTTGAAGGTTGAATGTCGAGCTGGCACCTCGTTGTTCGTCAAAATCTACTGCCAATCATTAGCGGACTGGAGTTCCGCTGTGGCGACCCCTAACCAGGAAAAGCTGAAAGACAACAACAACAACAGCCTGTAAACTAAAATTCGTGAACCTTCAAAGGTAATTAGTTTCCTTCTGTGAATAACTGTAAATAAGTGTAATTGAAGTGTAAATAATGTTTTTTCAGCAACATGGTTATTTAGCATACATTAAAGGTAAGTTATTATTGTCATCCATGAAGATTCATGCAGATATAAAATACTGTTTGTGGTTGCTTTTACATGTTTGTCTACATGTCCCTCTTATTACATGTGTCTCTTTTTTCTATATGGTTTCCCATTGCTTTTCAATCGCTTTACATAGGTTTCTTTAAGAAACAATTTTTTAACAGTTATTTTTTAATGAATTGAAGAAATTATTTGTTATAGTTAATAATTTTAGGTGGTTGTCCTTTAACTTTTTAAATGTACCAACCATGTGACTAGTCAATTGTGTATATATAGTGTGGATTTACTGTGTTACTTGGCCTGATAAAGTTTTACTTATTAGAGTAAGATGAAAGTGCTTACTTTATTGCTTTGGAAGTGAATAAAACTACCTTGTGGAATATTTTGCAGCCAGCAGCCGTTATTTTTTTCTTTTTATTCAAGGTATTCGGAGTGACCACCACAGGTAGGAATACAGTTAAAGTTGATTATGGAAATATTTTGGGAAATGGAGAAAAAGACAGTCCAGGGATTTGTTAACAACCATATATACACATTGCATTAAGCCTACGCATTATTTTATGTTAGAACGATGAGCAGACGTGTTCACTGAATATGCATCAAAAACATGGCATTGTAAACGGGCAATTTGTGCATTTGACAAGGATAGTTTCTGAAGAAAAAACTACTCCCATGAATGTGAATTTTTGGCCAATATGTTTTTCGCTTGAGGTTACCTCCAGGAATTGGTACAAAACATAAGATATGAGGGATATTAGAAAAGAAGAAAAGTCCCCCCCACCGTTAAATGGTGATTGTGACACTTGTGGCCTAAATAACAGACTGATGATGGAGAGAAATTTGGTTACAAACTAACCTTTGTCACCACCTAGTCCCCTGATAGTGATCATATTTATGAAATTTTGAAAAAGAACTGGAATGTTTTTTTCATGTTTTCATGAAATTGAAAGGTTGATTGGGGGTAGTGTCAAAATTGTTTACAAAAGGGGGAGGAACATTAAGAAAATCTTAGAAAATGGAGAGGGTGGTGTTTCAAACAAGATCAGTGATAGAACTCGTACCCATAAATGTGGTTTTTGTGGCCTATGTAAATACATCATAGAAGGTGACGAGACCACTGTTAATGGTATTTACATCCAATTAAAATTTTTTTTCTGCATCTGTAATACTTTTGTGATTGTCTACCTGGCTGTCTGTAAGCAGTGTAAGGGGTTCTATATAGGAAAGACCCAGAGAAGGTTTAATGATCATATATATGAGCACATTAATGCTATTAAGAAAGGGAATGCCAACAATGCACGTTCTAAGCATGTGGTTGAAAACCCTGGTCATGAATTTGGATTTTTGTGTCTTGAGGTGATTAATAAGAATGTAAGAGGTGGTCCTTGGGCTGACACCATTGAATATAAAGAGTTAAGGTGGCAAGTTAGGTTTAATGCTTGCTTTCCATCTGGACTCAATAAAACTGTCCCCGGGATTCATGAAGCTTGCGCCAGACGCACGCATAGCATAGGTGTTATAACGCCAAATATGGCCGCCGAGCGATTCAGGTACGATCTAATTCCACATGCACTACCGGCGTATGCCAGCTCTGCGCAGCCCCCGGCGTAGGTATGCAAATCACCCCATGTGCAGTGTTGCACCATGCAAATGAAGGCATATAGCGATTCATGAAGTGGTGCAGGCGTAGCGTAAGCCCATGGAAATGTAAACCAAAAAACATGGTTTACATTTTCCCAAACATAACATCGGAGCTATGGAAGAGGGCCTGACCCAGGTATCACAACATGAACATATGCCAATGGCGAAATACACAGCCAATGGCATAAGAAAAGATGCACAACACATAAATAACAACATTTAATGTCATGTCCACAGTAACGCATAGCAGAACCGCAGGGCATGTGTGCGGAAGCTGTAACATAAAGAAATAATATAAAAATGTCATAAAATCGCAACGTAATAGAAATCAGGTTTACAGCATAACACACAATGGTAGGCATGGAACACCACAACCAAGGTGCAAGGGTTGCTAAGGGCTTGCGATAGTGTTCGGCGCGGTAACTATGAATTAGTAGTCAATGCCATGCAAATGAGGCAGATAATACTGAATCGCAAATGTCCCACCGGAGGAAGGTTGTACCATATGGCGCAGCGGTATAACACCGAGGAGTGGTTCATAGGAGATACATGACATCAGCAGAGGGGTGTGCCACTGTAGCACTAAGCACATTGGAGCATTGCAAATCTGGCCTGTCCGTTGCTAAGCAAAGCTGCAGGATAGGGGTGGGGAGGAATCGTTTAGCTGAGAGCACACATGGTGGCCAAAAGCGCATGTGTACGAGGATGAAAACGTGCCCGAAACCCAGTAATTGGACGCACGTGCCACAAACAATAGCAGAAACAGGAAGGTCAGGGGAAGGAAAGGAAATGCAGAAGTAGGATAATTGGAGTACTAATGAGCAATCAACACCAATCAACCCACAAAGGCCAATCGATGGCAGCTGACAAGTCCGCTTGCAGAAACCTGCAAAACAGGATAGGGGAGGCATGTGAATGCAAAGAAAGGAGGGGAGGTATTGGATTGCAAAGATAGGAGACCTGACACAGCAGAGCAAAGCAAACCAACAGCAGACCAGCAGTAGCACACATAATGCAATATACACCAGGTCCAGGAAAGCACAAATGAAAGTAGGCTGCAGGATGCACGCCAGAAAATGGTAGGTGCAATGCACAGAAATGTAAAGGGAAGGTCAAGAGGTAATCCACGGCAGGCAAATGTAATTCAACACCAAAGGCACCACAATAGTAGTTCCGGCAGTAAAACACATAACATAACCTGTAGCTATTAACGCATATACACACCCTATGACATCATCGGTGTTCACAGCACAATAGTATAAAGTGTGTAAGCACCCAACACACACCTGTGTATTCCCAAACACTGCACCATAGGTGTAAACACACGGGGAACTTTCAAAATGTACATGTTGGGAGCTGCCATAGCTGTGATTCATCAGCATGTGATAGAGACTGACGGTGTTGTGGAGGATGATGCCAACAACCACCGCAGGCCTCGGAGGAGAAGGAGAGTGTTCAGACCAAGGGTAACCTACCAGGGGCTACATGACCTGGAGATAGTAGAGCGTTACAGGGTGGACAGGGACATCTTACAGCAAATAGTGGAGCTGTGCCGGCCACGCCTGAGAACCAGAAACAACAGAGGGGAACCCATACCAGTGGACACGAAGGTATGTGTAAGCCTGTGAATACTGGCCATAGATACCTTTCAAAGGCCAACTGGAAATATAATGGGTATCTCACAGGCATCAGCATCCAGGGTACTACACCAGTTCCTGGATGCCATGTTACCACATGCCAATGAGCAGATATACTTCCCCAGAACTCAGGAGGAGTTGGCCAGCAATATGCATCACTTCCACCATGTGGCACAATTCCCGGAGGTACTGGGTGCGATAGACTGCATGCACATACAAATCAAGTCACCACCTGGTGAGCAGGGTATGCGCTACATAAACCACAAGGGATTCCACTCCATCAACTGCCAGGTCATGTGCAATGCCCAGGGCATTATCATGGATGTGTGTGCTGGCAGCCCTGGAAGCTACCATGACTCCCATATCTGGCATGCCTCACAGCTGTATCAGGTATTTGTCAGGGGGGACATCCCACACGGCCATCTTGTGGGGGATGCTGGCTATGCGCTGGAGCCATGGATGATGACTCCCATCAGAAATGCACACACACCCATGCAAGAACGCCATAATGAGGCACACGCACAAACCAGAATCATCATAGAGCATGTGTTCGGGATGCTGAAATCACGGTTCCGGTGCTTGGATACATCTGGTGGAGCCTTGCAGTACTCTCCAGGCATGTGTGCCCACATCGTCATAGTATGTGCCATGCTACATAATATGATCCTGCGGAAGCAGCTGCAGCAGGGACAAAATGGTGAAGGCCCTCATAGCCCACCGCAGTTGCCAAGGCCAGTACAGGCACAGAGGGATTCAGACCATGAACACACTGTGCCAGCCCCAGTAGGCAGACGGAGGCATGTCCAATATGCCTACGCCTTGGCAAAGAGGGAACGTATAGCACATACACTGACCATGTAGGCCCCTACGGACTGACACCTCTCCACCTGCACACACAGTAAAATGGATGGCACACAAACATGACCACCTGTAAATTGTAATGTATAGGTGGCCCAATGTGTGACTCCTACATAGGCAGCCCTCAAACATTGTAAACACAACAGCCAGTGCAACACGGAATGCCAACACCTGAACAGTACATGAGTCTTACAGCATATGGTGGTGCTGTGTGCCTGTCACATTATATATATATATATATATATATATATATATATATATATATATATATATATATATATATATATGTACACATATGCATATATATAATACAGATAGAAAGGGCAATAGAGGGATATATGGTGATATAGATGGATTCAGCGATATCTGCAAATATGATAGATAGTTCAACGACATTCATAACATCTTGGAGGTACAAATAAATAGGATACCGCCAACCATGGAATGTGTAACATACCGACATGCGTAACCACGAGGCTGAAAGACCGATAGAACACAGTACCGGAACAGTACATCCGCGAGTAATAGTATGATGATATGAAGGGACGGTTAGTCACTGCTGACGGTGTCGCGGTCCACGTAGGTACTGTGTTCAACTGTGTCTGTGAGTGCCGTAGTCTGTGTAAGTGTGCATTGAGGGTGCCGTGTGCGTTTCTGTGTGACTGTAATGTGTGTGTGTCCGCAACATGTGTATGTTGGTGCCAAGTCAGAGGCAGACCAGTATGGTAGGTGTGGGTATAGCTAGCCGTAGGCATACGGTTACTACCTGTACCACAGTAGGAGGGACATCCCCACCCTGGGCAGGTGTGTCCTGACATAAAACAGTACAAAGGGCAAATGTCCGAGATGGTAGGACATAAATATGTCCCATATATAATGTAACAGTTGTATTTAATAGTTATGCCTGTATGTAAGAAACTTAAATGTTACATGCAATATGATAAGTATCCAAAGTCACAACAATAGGTATGTAGTGAGGATAAAAGTATGTGCTACCTGTGTACTGACCGTGACTACGTGTTGGCCTGTAAACACTGCTTTGTGTCCTGCAAGTGTCCAACAATGACCATATGATAAGGTGGCAACCCATGGCAAACAGGCTCTTTTAACAACACAACCACAATGACTGCAAATATCTGGGACAGAAATACAAGGGATAGCTGTCACCTACACATATCCCCTGATATATCGCTGCAATTACGGAGGTATACAAGTAGCAAGCTCACCTGCAGACGATATAGAAACCAGTTAACAATGGCCCAACGTACAATTCTGTAACATAAGTCTACTAACTGTTAGCTCTCTAATCAGGGACGGAGCCCACACACATATATATGGATTATGTAGAAATGCAAGGCCCACAAACCGTATATGTTACGTACAACCACCGACATCCCCCACACTAGAAACTAAAGAAATACAAACTGTAATAGCAGCACAAACATCCAGTCAGTCAATTACATCTGCAGAACCCTCAACATACCGTGTGAGAGACACAATTAAAGGCGACATGCAAAATTGCAGGCATTGTATAATGGAACAAACAGCCATGTTACAGGTATTGATTGCAATACTCCGTTAACAGACGTTGGGATGACAGGTACACCCACATGTTGAACCAAATACTCTACCTGTCACACACAATCCACGGGGGACATGAATCCAAACTATACTTGTCTCCATGCATAGCAGTTGCAGTTACTCATAACAAAACGCAATTACAGACCGTCTCCCCGAAGGTAGGGCAAATAGGCAACGCCCAAGTGGAGAATCCAATTATACCCCACTGTCGCCGCGTAATTGGCGAATGGAGTAGCTGCACAGCTGATATGCAAGTAATTAGTCACTCAGGAACACCAATTGGCGGGAAGAATCCACATGTTTCAGGTATCGACGTATATAAGGATGACTTGCCAGACATTCAAACTGTATGCTCATACCGAAAAACAGTTGAAACACTGTGAGAGAGATAGAAACGAAACGCCATAATGACAACAAGGTATGTAGAACGTCCGATATGTAAGGTTATGTATAGCACGATCTGTATTAATTAGTTTTACTGTATGTATAACCTGGTTTGCATTAATTAAACGTGTCCGCAATGCATAAAGTGGGGAAAGGTATTGATGTAGTGATGTCTTGCTGAGCATACTAACGCTTGTAGAATCTGTGCGTCCAGCAGTGGGACACAAGGTACACAGCACAGACACCAGAAGGGATGCTACATGAGGCCATTAAACAGAACAATGCCATACAACCCGCCGTCAGTGGTAGGGTATGTCCAACAAGGACGCCATAGCAGGGGATAGTATATGTTGATATACTGTCACAGCACGCATGTGTATGGGTAAATAACGTTAATGACATATGTAAGGTGGTCCCGCTGAGCAAGTATGATTTGCATTATGGGATACTATGTGAAATATGTGTAATGTATAGTATTATAGGTAGATATGACAGATATTCTACACAGCATAACAGGCATATCATGCATACCACAGGTATCGCCTATTGGTATGTACAATAACAGGATACATATGGCCTGTAGGTATGGGACATAGTAATAGCATGATAGCTAATCTAAATGGAAGGGCTACCAAGTAACCATGCACAAAGGACATGTAATAGCTGCACAGGTGCATAGTGGGGTACTATGCAGTCTGTCAAGTCCATGTGTAAGCACAACTACAGTGTTCACACTAGTGGCACCTCTCCAGGGTAGTGTCCTGTGAAGAGCAGAGCCAGGTGTCACCTGCACCACTGCACAGTACAGCCACTGCAGTGATCCCAGGCCTACATGTGTTTCCCAACCACCAAGGGAGGTATCACATGAACAGTGCTACTGAGTGTCCCTGCATGATGTACAGAGGACTTATGTTCCACAGCATGGTGAGTGTCCTGTTTGGGAATGTAACCCAGAAGCACATCCCACTCATTGTGGCGTGTGTGCACATATCCATGAGCATGTTGCTCACAGTGGCCTCTGCTTATGTTGCGTATGAGGAGTATATCCACCAATAATGTTGTGGACATGGGCCCTGTCTGATCAGCAGAGGTCACCCCGAGTATGTAGTATGCAAATGTGTACAGATGTGGTGTCCATAGTGCAGCCGCATATTTAAACTGTCGGAGCTCAGTAAACGTCATGGCGTGTTAATGTTGTGGCATGTAAAGCTGTAGCTGTTGTGTAAGGTACACCCTAAATGGGGTGGTGTACCCTTGAATGTGTGTAGATGTCTTGAGTTCAGAGGTACAATGGGTGCCTATGTACCAGTTACACACCCAGTACAGATAGGTGTGGCCATGTAGGAGGATATCCACGCGACAGTGGCAATACGGTAACCACAGGAGTGGGTGCGACATATGTGTGTACTGCAAACATGTACAATGTGATATGTATGTAGGGGACTACCATCCATGTGATAGTCAGTGGGTGAATGGTGTAATGCAAAGGTGATGTGCATGCACCTTGTGTCATGTAGCTTGATGCCATGATAGTCATATTATGTATCTGTCACAGTGACACCCGTATGGTTGGAGTCAGTATCAGCTGGTGGAGCAATCATGGTGCTTGGTATGTAGGGGTTCTAAAGCTAGGCAGGGAAAGTCCCCTGTGCCAGCCTGTTCTGCAGGGAAGCATATACTTAACATGAGGGGCCCTATGACTGAGGACTGTGGTATGCCAAAGTACCTGACATGTAGTAGGTACTATGGTATGCTGGCCTCACTGTGTGTCCTGTCCATGAGCCACATAGCATAACATCCTGAGACACAGGGTATGATGTGCAGGTGGATGTGCATGTTGTCAATACCAGAATGGGGAATGGTGCTGAAAGGCAATGAGAGGACAATGTAGGATGTGTGGACTCCCGTACCATCAGCAACTGCCCTGGTAACTGTATGAAAGGAGTCCACCATGTGTAGGGGCCATGCTCTGGCCTTAACAAGCCCAACCCAGGTGGCAGCAGAGGACGGGAGACCAACAATGTCTCTGAGAATTACTTCCTTGATGATGTGCCCCATAGCCATGCAGAACAGTCCAGTCAGGTGTGTAGGACTATAGTCCCACTCGTGCAATGCAGTGCCACCTGTGTGTAGTGTGATAAATGCTGCTGTGTGCCATTCAGGGTCTACAATGTCTGAAACAAGGCTATTACTGAATATGGTGGCCTAGTGGGGAGACAAGTAATTCAGAGGTTGGTGGACATCACAGCCTGGGACGTTGGAAGGTGACATGGGGCCAGTGTCCCAGGACACATAGAGTGTAGGTCAGTACTGTGTAGGTGTGACCACAGGGACACCACAATGTTCATGTATGGATTGTGGCCCTGTAGTGAGTGAGAGGGTGTACTGTCAGCATTGAATCCATCCTCCAGCATGTTGCCAACAATACCTGGGTCTGCAATGTTCCTGAGTGACTGTTGTATGTGACAGCAGATGTGGGTGTTGCCATCGAATACTGACATACCACCATAATGCCTGGTGGTACACCCGAATGTGTGGCAGTCATGTTTACGTAGCTAGTCTTGGAGTATGTGATGAGGGACCCTGTGGCCCCACCACGGCTGACCAGTGAGCCACCCCACACATGGGAATGTACACCACTGTGCAACAGCCTACACCTGTTGTTGTACATCATATGTCCATGGAACATGACCACCAGAGTGGCGTCTGTTATCTGGTGTGTACCATCATGGCTCTGTGTGGAATAGCATGATCCATGCAGTTGTGTACATGCTAATTAAGTGCACTGGGGTATGTGTCAGCATTTGTATGTGCATTGTCCATCTGCACGGGTGTCATGATGTTAACAACCGCTGTCAGCAGACGTCTGTAGTAGGTGTAGTAGTACACATGTACTGTGTATGCTGTGATGGGTGTGTTTCGGATGTGGCTAACAAGGTAGATTAGCATATGTTCGAATCCACCAATGAGGGGATAACCCCAGGTGTGTAACACCAGTCACATGGTGGTAGTGTTCATGCCAAGGGTAATGTAGGTCTTGGAGGTGGTGTGTATGTGTTGATCCAGCAGAGTGGAGGGTATGACTCATGGATGTGTCGGTACATGAGTGGCTATCCAAGTGAAGTGTGGGATAGTGTCAGTCACACATCAGTAGTAGCTGAGGCCCACTGTCCACTATACCACCATAGAAGGTATGTTACCCGTGGGGTATGATGTTGACTCTGTCGCTTGTTACAATGTGTATAGTGGTCCTGGACACAGTTAGTTGCACATGGAGCACCTCTGATGCATTGTGCTAAGCAACTTGCCAGGATGTGTGCAAAACATAGTGGGATATGGGAACCCCTCAGCTGTGGGTGTGCCGGTCCAGGTATGTGCCTGGAAGGTATGGTCCGTCTATAACCTGTCATTGCAGGTGTGCTCTGCAGAGCCTACAGGCAGGTCCCAGTCACTGCAGAGATGTTGGAGTGGTGCATTATAAGGTGTGCCTTGCCTGCATGCGTCACAAGGGAAGATGCAAGCAATGTGTCACATGACCCCATGTCGCGCATGCCAGTTACCGCCCTGCCGGTGACAGTTATTGGAAACTGTGCAGGACAGGCAGTATAGCAGCAGCAAGAGCCTAGCATGTGAGCTGTACTCCCAGGGCCGACAGGTGCAAGTCATCTGTGCCACAGCATTGTGTTTGACCAGGACAGTCATAGCGGACAGATACCACATGCCTGTGGAATGACAATAGGAGCATAGGCAACTGTTGAAGTGACACAGTTGGTCATTGTACAGTGGTATCGTGTCTGGACAAATGCAAAATGCTCCCCAGGGCTAGGCCCACACCCTCAGGGCTATAAGACTGGTGAGCTATTGCATGTCCCTGCACACATAGTCTGTGAAGTGGCATCACAGGGCAGTCACACTAACATGGCAAATGACAGACATATCGTACCTGGTGAGGTGTGGCATGGGTGCATAGGTTATGTTGCAGAAGCAGTTACTCGACAGCAAGATGTAAGCGACTAATGCCTTGTGTAGCCTGCTGTGTGGAACTGCAGTGTGACACCCTACAGAGTCAGCTATGACTGGTGTGTTGTGAATGTTATAACACACTATTGGCTGTATGTGGTGGGCACACATGAGTCTGTGGGCTATAAGCTGGTGATGTTGTCTTCCATGATGGGGGCTACCTCTGGTGCCTACAGTGAGTATGGAGACGTACTGCACAGGTTGTCCTCGTAGGTGTGGCCAGTGGTGTAGATTATGTGAGACTATGTGATGGGTGGGGTGTGTTGCGAATGTTACACATCCCCAAATGACTGTCAGGTGCAGTCAGGGTTGGCGACAGCATTACCCCCAGCCATAGCTGTCAGCCTCCTGTCCCCAATATGAGGAACATTAGCAATCATACAGTGTGACAAATGGGCGAAACGTGGAACACTTACAACTGGCTTACTAACAGCATCAACTAGGAAGGGCATATGATGGCTAAAATAGGCTGGTCTTATGTATAAAACAGATATTCCAATGAATTACTATGATTCTCATCTATCTAGCCATGGCTAGCAGGTAAACTATGTACAACAATGAATGTGTGACAGACCCTTCCAATGTGGAACCTTGAGGAACATGCACCTTTTAGAACCCCAAATGAGGTACGTTCCCCGTAATGAGGTACACCTGAGAGCTATGGGCCCAGCACGGCTGCAGACGTGCATCCCCCACAGGCTGTAGTGCCGTATGTTGGGAAGTGAGCATTGAATGTGTACACGAGACAATTGCTCTATTGCCACATGTACGACATATCCCTCATATAGACAGGCAGTAGCACTGGTACGTGACAGTTGGACATGCCTGCATATACAACCATGTCCCACAGGATATGTGCATTACGTGTGTACAACAGCTGTCGTACCTTAAGCAAGCTGGGAAGTATAGGACAGCCAGTGTACCTGTGGGAAATGGTGTGGAATGGGCGCTATAGTAATCATTAGCTCATGACATGCTCAAATGTTCTGAACAAGTGCCTAGCATGACCATACAATACAGATAGGGTGTTGGATAATATCAACCCACAAGTGGTGATGACAGTCATTTAGGGTGGCACCGCACTATAACCCTGCTGAGTATGGTGTGCATGTCCATGAACCATTAGCACTGTAGATGTTAGCAGTACAGATGTACAAGATAGCACGGATATTTGATTACAAATACCTTTGCATGTCACAGGTGTGTTGCACCAGTGGCCTGTTGACAGACCCACAACTACAAAAGGTGCAAGAGTGACATGTGCACAGCACATCTGTGCCAGATACAGTAGAACAGGGTTAATGTGTTGTACCCCACCCTCATTGTAGCCCATACCACACACACAAATGTTAGGCATCTGTGTATGTAAGGCTGTGAATGGCCATGACCTATCAGTTTAGCTGTGTCAGTGTTGTGAACAACATACAGAATGGGCTGTGTGTGTGAGGTGTGTGACATATGTGCACAGTCTAATGGATGATACCAGCAGTGTCACCGCTAGGTGAACATCCCTGTACCCATAAACTGCTACCTAGGCTGTGGTCAACATTATGGACACTGTGTAAGGGATGGTGCTGTGCAGTGCACCCTCGACATGGTGACATCTCCAGGCCCCTTAGGTAGTCATCTGAGGTACCCATGTCATGTCAGGGTGCCATCCATGAGCACGGAGATCAGTGGCCAGGCATATACAGCACTGTGGTGACCAATATTGGATCACATACCACCTGTAAGGGGTAATGGCTATGCATGGATGTGCGATAACAGCCTTCACAATCCACACCTCCACTATGCAGCATGCCGTCTACCTTGCAGAAGGACATTTGCTACACCATGATGATGGACATGCTACATGTCCATATCCTGATCTATATGACATATGTCATGGACAGCCACCGTCCTAATACTAGGATCACCACAGGCTGGACAGATCCCTGTGCCATATATGTGACATACTCCCACCATACCATGCAGCCCTGTCCATCAAAGCTGCAGATGTCATCCCAGTCATACATGGTGTGATGGCCGCATGGTAGATGTACTATCAACTGACTGGATCAGTAATGTGGCACTGATGCAGCTTGCGGTGGCACAATGGCCATCTGTAACAGTGTGGAAACCATGCCCGCACATGCTATGGTTGATGACCATCCCTGCGAATGTCGCCTGACTATCCATTGTCCCATGTCTATCACATGTGTAATACAGGCGATCCGTGTCAGGATGTTGAACAGTTGTACAGTGCTGTGTAGATGTATATGGCAAAACACATGCATGTACAGGTGTCCATGCGTATGTGTGCATTGTCACTGCTCAAGTCCATTCCGACTGTGTCTGTGTTGATATGTGACATATACACAGCATCCAGGTCAACAGTAGTACCGTGGACATATCGAGGCATGTGCAGATAGGTAAGAACACAAGTGCAGGCAAATAGACATGCCCACAGCAAGACAGCATTTACATGGAGTATGAACACTGTAATGAGGTGACACACATATATGGTGATGATATCCAATGCATAATGGGTGTGACATGTGTGACACAAACACATCAGTCGTGTCAGTGTCATGGTGCTTTGCAAAGATAACTGTGCAGATGCAGTAGATGTCATAGAAATGTATGTGCAGCAGTATCTCTGTACATCTCTGAAACTGTGACCTGTCACCATCATTATGTTTTACAGATAATGCCCTGTCTACGCCTCCCAGCATACACCCGCCAGGAGGATGATGTCCTCATCCCACAGCTCCATGACAACTATGACTTGTTGTTCAGCCATGTGCCACAGCATGCCCAGCAGCGGGATGACCTGTGGCAGGATCTACGCAGGAGGGTGAACGATGTGGGTGGCCATAACTGCACCTACCAGCAGGTGCGCAGACACTGCATGGACCTGATATGACATGCAAAACAGCGTGCCACTGCAATCGCCAGGGAACAAGGTGGAACAGGTGGTGGGCCACCAACCCAGCCCCCACTCACACACACCGAGGAGCTACTGGCCAGTCTGGGGACACCCAGGGAACAGCATCCAGAAACACTAGCTGCCATCGTGGAGGTGGGTGTCTCCAAACCAATGAGCCTGGAGTTGCCTGGTAAGTCAGTAATGCACATATGGCTATTATATCCCATGTAGTTGCATGTGTCACTGTACATAATGTAAAGTAACAACATATGCCAGGTATGTGGACACACATGCTGCATACTACAGTATGCTACGTTGTGTATGCACACATGTGCATACTATATGCTATTACACAGGTGAATGTGTGCACATGCACAGTGCAACCTGTGGCTGTCATACAGTCATGGATAATGTTCATACTGGTGTGTCACCCCTATACAGGTACCTCTGGCGTGCCACAGACATGGGTCCATTGCAGGTGAGACTGTCATCAGTATCAGGCATGTTACAGTGTAGATCTATTTGCCATGTGGCCAGTTAACACTTGCACACCTGATGTTTGTTCCAGTCACGATATGCAGGTCGCACCACCATGCATTCACACACGCCACCCATGTGCAATATATTCACATGTAATGATACACAGACTTGAAACCACAGTACTTGTCATTGCGACATGTGTGGTCAGCTGTGCATACAACGGTGGAGGTGTTCTACAATGGAGGCATATGTAGTATGCATTGGAAGAACATGTGTAATGCGACACAGTACCACACAGTGAGCTGTGATATGGGCAGCCCACAAGTGTCACCATTGTGTCATATGCCCCTGCATAGGGTGCACACATTGTGATGTGCCACCTGACATGTCCCAGACATGTAGTGTTCTGTCTGCAATATTGTCACACTATCACATGACCTATACCCACATACCAAACATACAACCCATTGTCTGCATAGACCTGTGGAATGTGACATATCTGACATGTATGGGTGTATGTCATATGGGACCACACAGACATGTGGAGAAGATGCCCATCACACACAATTGGCCACCACATGTGCACACATGGCCATGGGGATGGCCAGAGACATGTAGCCACACAGTACATGGGATGTGTATACACCCTGTTGCACATTGTCCACACATGGTCCAATTATAGCCTTAGTTGACCAATTATACAGTTGATGTGGTACAGTGGACAACCTAAAAGCCTGTGCACAGCTACTGGAGGTGTCACTGAAGTCTACCATATATGATCTGTCGAACATCACGACTGTGTTGCAGTTATGGCTATGCAATGTGTACATATTATGCATTCTACAGCAACATACATGCCTCATGTTGCCATGCAATGGCACAGTGTCTGTACTTCACACTGTATAGCAATGTAGGCAGCTCGCACTACCCTCCTGTGCTCATGCACATTTGCTAAACATGCATTCTATCTGTAGGGCATACACACAACACTGCAATGTGAAGCCCATTATGATGCTGTACATGTGTCAGGACACCATTGTGTCAAACATGTATGCATGTTAATGCACATGTCAGCAAATTACATGTCAAGGTCACGTCAGCCATGTGTGCTGTTATCCTGTTCTGGGCCACATGGTGTATCACGGGGATGCATGCATACTTCCATGATTGTGTGAACTGCATGGCTACTGATATGACACCTGCTTGCTGTAGTGTGCACCCCAGGGAGGTATGCTTACTAACACTATTAATATCTGAGCTGCATGCCCTCTGCTCTATCGCAGGCATGCTGCATGCCATCTGACAAATCACATGCATGGTGTGTCTGTGTGTCTGTGTGTGTCTGTGTGTGTGTGTGTGTGTGTGTGTGTGTGTGTGTGTGTGTGTGTGTGTGTGTGTGTGTGTGTGTGTGCCTGTGTCTATTGTACTTTACAGTATTTCTTTGCATTCACAGGTGATGTAGGTGCGTTACCCTCCTGCGGTCCATCTGATGTTAGTGTCCCCACAGATACTAGCGGTGATGAACATATGCATGAGGTACAGGCAGGGTTGTCAGGGGCTGAATCTGTGCCAATGGTTACCATTCCAGCTATGTCCCCCTCTTCCCCGCACACAGTTCTGCTGCCAACACATACCGCATCACCAGTGGCCATAGAGGAAGGACAGTCAGCGTCTGTTGGCGTGGAACAGGAATGTGTGGTGGCTACAGAAGGTGTGTCTACACACCATAGTGTTAGTGTAATGACTGCAGATGTGCCACACAGGCATGTGGCCGGTGCTGCTCGTAGGAGGACCTCTGGCAGACATGCACCTGCAGGACAGAGCGCAGCAGCTGGTATCACCAGACGCATGTTCCAGACTGTAATGGCGGCACAGGCACGTGCTGAATGGCAGAACAGAGAAGGGCAGAGGCTGCAGAGGGCTGCTATCCATACCCTAAATGATAACATCCAGGCATTGGCAAATGCTCAACAGCAGATTGCTAATGTTCTGGATAGGCGACTAGGTGAAATGGTCAGAATCCTTGACCGAGGCATGGCAATCCATGAGCGGGAGCTGTCTGTGCTGGAACACCTGATAGGAGTGAGGCGTAGGCCACGTGGACATAGGCCAGCAACACCACCTAGTGTAGGTCGACGTGAGCGTGCCACCTCACATGCCTGCTCCCATAGTGCCGGTAGCAGTAGCAGTGCAGCTGCTGTGCTGTCAACACCAGGACACAGCAGGCCACATGGACGTGGCCCTGGATGGTCTCAGCGGGGACACGTTTCCAGCGAACATGTGCCGTCGGACAGTAGCCACTCTGTACCTCCACCTGGTAGTGCCCGTGCAACCCCAGGCAGGCACAGGTCATGTGGCCGTGGACGGACACAGTGAGCTGTACAACCTGCACTGTACAATCTGGGGCTGTCAATTATACCCCGTGTAGGCATCACAAATGGCAGAACTGTGTACACACATACACGCACACAGCAAACACAACTGTAGGGCTCCACAACATCCACATTCATTCTGCACAGACATGTTCAGTCAACTCACTGGCCCTTACACACACATGATGTTATCCATTGGTGCAGCCTATGCCCCTGGCAAACATATCACCCTGTGCATATGATGAAGCCTGTGCCGCATCCCTGTCATCCACACCATCGGTGCAGGGTTATGCACAAATATTCTGATGCACAGGGTGAACAGCATAGTGAGAGGTGTATGTAATACCTGCAGCCTATGCCCCTGGCAAACATATCACCCTGTGCATATGATGAAGCCTGTCCCGCATCCCTGTCATCCACACCATCGGTGCAGGGTTATGCACAAATATTCTGATGTACAGGGTGAACAGCATAGTGAGAGGTGTATGTAATACCTGTGTATGCATAGTGAGGGATGTGTATGTTGCAGTGGTTGTGTGTGAATACTGAGTTGTGTATGTGACATAGGTTGTGTATTGTCGACATGCACCAGTCACACCATGTAGTGCAGGTGCAGAATGCATTGTGATATGTTCACGGTATGTGTCTTGGTTACATCTGTAGCACCATGTTGGTTGTGATACCCTGGTTCCCTCCTATGGTGTACTTGCATGTGCCTACAGGTAGCAGTGTTTGCAGTCCCCCACGTGTAACTGTGGAGTACACACAGGCATGTCTGGCAATATCAGCATGCTACATGTACCTTCATCCTGACTGTTGGACACACAAACATGACACAGATGTCCGCACATATACTGCACCTGACGCATGCAGATGTCAATGATGGGTCTGCATTGCGTCTGCATGTCGTAGGTAGGTGCAACTATGTTACGGACATTGGCCACTGCACATGCATGTTTGCTGCATGCACAGTACAGATGTCACATGTGTCTCCTGTTGCCATGTTTGTATGCATTGCTATTGTTGGACATGTGTGTTGACATACATAACACATGGACTGCGGTATGATATCACGGGTGTCACAGGCGACCAGTACAAGGGTATGTGTCCCGGTCAACACTGCTACCCCTGTAGTGTGAGCATTCAACAGACATGGGCCCACATTCAATTCGCGTGTGTAGCATTGATTAGGCCAGTGTTATGCATGAGGTACATCAAAGGCCATGTATGTATGTGTTGTGTGTGCAGTCCATGCACACATCCACACAATCACATGTATGACATACCCAGACATGTGTTCATTGGTGTACAGCAACAGTCAGGTGTCACAGCTGTGTAAGGGCCATGGTATGTCTTGAGCCGACCTGTTCATGTATACTGGTATCATTGCAATGCATAACACCTGTTGGATCCCTGTTGGTACATGTGTACTCTGCACAGCTGGTGTACACCACTGTACAGCCCAGTGGTCATGTGTCACATGGTGTTGTTGGACCGTAAGGCTGTGTAGTGTTGCACCAACGACATGGTGCTGACTTGACAGCTACAGTGTACACTGCAGTGTGTACGTGTGTGACCTACACCTGTGACAGCTGTGATGGCAGCTGTGTGTGTACAGGTCACTGCACGTGTGACCGTCCTGTGCGTGAGGGCAGTTATACCTTACTGTGCCCTTCTGTGTGTACACTCCATCTGCATGCAAGATTGCCCTTTGCAACAGCTAAGTGTGTGAGCATGCCCAGTACGCCGTTGTGTAGATGGACACACAGTACATTCCACACTGCCCCCTTCCATGATTAGACTCCGTGTGCATGCAAGATGGCCCTTTGCAACTGCTAAGTGTGTGAGCATGCCCAGTATGCCGTTGTGTAGATGGACACACAGTACATTCCACACTGCGCCCTTCCATGATTAGACTCCGTGTGCATGCAAGTTGGCCCTTTGCAACAGCTAAGTGTGTGAGCATGCCCAGTACACCATTGTGTAGATGGACACACAGTACATTCCAAACAGACGTGTGATACTAAGCGTGTGAGCATGGCCATTGACATCCTGTATAGCCATGGTGGTCATCCAGGCACCAGATGTCCAATTTCAATGTCACGATGGATGCCTACATTGAACACACTTGTTGCTCTCTCGAAGGGTGTACTGTCTGTGGTGCATCCCGTATCTATTCAGTGTTGTTGTGCTCCGTAGATATTTAGTTGGCCCATTGACAGCACTGGCGTGTTTGTGTATGTCTACCTTGGGACGTTAATATGCTTTCAGACCGCTCACTCTCTAAACATTCCCTATCGGCATCTTTGCCTTTGTGGATGATGTCACCCACCTAGAAGTATGCCTCTGGGAGTGCTGTGTTCAGTAATCTCGGTAGCGCGTTCTGTAAATGTGTAATGCTGTAGTGTGTTAGAGTAGGTAGGTGTGTGTTCAACTCCCGGCCCTTCCAAGTGTGTGTGTGTGTGTGTGTGTGTGTGTGTGTGTTTCCAGCTGCCTGGGGACACAGTAATGCTTTTAGATGCCTCACAACACATACATTCCCTATCGGCGTCTTTGCCTTTGCGGATGATGTCACCCACCTAGAAGTATGCCTCTGGGAGTGCTGTGTTCAGTAATCTTGGTAGCGCGTTCTGTAAATGCGTAATGCTGTAGTGTGTTAGAGTAGGTAGGTGTGTGTTCAACTCCCGGCCCTTCCAAGTGTGTGTGTGTGTGTGTGTGTGTGTGTGTTTCCAGCTGCCTGGGGACACAGTAAAGCTTTTAGATGCCTCACAACACATACATTCCCTATCGGCGTCTTTGCCTTTGTGGATGATGTCACCCACCTAGAAGTATGCCTCTGGGAGTGCTGTGTTCAGTAATCTCGGTAGTGCGTTCTGTAAATGTGTAATGCTGTAGTGTGTTAGAGTAGGTAGGTGTGTGTTCAACTCCCGGCCCTTCCAAATGTGTGTGTGTGTGTGTGTGTGTGTGTGTGTGTGTGTGTGTGTGTGTGTGTGTGTGTGTGTGTGTGTGTGTGTGTGTGTGTGTGTGTTTCCAGCTGCCTGGGGACACAGTAAAGCTTTTAGATGCCTCACAACACATACATTCCCTATCAGCGTCTTTGCCTTTGCGGATGATGTCAACCACCTAGAAGTATGCCTCTGGGAGTGCTGTGTTCAGTAGTCTCGGTAGCGCGTTCTGTAAATGCGTCATGCTGTAGTGTGATAGGGTAGTTAGGTGTAAGTTCAATTCCCAGGCCTGCCAGATGTGTGTGTGTGTGTGTGTGTGTGTGTGCATGCTCCCGTCCACCTGGGGACTCAGGTTATGCTTTTAGACGCTTCGCAACACAGATGTATCCTGCTGACGTCTTTGTCTTTGCGGATGTTGACACGCACCTAGTAGAATGCCTGTGTGTCTGCTGTGTTTAGTAATCTCGGTAGCATGTTCTGTAAATGCGTCATGCTGTAGTGTGATAGGGTAGTCATGTGTAAGTTCGATTACCAGCCCTGCCACATTTGTGTGTGTGTGTGTGTGTGTGTATGTCTGTCTCTCTCTATATATATATATATATATATATATATATATATATATATATATATATATATATATATATATATATCATCTATTTTCTGCCCATAACTCTGCTCTTGCATGGACAGCTGACTGTTTCATGTATTGCATATTTGCATAGCTTTCACATACCAATGGGGTATGTTGCAACTCCCAACATTGTCCATGCAACGTCCGTGTTACGGGCAGTGTTACACGCCTTACAGGCGCTTTGCTGTATATCTTGGCAGACATCTATCCTTGCTGTACTCTCACTGTACTCAGACACCGGAGGCTTCATGTATCATGGCCTAGTTTTGATGTGTGTATGTCTATTTGTGCTGTGTGCATGGCTCTGGGTATGTCCCACTATCATCATTTGTAAAGGTGACAGCCCTATAGGTTCTTCATGTAGACTGCTGTGTCATTTGACATGTCAGCACATACCTGCGGACAGTACTGCACGCCCTACTGCAGCGCATTTCATACCTTCTGCATTATCTTGCAGTCGATATTGCTGTTTCCTCACACATGGATCTGTTTCTGTTCATACCACTCCACCTCCTAGAGCAAGTTGCTGGACAAGGCCTTATCTGATAGTGGGACACATAAGGGCAGTATTGACATGTTGCTCTTACAAACGTAGATAGTTGACACAATAATAGGTTTTGCATTAGTATGGCTTTTCTGTCGGATTTGGTGTCTTACTCACATGTTTGTCATTATTTCATGTCTTCAGTTATCATGAAAGTGCCAGAATGTTACTGTTGTTACGTGGAACACACCAAACATATGAGGCAGAACTCTGCACATTCTGCGTAAATCTGTACAGTTGTGGAGTATGTGTCTGTAACAAAATATCAACTTTCTGACACCAATACACACACTGTATGGCAGCATCACAGGCCACATGCCATTACATTTATATTGCAGGACACACCCACCCAGACAGTTGTATTCCTCACACAGGCCAACAGCTGCTTATCCACACTAATTGGTCTATCATGTACCGTATGTGTGCGCCAGTATTTGTGCTTTCCGTCAGTGGCAGAGCTCACGTACGTGTCTGGGGGACTGGACATTGTTACGGTGACACTGCATGACACCCTGAGGGACACATTACTTTTGTGTCTATTAACCTTCCACATTGACATTCACAGGGCATACGTTGTCATTCACATTTGTCGGAGTACATGCGTGTGTCTTGTACATGTTTTCTCATGTGTCCTGATGTCTTTCTTCTCACCTGTCCACCTAGTATCACTAGTTCTGTACATGTATTTTGGACAGGTTACCTTCATACCCCTAACCTGTACACATTATGGGTAAACGCCCTGATGTTTGACCTTGTTACATTTGTCATAGTGATGTGCCTTTCTGGTAAATTGCTGGCAAGGCATTACGGACTGTGCGGTAGATAATAGTGACTGACATTTCCATTACATGATTAGTAACACTCATAACATCCATATTCATGGGTACGCCAGTATTCTCACGACGTTCTGACTTTGTCTGGGGTATATCTAATATAGTCCCTATTTGTATTTCATGTACTATGCCTTAGTGCAGCTGTGTTATTCTGACAGTTTGCCAGTTATGGGTACCATCTTGGTTGTACGCATGTCCATCCATGATAATCGCCTACATGACACTGATATAGGGCCCTACATATTGCCAAAATGGTTTCCACAATATCCAGTGGATGGTTTGCCCCATTATTGAGAATATAGGCGTGTGCTATACCCACATCACTCCCACGGGGCGGGCCTACGAAATCCCTGCCAAACAACACCTAGGCCCATTTCTGCATACCCATGATTCCCATATCTGACAACCCTCTACAGTACCCATTGCACATGTTTAATGTGTGCGGTACTGAAGTGTGGAGACACTTATATGCACTCCCCACTCTCCGGATATCAGTTCAGATGTCATACATTCTATCGACACATGTGTCACCCTTGCACCTGATACTGTTGCATGTACAGCTATTTCGTATTTGCTGCGGTCACTTCTTTTGCGTCAATGTCGGTTGACACTACATAAGATTCAATTTTTGGAGTCCTGCAATGGACACCTATCTGCATGTTTAAAGTGTAGAACTTGCTGGACTGTCACTTTCTGGCCAATGGTTTGGAATGCTGCGGTTTATTCACCTTTCCTGCATGTCTGTTTGTCTACCCATATTAGATATAACGTCGCCTATTTATGTACATATGTCATATCTATGGGACATAAGTCTGTTGTGTATACATATATACATGTACAATCCTCATTTCATAACTTGCTTTGGTTTACATCTGTGGATTATGTGTATACACATATATCTATATCCATACCATACCTTTCCACTATACAGATTGTCACAGAGTGTACAGCTGCTTGCCCCTTTATCTTCGCTGTGTTTTAAATAAACCTGTGTCTATCTGGCAATGTGGTGGCATTTCATTTGAGACTTACAGTGGGGATTTCTGGCAAGCAGTTCAGGTTATGACTGCATACCCTTCAGAGAATCCATGCTACTGACACACCCGTTATTCTATCCACTTTCTATGTTTGTTCTGGCACATATCTGGTGTTTGTCCCTATTTGTACCGGTAGTTTGCATGGCTTTGTCTGGTTTCATAATTTATGAGGTTAACAGGTTTGAGCCATGTATAACTAACATGGGGGAAACAGCATTCATTTACTATGCTGTGAGCGGATCACACAGGCACAGGCACACTTGCATTTCCTTATTGTGGGTTACACACAGGCGCGCATGCATATCCTTATTGTGGGTTACATATGTTTACTAAGTCTTTGTGCTTACGTGGGCTTTATTACTTGTGACAGTACCAGTAATTATCTGTAATACGGTTAACGGACGTTACGAAACACACGTTCACCTTTACATATTTAACTGTCTGTACAGCACAGATGCATTCATTACACTTTCACATTATATGTGCTGTAGTCGTTGTTCAACCGGGACTGCATTCACGTTGGCCGGATGCTGTAACCACTATATGTTTGGTGTTCTGACTCATTTATATGCATACCCATAGTACATAGCTACATTAACATATGCCTCACCGCTTCACTTACGTCACAGGCATCCATTCTCCTGCTGGGAAAAATGCGGTACTACATGTTACACATTCCCTATTCCCCACTGCTCTGGACCCACGCTGCATATTTCATCACTGCAGGGATATTCAGAACCCAAAGGCTTATAGTCCTGACACATACAGGTCTTTAATTGTCAGGGTGTTCATGTGGTGATCTGGGTTTAGGCTTGTCCGCCTGGTGAACGGAACTGCCCTGACCATGTTCAAATGTCAGACAAAGCACATGGACAGGGTTTGTCCATTTTAAACATTTAATCTGTGTTTACAGACACAGGTGTTTGGGCACCTGTCAGCAGCTTATGATGTTGGCAATACATAATATGGGTGGGGGCGGTTGCGATACATAATCCATGGTGAGTGGTGTTCCCATTCACATTTGACTATTTCCTGTATTCATTCTTATGAGGGTTATTATTTTGCACATGACTTAACTATGAATTAACTACTGGTATGCAGTAGTACAGTCAACATATGTGACGGCTTGTTACAGTATATATGTACGGACCTCTGTAATACTGGGGACTATCCCACATCCTTCACAACATTTCCTGCTTATGTACATACTATTATTCCTTGAACTTTCGAAGCTTGTGAGAGCAGTAATTACATCTGTCCCTATTTGTCCACCCATCCTTTTAGGCTTTGTCCAGGTTTTGTTGCTGTAATAGGTTGAGAGGTGGTGTCGGTATGTGATTGAGTTGAATATATACTGTTGATAATTCAGTGGGGAGTAGGGTTACCAATTGTTCCTCTTTGCGAGGGGAGGTCCCACTTTGGATAGTTGTGTCCTGCGACGACACCTAAGACATGGCAAATGTCCTGTGATTTTAAGACAATAATATATTTCTTCATTTCTGTACTAGTTGCATGATACAGGTATTTTGTATCTGGTACACATAACTATTATTTGGGATAGCATAAGCTATTCAAATGCTATGGCATTAGCTTTTATCTTGGCATACACATGTAATTCTGTACTTTGCACAGGCCGGGGGTATGTTTTATCCTGCAAATTCTCACATTTCTACAAGGGATGTCCCACCTTGGCCATCTGAACAGGTGGCAACCCTAGTGGGGTGACCTGCATGGTGGACAGCTGTTCCATCCTGCATAGTATGAATTGCATGTCTGTGTAGATACTGAACAGTACCATGACTACACATACATGTTTTGTCCAGATGTGTACAGTAATGGACACTGTGGCGTGTAAACAACTCTGAGGTTTCAACAGGTTACTTATCCCATGTGGGATGTACACACATTTTGCTGTAACATTAACGCGTGGGCATTTGGATTTATGTACCTTTGATGGGATGTTTACAAATGTGGGATACATATTTGCAATCCGGACACTGCCTAGGACGATACTTCCTACTACATATGGGGAATACCCGCTATGTGTAGGTGTACGGATGCGCAAGGCTGGTAGCTGGATTTGGTGGACATTCGGACATGGGTGCGGGTTATGTGCTATACAGAGGTTGTTGCATATTGCATTTAAATGCACGGGTTCTACTTTTGGATATCCCAGTTCCGCATATAGCATCCTATGTGTATGTGACGGTTATGTTCCTGTTCATGTGTATAGCACATTTTAATATACATATGTTTGTGTGTGTTTGGTATACAATATGGACTGTCAGGTTTCTTTACGGTTGTTATATAGCCACAACTGCCCTGCTGTGTACTATCACTACCACTGTGGGACTGCTGGTGACCATACCCATGGGGCTAGATGTGTGTATTGGCGCGCTGACATGATGCGCTTCACTTCCACTGGGTATAACTTCTGACAGTGCAGTACATTACGGACACACGATTTTAAATGTCATTTGTTCCATGGATGGAAACTCATATTATGTTGCGTGCATTTCTGTTTTGTTCTCCATTTTGTGTGGCCGGGAACTGTCTTGCATGCTTTGCATACGTTTCATTATCCACGGACACTGATAGGTGCGATTACTATTGCAGGCAGGCTATAATATTCAGCAGTTTAGGTTGCTCATCGCCAGCTGACATTGACATGCCTCCGGGCGCAGCTTAGTAACGCCCCATGCACTAGCGCACCAGTCCTATGCACGTGGATGTGGTAGCGGCGCACCTTCATTACTATGCATATGGCGCTACTACACCATTTATACGCCGCACGGCCGGCACAGGCCTTACACCGGCCTTGCGCCGAGCTTCATGAATCCAGGGGTATATCTATTGCCAGCATTTTGAAGCTTCGTTCCTATATAGTATGAAGTTCTTGCATATACTAAATGTGTGTTTTTCAAAGAACATGTGTCTTTAAGAACGTGTGATTTTAATGCTTGGTACCAAGTCTTTAATTGTCAAGAATTTGTAAAGTATTTTAATTGGAGTGTGCATTTCATTGGTTTTGGCAGTACATGTGTTTTTTTAGGGAAGGGGAAAGTATGGTATTTAATGGATTTTCTGTATTAGTATAATGTTTCTGAAGAAGTCTTGTGCTATATACAGACGAAAGCATTAAAACTGACATTAAAATCTGGTTCATCCTGTTTTCTGTGTGATTATTTCCAGCCTGGATTGTGTTTTTCATTTGGTTCACCAGTTTGTTTTACTATGTCTGCAGTTAATTCTGTTGTTGGAACCAATTCTCAGGTACCTGGTGGACTGGATGCATTATCAGGACAAGTTGGGACATTAATTCAGCTGGTTCAGCAACTTACCCAGCAAGTGTCTGACATGGCTGTTCACATAGGATATAAATCTGTAACTGGCTTTCAAGCTACCTACCTTCCCCTGGACAAAACAGTAATGTGAATCACTGTAGTTCTCCTGTTAATGAATATATGAGAACACCTGAAGCTTTAAGACTGGATGTGTGTGATGCGAACATTAATTGTTCTGTGTGGTTTAAACGGAGCTTGTCTTTCCATTGCAACATACCAAGAGAAAACAGAACTTTACAACAAAGCACTGAGCTTTTGAAAGGCAAGTTGTTGAAAATTTGAAAGCTTCAGGTTGAAAACTATTATTTCAGAGATTGTTAAGGAAAAAAGGGTGCCTAAGGGACTTTGCTCCTGGATGTTCCCAAATGCACCTGGAACTAATTGAACTAGTTGAACTTTTTGATCCCCAGGGATGTGAACTACTAGAGGTCCTGGCTAAACACAACCAGAAGTCAATTGACAAACTCAACAAAGAGGCTATTGACCTGGAAAAAATGATTATGTCAGATCTCCTTTTCAACAGCAGAAAGAGAACTTTACCAACATTGTTTCCTTTGTGGATAAAACAGTAGCTGAAATCCAAAAAAGGAAAGAAAATAAGTTTGAAAGAGACCACGTCGACTACTCCAAAGGGTTAGCCTATCCAAAACCTTCTAACTCCTTTGTCCCACCCACAGATGATCCTTTAGTGAGTGAAGTGCAAGAAGATCAAAATGTCAATCAGTAGGGTGATGCCCCTTTAGGGCGGGAGCTTCCAAGATGCTTGGAGAGGATAAGGAATCGACGGTACAACAAACAGAATCAGAATTACCCTCAGGGGAGGTTGAATGGGGGATTTTGGCGACAATCATGGTGGAACAACAACCCACATTGGGATTATTAAGCAATGAGGAGTTATTCAGAGCAGACTTGGATGAACACGAGGGCGTTAGTCCCAGTATTATGAGTAACAGAAAAGGTGACTTTTACTTGTATATCTACTCCAACAAGTCATTTGATAAACATGTTGTTGGATTGCTATGTAAAGGCTTTAATTTTATTCCTACTGTCAAAATGAACATTGTTGATTTAATTCTTGACCTTAAGGTATTTTTGCATAAATTGAACTTTAAGTTGCTGTTTAATGGGAAAGAAGTTGAAATTAACAGTAATGCTATGAAAAGGAGTAGTGTTTTAACCCCCCCTTAATGTGGCCATTAGTAATTTTTGAAAGACTCTGAATTTGAGTTTAGGAACCTGTGGAAAATTCAACGTAAAGATATTTTTTAACATATCTGATGTAGTGAGAAAATTGTTGCAGCAATTGTGTAATGATAAAACCATAAGGGTCATGAAGCCCGACAATGGCGGCAGTGGGGGGGGTAGTATTAATGAGTTCAAGTGACTATTTTAACAAAATGCTGGCTTTTTTACTTGATGGTGATTTTTATGAGGAAACCTCTCTCAACATGGTGCATATTGCTTATGCCAGAATTGACTGGCAATTGCAGGGCATGCTTGACCAAGAACAGATCAGTTTAGACGAATGGACTTTTTTGGCTGTGAAGTACCCAATAATACCTATGATATCTGGATTACCCAAAATCCTCAAAAACTTAAGGGCTCCACCGATGAGGCCAATTGTAAATGCATCCAAATGTAAAGTCCACCCTTTGGCCAAATATGTGGATATTAAATTAAAAAAAGTCTTGTGCTATATACAGATGAAAGCACTAAAACTGACATGAAAATCTGGTTCATCCTGTTTCCTGTGTGGTTGTTTCCAGCCTGGACTGTGTTTTTTGTTTGGTTCACTAGTTTGTTTTGGTAAGCCACTAAGCAAGCCTACATGTCAAGCAGCAATGTTTGTGGCCAGAACACCTACTAGCGGCCACACTGACATGTAGGTAGGCTCAAGCACACAGTATAAACAGCAGGTTATAAATAAGGTTTAACTTATCAAGTGAGCATGTGCAGACAGCACATGACAAGGCAATGGCAACTTGAAGTACATAAATTAAGAGGGAAGGGGAGATTAAAGGGGAAGTATACCTATAACAATAGTTTCCTGTACAAACGCCAGCAGTTCTAATAGTTGATCGCTATAGGAGTAATCATAGCCTCACAGGGACACATACATGATTAAAAAAAGGAAATGTTGACTAAAGGAGATAATAGGTACACAAATATAATGCAATAATTTGATTAAATGTATTAATAATATTTAAAATGGTGAGGTGAGATAACAGTTGGCAAGGAAAAGTGACCCAGTAGGGGACATTCCATATATATCAGGTAGTGCGCAGTTATATGCATGTACAGATGGCAGCTGGTTCAGAGGTTAACATTACAAGCTGTAGTTCCTGTGGTACAGTGTTTGATTCTCTCAGTCCCTGTTTACCTACTGTGTGACATTATTCTCTGGTCACCTTTAAAAAAGGAGTGTGTATCCAGTGAACCAACCTGGTTAATAAATATGATTACTATTGTCTTGTATAGTGTGAAAGCAAACATACAAAATAATTTACATAAACATGAAGTAATGTTTAAACATACATGCTGGTTAAATACTTTTAACACTTTACTTGCCTTGTATGTATGAAAGAAGCAATAAAGAAGTTGTAATAGTGATGTACACACTTGTAAAAAATGGGAACTTACTGAGAACAATCATTCCAATAGTAACATTAATTCTGGAAACAATCATTTGTGCCAGCAACCTGCATGCTGTGAATGATAGAAATTGTGAATGTTCATACATGCCATGTAGTCATACATCGCAATCCAGAAGGACCTGACACGTATACAAAATTGTTACTTTGACCAGCTTATCAGCAGACTAGTGCTCTGCTATCCATGCTTACAATTGTCTAACTATAACAGACGTGAGATGTATGTATTTGCAAAATGAAGGGTGCAATCATGTGACATGTACTAACATGCACAAAAATCAAAGAAAAATTCATGAGTAGTCACTCCCTCAGCAATTGGGTTGTGTGTGTGTAGGAATGCCAGCATATAATTATGCATATGTCAAATGTATGTGTGATAGAAAGACCACAAATGAATAGCTAGCCCATAGAAGACCTAGCCCAAAACAACTTACATGCCAGCAGTATTGTATAATGACATCATCCACAAGGGAAATGCCTCACCTGTCATTTTAACATTATTTGAGTATAATGCATTTTTGTGAGTGCAATCACTCATATTACATGTCCTTCCTGCTGCAGGTGCTAGATGATACATGTTGAAATATAAAAGTCTGTCAAGCAACACCTCTGAATGCAGTATAGCATTATGTTGTACATCACATTTTGACCTGAAGTGAAACTAGTTTAACACATTAGTAATATCTATATGGCAGAACTGTAACATAAATCACAAACAGGTGAAAAACTAACATCTTTTATTAAGTGAACTGTTGAAAATTTACATTTCACATAGAACAACTGTACACTGACCTGTAACAATTGTCATTATCCTCTGTGCATAGATCAATAGCTGTATTGCATTGACATTGGTAAAGACAACCTTGCAAGACTAATTCTATTAAGTTTTGGCAAGGAATAAGAAATGACAAGAACTATCTGAAGACATTGATTACTTAATGTACTTTGTGCTAAATGGTGCACATCTACTACATCATTATACTGGGCATGCTCATATGGAAGTACAGCAAGGACGGCAGTAACATCACATACCAACCACAAAATCACAAGAAAGTATCATATCACAGGTTTTATTTATTTTTATTTATTTATTTATTACATTTGTTTACCGGGTTATGTCTGACTGGGCCAGAAGCCCATTTTCAGCGGAGACCCAGGGATAAAAGCTCCAGATATACAGTTAACAGTTACAGACTAAATAATACTAAAACATAATTAAACAAGTTAACAAAGTTGCAGGAAATTACTGCTAGTGAACTAGTGTTTCTATAATACTATGACTAAAGGCATACGTTTGAGCCATTGTCGCAGTGTAATGAAACTTGCAATATTAATTACTATAAAAGATGAATATAGCAGGATGTACACAGAATACATGGATATACAGTGAAATTAGGAGATAAAGTTGTATACATAACATATAACAGTGGTAGATATGGATTACAGATGTAAGAATTAGTAAGATTGTCTAGGGCCACTGCCCAAAAAACTAATAGCTGACAGAAAACTGAAAGAAAGTTAGATAGGTGGTAAGAACAGAAGCCAGGGGGTTAAGCAAGAGATAAGAAGCAGCAGAGTTAGGAGATGTAGTTGGGACTGGGTAGGCTTAGCCAGGTGTTTGGCAGGTGTAAAGCCAATGGTTTGCTAGATGTTCTTTTAAGAGTTGTTTGAACTTGTGCTAGTTAGGATTCTTTGCTATGGTTTGAGGAAGAGTGTTCCAGAGCTTGGCAATTTTGAAAGAGTAGAGGAAGGTGCCATGGGAGTTGTGGGGTTGAATAACCTTTAGCATAAGTTTATTAGAGGATCTAAGTTTTTGAGGTTTTCACTGGGATGGGTTAGTTTAGAAAGTACAGGGCAGTCATTGGGTCGGTAGATAGATTTGTGGGCTAGGGACAGCTGGTTGAGTGATAGGAGGGTAGGGAGTTTTAGCCAGTTGAGTTGGGAAAGAACAGTGCAGTGGTGGTTTCTATATGGGTGTCCTGTGGCAAATTAGCAGTTTTGTTGTAACAGGATTCTATGTTGTTTAGGTCAGTTTTTCACAGATTAGTAAATATTTGGGATCTGTAAAGGAGAGTGGACAGTAGATGTGAGCATGCAGTGGCTAGTCTGGCACTTTCTCTAAGGTATTTCTTGGCTCTATACAGGGTGCCTAGTTTGGAGTGGACTTTTTTGATAGTGGGGGAAATGTGTCTGTCAAATCTTAGGTTGCAATCTATTGTTATGCCTAGTAGTTTGGTTTGATTTGTAGAGTATTGCTAGTGGGGGCTGTTGTGATTTGGGTTTGTTATTTCTGAAAACTATTATCTTAGTTTTGTTTGGGTTTAGAATAAGTTGGTGTTCTGTGAGGTATTTTTCTAGATCTTGAATTTTTATTTGGAGTTCCTGGGGGGGGGGGGGTGGTGAGGGCTGAGCATATAAGTGTGAAATCATCAACGTACTGGACAATGGAGGCTAGTTGTGTTGCAGAGCTGAGGTTATTTGTAACAATTGTAAAAAGGAGAGGGCCTAGAATGGACCCCAACAGAGATGGGGAGTAAGGAGGAAAGGCTATTTTTCGATTTGGTACCTTGTTGTCAGTTGGAAAGATAGCTATGGAACCAGGATAGAGCTGATGAACTAAGGCCATGTGTTGAGAGATTGTTAAGTAGAATTTGGTGGGATACGGTGTCAAAGGCTTTTGACATACTAAGGAAAATGGATTACATGAGTTGGCCTTCATTTAGGAGATGTTGGATGGTGTTAGTGAAAGACAGATGGGCGGGTGCTACTGCTATGTTTTGGTCTGAAACCATGTTGTGATGGGGAAAGGAGGTTGAGATTGAGGAGGTGGTTTAGGAGTTGGTTGTGAATGCATTTTTCTAAAGTTTTTGCAAGAGGAGAGAGGATGACTATGGGACAGTAGTTGGTTAGTTCTTTAGAGGGTCCGCCTTTGTTGAGAGGGATGGTATATGATATTTTCCAGAGACAGGGGACCTATTGCTCAGCAATGGAGTGCTTGATTAGGACAGATATGGGGTAGGCAATTGCGGGGGAGGCAATCCAACTTTGTGACTGCTTTGTAGCATGGCACATATCAAGATCTGATGAATAAGCCATTATTGTCTTTAAAGACATATATTGTGACCAAAATATACAAAGTGCATATAATTATTTCCATTAAGTCAAGGAATACAGAGCTTTATTTTTGTGGAAATAAATAATGCCTATAACGCACTCAGCAATCACAGCTTGCCAGAACTGAACACATGACTGAGATCAGACCTCAGAAAACTGTGTATCAACCATTAACCCCATAGAAAGAAGCATATCTGATGTGCCAAGAAGAACCTCTTGAAGGGATTACATCAATATCGCTTTGGAGTGGTCATGGCTCTGCTAACATGGAAGCTCAGCCTTAAAACATGCAGCCCTGTTAGTGTGCTGTTCACTATTCATTGAGCTAACTCACTACTGTCTATCACAGTTGTCTGTCTGATAGACATAACTCACCAGATTCAAACCCTGTCCATCATGTTTCACACTCTGCAGAACTAGGTATCAACTGCTTCTGCACAGGAGATTGTAATGTACAGGTGTCAGAAAGGACCCACTTTAAAGTGTGAACTAAAAGATTTTTTGATAGTCATGTAGCCAATAAAAATTCTTCTAAGGGATCAAAAGGATTTTGCCATGTTACTGTTTGTGCAAGTGTGAATTAAACATATCACTGTTTGTCACCACAAGGATCACAGTACACCTATTTGAATGGCATGAAATCATCAATGTGTTAAAACACCTATATTAGGCTGAACAGGGTTAGAATGAATTTGCAACATTGTTAGATGTGTCACTGTTTCATGTCACTATACTCACATTATGTTGTCCTTGGCTGGATTTGAATAGCTCTCTATGTACATCTACAATGTTGGCCACATATTCCACAGGTGAAGCCTTACCAAAAGTGTAAGGCAAAACATATTTGAAGGTATACTCTTCAAAAGCATCCAACAGACCAACCAACAGCAGAACAGCTATATAAAAAAGCAGTTTGTACTGTTGAATGCTTTTGAAGAGTTTATCTACTATATTTTATCCAGCAGCCCTTTTATACTAGCTGTGACTTGGATTGTGTTTGGATATTTGAAGGCATGACATCATCATTGTGGTGCAAAGCAGTTGTTTGGGCTAAAAGGGACTGAAAATAAAGGAGGAGCCCTCTCCCACTCTAATTCTGCACATTAGATCTGTGATGGGTTCACACTGATAATACTCAGTCAGTACTGGTTTGAACACCTACCTAAGTACACAGGCGAGAAGATACTGTATCAACAGTATGTACTACAAGAGAAGTCTTACTACAGCTGTGAGATAGAGCATATTTGAAGGCATAACATCATCAGATATGACATCATTACAACATTGAGATAGAGACATGACATCATTGAGATAGACCATATTGAAGGCATGACATCATCATTGTGTTGCAAGGCATATGTGTGGCTTAAAATTGATTGAAAGAGTGGAGTGAGTTGTCTCTCCCTGGATGTGGGTGAAGACAAGCACATCGGTTGGATAATCCATTCATCACTGTACTTGTAGAATAACACATTCACAATACTTAGGGACTGCCAGATTCAAACTCCTGCCTAAGTCCAGAAGCTAGAGAATATTATATCATTTCTTGGTGCCGCAGAAGGATTCTTACTACAATGATGAGATAAAGTACATTTCAACAAATGGCCTCATTAGCTTTTACTAAAGCAGTTGTCTGGGTTAGAAGAGACAGAAAGTAGTATAAGAGCCCTTTCCTGCTATACATACATCAGCTGTGGCTGATCATATTCCTACTACATGTAAATTCGCACACACACACACACACACACACACACACACACACACACACACACACACACACACACACACACACACACACACACACACACACACTGATACAACTGAGACTGATTTTGAAACATGTATCTAAGATCAAAAACTAGAGTACATTACATGAATCACAAGTGCCACAATATAAGTTGATTACAGGTATGAGATAAAGCACATTTGAAAGGATGACATCACCACTTATTATTTATTTGCAGTTTGTTTGCCAGGATGGTCCATTGGGCCACTAGGAGCCCATTTTCAATGGAGTCCTGGGAAAAAAAACTCCAATTTACAGTTACATTTTAGTTAACAAGGTTGAAAATTACAAATGGTTTAGTTAACAAAGTTGAAAATTGCAAACGTATACGTCAGATGGAGAAATACAGAGTGACAGTGTTACAATAAATTGGCATTTAAGCAAATTAGTATATACATGAGCAAAGTTAAATTACAATCAAATTAAGGTTTTTATTGTTTTTTTTTTCTTTAGTGTGCCATTTCCAACACTTTATTATCAGTGGGTACAAGGCTGCAGAAGGATATAAAGATTTATTAGCTGAGTCAAGGAAGGTATATAGGATGAGAGCAGGAACATTCCCACTGTAAAGTTAGGTGTGAGTGAAGCAAAGTTTTAAGGTGGAGGGACTGCTAGTGGTGCGGGTTAGAGGAGGGAGAGAGTTCCATTGGCGAGCTAGAGAGAAGGACAGAAGATGTTTCCCCGGTGGACGGACAGGTTTATGTAATTCTATTAGATTATGGGAGTTAGATCTTAGAATTCTATGAGGCTGATGCATTTGAAAGGTGGAGGCAAGAGAGGGGTAGAGAGAGGGGCTGAAAATAAGTTTGTGTGTTTGGATAAGTCGGATATATATAATGTAATTAGGTAACTCTAGCCACTTCAGTTGCTGTAGGGAAGTACAATGGAACGTAGAGGTTCTATGGCCTGCTGCAAATTTAGAGATTTTATTATAACAGGAGGAGAGTTTTGTCTCGAGTGAAAATTGCACATTAGTAAGGATAGAGGCACCATAGAGGAGGGATGGGATAAGATATATAGCAGTGGGAATGATCTGGGTAGAGGGAGAGATATAGCAATTTTGGTGATATAGAATACCAAGCTTTTTGTGAGTTTTTTTGATATTTACTTGGAGATGGCTATCAAACTTTAGTTGATTGTCTATAAGCATTCCAAGTAGTTTTGCAGTGGAGACTATTTTGAGAAGTATATTGTTTTGACTGGTGAAAGAGAATGAGTTTTTATCTAGGCTGATAGTTTTAGATTGGGTGAATATCATAAGCTTAGTCTTGGTAGCATTGAGGGCTAGATGGTTGTCTGGCATCCATTGCTCAGTAGAAGAGAAGGCGTCCTGGGTTAGTTTTGCTAAGGAGGAAATAGAGGTGGTAGAGCAGATTATAGTTGAATCATCTGTGAATTGAATGAGGTTGGTGTTAGGGATGGACTGATAGGTTCATAGGTTCATAGGTACATACTAGGCTATCTGCCCTAGGGCATTTATAAGCCTAGCCAGAGTGTGTATGGCTTTCACCACCCATATTAAATTAATTTTGCTATGCCCTTTTTCAAGGTTAGTATACTGTGCCTCTGTCTAACAGTGACACAGAAGTGATACCCGGGGTAAACCTACGATCTCCCATCCACTCATCAAGATTCCTCTTGAAGAGAGTCAATGAGGGACTCTGCCTAACCTGGACTGGGATTTTATTCCAGAGTGAAGGGAGCCTCTGGGTTATGAATCTGTCCCTCCAGCATGTCCTATTTATTTCAGTGCTGAGGTTCAAGTCCCTCGAGCGCGTAGCTCTATGGGATTTGGATTTTCTGAGGTGCAGCATGTTCATTAATTCCGGGTTGGACATGGATTTATACGTCAGGCACAGATCGCCTCTAAGCAGGTGGTATGCCACTGAGTAGAGCTGGAGTTTCTTTAACCGGGCAGCATACGGCATCTGTTTGAGCCCCTTGATCCTCTTGGTGAGGTACTTTTGGGGTCTTTCCAGTTGCTGCAGGTGCCTGGTAAGGTACATCCCAAAAGGGGCATTGTATTCAATTATGGGCCTGATGAGGGATGAGTAAAGAGGCACGATGACCTCCCCTGATCTAGATGTAAATCCTTTCATGATTAGGTGGGCTATATAAAATGTTTTTCTAACCACTTTGGCCATGTGGTTGTCAAATGAGAGATTGCTATCAACTTGGGTCCCCAGGTCTCTAATTACTTCTTCTGTACTTAATGGATTACCACCTATGTGGTAATTTGTGGGCACTTTGTTTTTGCCAAAGGGGATGACTATACACTTTTGGCGTTTAGCTTGAGGCCATGGCTCTTGCACCAGTTGTCTGTTTCTATGAGGTCCTTTTGGAGGATGCTTGTGTCAGCTGGAGAGTCTATTATGGCACCCAGTTTGCAGTCATCTGCGAACTTGGTCAGCCACAGTCCTTCCATGTTGGCCTGTACCTCCGAGAAATATATACCGAACAAGAGAGGTCCCAGGACTGAGCCTTGTGGGACGCCACTTGTAACTGGTTTGGAGTCTGACATGGCTCCAGCTATTCTAACCATGTGGGTTCTGTCCTTGAGCCAGTTTGCAACCCATCTAGTGACATAGGGGTTTACATTTAAGCTGGTGAGCTTATCTATAATGCCCGAGTGGGGTATTGTATCAAAGGCTTTTGCGAGGTCCAGGTAGGCTGTGTGGACCACCTTCCCTTTGTCAATGGCCTTGGTGACTGTTTCAAAGAAATCAACCAGGTTCAAGAGGCAGGATCAGCCCTTAACAAAGCTGAACTGGGTAGGATCCAGTGTCTACAGGTCCCCAATATCTTTATTTATAAGGTCCATGATGATCCTTTCCATAGCTTTGCAGACTAAGCTAGTGAGACTTATGGGGCGATAGTTTCCAGGATCCGTTGAGGCACCACCTTTGTGGAGAGGGACCACTGTTGCTGTACGCCACTCTTTGGGTACATATCCTGTAGTAAGGCTGAGATTGAACAGTAGTTTTAGGTTAGGGTTTAGCTCTTCTTGGAGTTCATGTAGGATGCAGCCCGGGACACCGTCTGGTACCATTGATGCTGTGTTTCTTGCTTTGGAGAGGGCAGCTCTTACCTGAGCATATGAGATGTCCAGGGGGGCAGCACTCTGCTGGGATAGATATTAGCCCTTTTGGTGGGGGGGGTTGCGCTGAACCTGTCAGCTAGGATGTTGGCAATGTCTGTGGGTTTGGTGTATTTTTTGTCATTTTGGACTAATTCTGAGCATATCTGGGAATTCCCACCCAGGTTCCTAACATAACTAAAGAAAGCCTTGTGATTATCCTTAGTGTCCTGTGCAATTTTTCTCTCGAAGCTGGCCTTAGACGATTTTATGAGTGCCCATAGTTTTTTGCTAATACTGATCAGAGATGCCTTCCCTTTTTGGGATTTTGCTCTATCATATAGTAGCTTCCTCCTTCTATTGTATAGTTTGTTTATGGCTGGGGTCCACCAGACAGGACTTCTGCCTTTGGAGGATTGGGTATTGGTTTTATTTGGGATTGCATGATCCATGCATTCCTGAAGGTGTTCATAGAATGCGTTTATAAAGGATTTTGTGGTCTGGGCCGTATTATCCACAGGCCCGGGGGCTTTGAAGTATTCCACCTCAGTTTTGAGGAGTGTGAAATTTGCTTTAGAGAAGTTTTTCACTGTGGTTTTCTGGGCATGGGGTAGGGTCGGTATGTGAATATCCAGTGAGATTAGTTTATGGTCTGATCTTACCAGTGAGGGATACACTTCTGGTCTGGAGCATAGAGTCCCCATGTTGGTGATGATCAGGTCCAGTATGTTTTCCCCTCTTGTGGGAGTGGTAACAAGTTGTTCCATAGCATTTGAGTTTATAAATTCTAGGAACCTTTGGGCTAGGGTGTTGGAGCTAGAGTAATGCTCCCAGTCTATGGTTGGGTAGTTGAAGTCACCCAATATAATGGTGTTTGGAGAGACCTTCATATTTTCCAGAGTTCTCAGGAAGGCCGAGTGGGGTTCCTGGGTTTGGGAGGGTGGTCTGTAGCAGGCTATAAACTGGAAGGCAGTTTTACCCACTGTTAGTTGCACATGGATAGTCTCTGATGCTTCGTGCTGTGCCACCAACCTGGAGGTGTGGGTATCTTTGACGAATATTGATACTCCACCTCCTTTTGTGGTTCGGTCCAAGTTTTGGGGCCGAAAAGCATGGTATGAGGTATAACCTGGTAGTGCTGGGGTGCTCTCGAGAGCCTTGAACCAGGTTTCTGTTACTGCGCAGATATCGATGTTCTCCATGCTAAGGAGAGTTTTGAGTGCGTGCATCTTGAGGTTTAGACTTCTGGCATTGAGTAGCATTACTCTTAGTTTCTTATCCCTTGTGATACCTATGATAGAAGTCATTGATGAAAATGTTAAGTAGAAGGGGACCTAGAATTGAGCCTTGCGGCACACCTGTGGGATTATTTAGGAAGGGTGAGGTGGCTTTTTTTCAGTTGACTGCTTGTTGCCTATTTGATAGATAATTGGTGAATCAGTCAATAGAGGAGTGAGATATATTTAGTTTAGAGTGTTTAGTAAGGAGAAGACTATGAGAGATGATGTCAAACGCCTTGGAGAGATCTAGGAGGATGGTGGATACAATGTTTCCTGAGTTTCGGGCCTTATTGACAGTTTCTACGAAGGAGAGGAGAGCAGTGGTGGTACTATGGCCAGGTTGAAATCCGTGCTGGGTGGGAGTGAGAAGGTGGCTATCTATAAGGTAGGGTAAGAGTTGTAAATGGACACATTTTTTGAGGAGCTTGGAGATGGGGGATAGGATGGCAATAGGCATAAAGTTAGGGATGTCATTATTATTACATCTTTTATGGACTGGAATAATAAAGGCCTTTTTCCAGAGCTGTGGAACATGGCATTCTGTAATTGACTGATTTATTAGGATGCAGATAGGGAAGGCAATGGCTTCTGCGGCTATCTTTAGGAAGTGGGTGGGTATTTCATCAGGGGCATTAGAACATGGTTTCAAATTTAGTAGGAGTTTTTTATAGTAGATATAGGGATGGGGGTCATGGAGAAGGGAGGAGGTTGAGAGCTGGAGATATTGGAGGAGGAAGGTTTGTATAGAGGTGAGTGTGGAGGAGTGGGAATATTAGTGAAGAAGGATGCAAGTTTGGCTATGGAGTCAGTGAAGAATGAGTTGAATTGGGAAGCTAAATCCAAGTCGAAGGCATTTAGATTGGGGCAAGGATTTTATTTTTTGCCTGGTAAAGGAGAGAAGAGATTCCATCCCAGAATTTTTTGGGGTTAGTGTTATGGTTATTTTGGAGTGTGAAAAAGTAGGCTTTGCGATCTGAGATAATACTTTTTTTACTTTATTACGAAGCATTTTATAGTCATAAAGGGTAGTGGAGGTTTTAGTTTTGTGGTAGTGTTTCCAAGCTTTATCATGGAGTCACATGTTGGCTAAGGTATTCTTTGTTAACCATGGGACGGGGTTGCTTTTTATGCGTTTCGTTTTCAAGGAGGAAAATGAGTCTACCAAGTTTAAGAAAGTCATATTGAAATAGGAAGCAGACTTATCTAGTGATAGAGTTTTCAATGGGTTCCAGTTTGTACTTTGTAGTGCATTAGAGAATGCATTAGGATTAACGTTTTTTAATTGCTGAGTGGAGCTATAGGTATGGGATAATTGTAGGGAAGTGGGAAGATGAACGAAAGTGGGAAAGTGGTCCCCTAGTGGGTCGGGTAAGGTACCACTGTCAGAGATGTATTGGGGATGGGATACCAGAATCCAGTCTACGGTGCTTCCAGTGAAGAAGTCTTTAGAAGGTCTGGTGGTTGAGTTGATAAGTTGAGTGAAGTTGTAAAGATTTATATTTAGGGAGTTAGTTGGAGATTGTATTGAGGCCCAATTAATGTTAACATCGTCCATGATTATGGTTTCATTAGTGATATTTGTAGAAAACCAGGAGAGACTTTCTTCGAGAACTGGGATATTGTCATCAGGAGGGATGTTGAGAGTGACAATACAAATTAGCTTATGCTTGTTTACATGAAGTAGGGCTGGAATTAATTTGGCATTACTAAATGTGAGAATAGGCTTTGAGTAGGGGTTAATAGAGAGGGATGAGGAATAGAGGAGTGTGACGCCTCCCATTTTTATGGGTTCTATCTTTTCTAATAATTTTATAGTTGGGAGGTATTAATTCAGTCTTTTGTATGAGGTTTAAGCCATGTTTCAGAAATGGACAAAATATCAGGTTTATTGTGGACAAGCCAGACATGAAGGTTAGGGATTTTATTATATATGCTCTGAGCGTTAAGAGCTGTGAAATGGATGGATTTACCAGCTGAGTGAGGAGAATGAGATAAGTAGGTTGAGTTGTGGGGGGGGGGTGGAGTTTGGATGAATGTCTCCTGAGAGCAAGATGGAGATAAAGTTATGGATATGGGAAAATAGATATTTGAATTGTTTAGTATCTGATTTGTGGATTATAAGCTTTGATGAGGTGGGGCTGATATAAATGGGAGAAATAGTTCTAGGGTTGGACAAGAGTTTATAGGGGAAGAGCATAGCATTGTTGAAGAAGTAGAGACTGGGGGATATACAGGCTGAGTATACTGTAAGCAGGATGAGATAGAGTGAAATGGGGGAGTGTGATTGGCACAGAGAGGACTAGTGAGTAGATTTAAGTAGGATAAGGTGAAGAAAAGTAGTATTTGAGTTAGAAGTGTGGTAGGCTTTGTAGGCATGATGTTAATTGTGGAAATTTATTGGGATAAACTTTAGGATTGGATAGGTATTGGAACAGGCTATGATCAGTGAAGTTCAGAGTAATAGTGAGGGGTGGGATGAAAGTAGGGGATTGCACTGGGAGGGAATGTTTGACTTATGGGTGGGGTAAATAAGTTGATTGGGTCTGGAAGTGGGTGGGTGTGGTTAGGTAAGTATAAGTATGGAGATACTAGAGGTGGGTGGAATGTGGGGGTAGGGGAGCAGAGTGAGCCCGCATGGTGAACAGAGCAGGTTGAGCCAGGGACGGTTGAGCCAGGGAGAAGGAAGAAGGCAAGTCAGCAAGAAACAATCAGTGGAGCAAAGACAAGGGTAAGAAAGACACAGGGGGGGAGGCACTAGATAAGCTAGGTAGGACCAAAGGGAAGGCAGAGAGATTCACAGAGGTTTAGTAGAGACAATAGGGCAATAGAAGGATATCAAAGCTATTTAACCAAGAAGGAAAATTGGTTGGCAGTAGGTAGATGCTGCTACCTTGTGGACAAACACGTAACTGCAGTGTGGGGCTACAGGCACCTAGAGGAGAGAGGATAGACTAGAGAGAGAAAGGGTGAGTAGGGGTCATGGTAGGCTGCTAGCATGCATGCATAAGGTTAAAATACAGCTGAAAAGTAGAGTTAGCTTCCAAAGGGTACATACACTTTTTATTTTTGCTAGTTCTAGGATTAAAATACATCTGAAAAGTTATTAGTCATGACAAACCAAAGATCCACGTTTTGAAGGCAGCTTGTGTTATTCAATTTGTATTAGAAGAACCTAGATTCCAGGACCAAAAAAAAAAAACTTAGCTTGGGATGCAAATAAATCAGACTAACAGCTGACTGAATAAGGCAACTAGTGCAGTTTATAGAAAAAATGTTTTATTTAGTCTTCAAAGATGGATGAGGATTATCGCAGTTAATGGTTTTCCAGAAAGGTCTGCCCTAGTTGTAAGGGCTTTGGGAGGCTAGGAGTCAGAATAGCCAGATGTTTTAATTGGTGGAGGTAAAATATACCTCATTTAAATATGACTAAATGTCCATCAGTGGGTGGGGTATCCACACTGGCTAATCCCTCCCCTATCCTCTTACAGTACTTGGATTATACAATAATATCAGCTAACTCTATTCAAGATAAATCCAAAAACAGCTAAGCCTGTTCAAGCAAGATAATGCCTTTTCCATGTTTAAATTGAACAGTGTGTTACTAATTTAAAAGAGCAAAATGCCCTGCTTGAGTTACTAAGGATTCCCTAACATTTTAAAATTTTAAAGAGCTTTCACCATATGGCTTCCATATAAGACATCAGTATAGCAGTGTAAGTCCTTAGGTGTCTGCCTTTTTATCAGACCTTTTTTTATTTTGTGCGTGTATGTGTGTGTGTGTGTGTGTGTGTGTGTGTGTGTGTGTGTGTGTGTGTGTGTGTAACGCATGAAAATTAACATTTATTACTGACTTCAAACATGCAGCTATTGCAAAAACATATCGACACAAAAATATAGTAATCATGGTAAAAAGCCATTCATCTGAAGCAGCCTCAGATCCCTCAAACCAGAATCAATAAAACAGACAGTTATTTAGCTTTCTTAGCATTAAAGCACTTCTGATAGAAATGCAAGCATTGAGTCCAGGTGGTCTGCATGCATTTAGTTAGATGATCCAGTGGAGCTCCATCTTCTCTAAGATGATGTTTCTGTTGTCTTCAATGGTTCCCATCTCTAGTTTATCCAATACATGAAAGCTGGATCTTTTATGCTCCGTTTTCCAGGTGGTACTTTGTCAGGAGATCTAAAGTCTGTGGACTATAAGTCTTATGTCTGATAAAGGGTGGGCCATTCTGACCTTTAGTTTGTTAATAGTTTTGCCCACATAGAAACTACTGTCAGAGCTAAATTGGACAAAATGAGTGTTACAATTGCAACTCTTGTGACTCCAATAAATCTTGCTGGAGTTGGTGCAATATAAATGATCAGAGTTATGAAGAGATTCACAAAAGGGACAGTGGGGTGGTCCACATTTGAAAGGGCCACTTTTTTCCTCCATGGTTTTGCTTTTACTCTCAACCCATTCTCTCACATTCTTTGCTCTTCTATACAAAAATGAGGGCCTAGGTTCAGATATTTTTTCAAGCTGTTTTTTTTTTCTCTCAGAAATGGTGATTCAGTTGTCTGTAATTAGTTTCTGTATTTCTTTGTAGTGAGTGGTGAATGGTAAAGACATGGTCCTGTTTCACTTTTCATCATTTTAGTTTGTATATCTGTGGTGAAATTCCATAACAATCCTACCTGGTGGCTCGCTCAGGCTTGGGTTATTCTGTTGTTTCAGAGCTCTAATTGGCTTCATGTAGCCCCTGACAAGAATTTCCTTTTGTAAGTTCATTAGATTGGTGGAAAAATCATTTAATTCTTTTGAAGCTCTCACCATTATCATTCCATGGGATTTCAGGGTTTTCTGTAAAACCATTATGATTTATCTGCAAGAACACTGATCGATCTGTGAAGACTGAATAAAACAGTTTTTCTAAAAAAACACACTAGTTGCCTTATCCCTCTGGAAAAGAGGGCTAGATAAGCCAGTTATGGTCAGCAATGGGTCAGATTTGTTTGTATCCCAATCTAAGTTTTCATTTATTGGCAAAAGAAATGCACATGTTAAAAAGGACTGAAAGTGGTGGGAAAGCTGTCTCCCACTGTAAAGACAAATACGAGATCTGTGGGTAAAGACATTCTTACCTAGCACTGGACACACACATACTAGTCAGTCATTGCTGGATTTGAACACCTGCCTATCTAAGCATATAATCTAGATTGCATTGTATTAAATGCAGTATAACAGCAAAACACAGCACTGCAGGAACCAAAGACCCTTATGTAGAAAATGTAAAAAATATCCAAACAAACAGCGGCTGGGTCACCACGACAAGCAGACATAGATGGTGATAGACACAACATAGGGGACACCTGAGATGCATCCACATCAAGCATGATCACAGTGAGAATCTAGTCCTCACCCTCAGAACTACCATCACTGTCCTGTCACAGATACTTGGGTCAGTCTTGGACTGGGAATCAACTTGGCTATTTGATGCAAGACTTTTTTTATTCTAACAATTCAGGCACTGAGGCCCCACTCTATAATGTCCTTCACTGGTCCTGTCAGCTCCTGATAGGGGAAGAAATCACCACCTGCAATAGTACTACTCCTGGTGGGTACCACTGTACCAGCTTGCAGAGCAAAGCTACCTGACACAACTGGAGCAGGTAGTATAGAAAATGTACAAACTATGCTGTCAGGTTTCGGATGTAATGGGTGTCTGTGTTGCCTGTATATATATATATATATATATATATATATATATATGTATGTAGAAATATATGTGTGTGTGTGTGTGTGTGTGTGTGTGTGTGTGTATGTGTATATATATATATATATATATATATATATATATATATAGGTCCACTTTTAAATTTTGAAACTCCAAAACCTCAGACGTCAAAATCCCGAAGTTCAGATGTTCAAAGGTTTGGACCCCCCCCGACCAACTGTGCAAAGGTAACCAGCTATTGTGCATAAATGACTGAAATTTGACTGTGATGGGAAAATGAAAAAAATTAAGGTCATCTTGTTACTCTTAGATACACTACAACATCCCTCCACATAGGTGCACATAAAGGAAAAGTCACATCAATGATGATTTCACATCAATTTTAGCAAAATGCACATATTTGTGTGATACAGATTTTAAATATCGTTCTTATATATTTAAAACATTGCTAAAATAACACATTTTGCATTAATACATGTTTTCTGAAGGACATTGAGTTTAAAATTAAAATGTCTGTTGTTTAGTGATCACAAGCCTTCACAACTTGCCAGAAAGCCACAAATCTTATGAGGAACAGACAAAAAACATAAGGTAAAATCAGTAGCATTTATAGTTTCTGACATACTTCAGTGTAATTTCATGCTGCTATATCCCACATGAAATGGAGAATGAAGCAATCATCTCTACAATATCACGTATGGCAGTACCTATAATATCTGACTACATATCAGAATATTAATAAAAAATGTCTGCTTACTATCTAGGTCATATTAAATGAAGTGCACCACATTTAATTTCATGTCACAGTTCAAAATAATCTCCTTTCTAGCTCAGTCCCACTTGGATTCAATGTGTAAGGTCATGGGTGGAGCTGAGCCAGAAGCACTGGAGTTACAACATTTTCTTAATAAGGTCTTTCTGGGGTAGTAGCATTTTTTTCCTTTGTCTGGGAAAAATATTTGAGACCTCACATCACACAGACACCCTAATCTTTCATTTTGACACTCCAGCATCATGCTGTGGAAATGATATACCTGACTTTTGATTACTGAGATATTATAAAATATCATGTCCATTGCACATGCTATGTGACGTACAGTGTAATATGTGTGTTTGCCATAACTAAAAAAAAGATTATATTCAGCTCACTTTCTTTGATTTGTTATTATGAGATGAGGTGTTGCAAAGTTTTAGTTTGCTATTGAAATTATCAGTATTCATAATTTTTTTGTCAGATGTACAGGCAGAATGCTAAATCTCCAGCTTGGTAAGTTTAACAAAAACAGGAAATAATAAAAAGCCATTTCAGTTCCTTTCTTTTAATCCTGTCAGTTGCTTATCTGATACAGCATTTCCTCCATCCTTGATAGCCTAGTATTCCTCATGCAGCATAATTTTTGTGAAGATTTAACAAAAAATATCCGTCATAAAAAAGCTGTTATCAGAGAGGAGATAGCAATATATTTCTCCTGAAGCCTAGAAATTCACTGAATGATTAAACAATTATGTCCTACAAAAACTCACAGCACTAGCTTCATTACAAATAAAAGTTGTTCATCTCAGTGCATATTATTTGCCTCCTATGTCTGATAATCTCCAAGAAGCAGACACCTTCCAATGCTGTATGCCTTTTACTCCTGTATTAATCTGCTTCCCAGTTTTGTGCTGTAATAATCATTTCATCCATGACAGTGTAGAACCAAGCCTACAGTACCACTATCACAAGGTAATGGTTTGCTAAAGCTGCACTCATTTCAAATAAATGCTAACATTGCCAATGCCACTTACTAACTGAATGAATAACCTCATGTTATTTGCAGACCTCAATGACCAGTAGAGGGATGCTTTAACAACCAAAGCATCTGTGGGATATATTTGAAATTGGTGGCATTGAATTTGAGGTTGTAGCAACTGTTTTGCTTTGAAAAATATGTGGAATGGCTTTTGAATTCAACCTAGTATGTGACTTTTCAAATAATTTCTAAAAAAATGAAATATGTGAACAATCCTATTAGAACAGGAGTAGAAATATTTTATTTATATTATTGTATATAGTAACTAAAAAAATGGAGTTAACACTTGCGTGACGACCGTGCCCTGGCCCAGTAATCAAGGAGCCTCAGTCCTCACCACTTACACCAGGGAGGTCGTCTCATGAAAGAGGAAAAGATAACTAATGCACACAGTAAAGTACAATTTCCCTTAAGTGCACACAGAGATCACAGTCAGTCTGGGGCTGGTTGCTCCCTTGCTTTCCAGGTCCCCAATAAGACTCCCCACTGGCACAGCTATGGGGTCCAGATCTCAGCCTAGCTGGCAAGCTAACCTCCAGTACCCTCTCTCTCCCACCAGTGCTACATGTCCCTGCCCAGGTAGCTGACACACCACATACACTTTGAGGTAAGTATTTATACAACTTCACCGACACTCCTGGGAAAGGTTGACACAGATTCTCCAGCTGTGCCTTTTACCCAGACTATACGGTAGTAATTTCTGCCACCACCAGTTAATACTTATCAGCTACCCAAAGGCCCTTAAAGGGTGTCCAATTATCACTGTGCAATATTATTATCCAATTGGTAATGTGACTATTCAGTCTAAGGCTTATTAGAGTGGCTTATTACAATAAACTCTATAAATATGCAATGTACTATAGAGCTTACTTATCTCTACACAAACCAATCACAGGTAAAGGTTTTTAAAATATTTAATAATAAATAATTAAAACACAAGACAATTCTACTACACCACAGTGATATCTAAGAGTTCAGAGATCACACAGAAACTTAAAACAATACAGTAGAAAAGCTCTGATATAACAGAAAAACAGTTGTCTAACTTTCTTCTAAGTTCCTAGATATACTACAAGAAAACATACTTCTAAGACACTACTTACATAAGACAACAGGCAGAGTGCTAAGTGGGATATCAAGATCAAAATGCTTATAGTCTCTCTCTCTGAACAATAGCTTTTAAACTCACTAACAAACATCTTTGCTATGCCCTCCCAGCTTACATAATTTTGACACTTAGGTTTTCCCAATATACACATTACATCATTTTGACACTTAGTCTGGAGTTCCTAGGCCAACAAACTGGATTATTTAGCAGTCTAACACCTTCTCAGGAATCTACAACAATAAAAGACATTTCACATGTATACTCTAGCAAATATTCCTTAAGTTAAGACAATAGAAAGAATGTGTTCAGCCAGCCACTTCAGCACCACTATTTAGATAATTTTAACTTCAAAGAACGTTTGAAATGCTTGGCTTAGTTTTCCTTATAACAGATGGCAATGTTGCAACAATCTTGAAGTTCACATTTTGCAGTGTTTTCTTTCATTTAAGAACACAAGCCTGTATTTTACATTTATATATACAAATGATAGAATTATGTATCAAATTCTATTTGACTTGGCTGGCAGCCTTCGCTCATCTTCCCCCAATCTTCACAACTTGTCCAAAAGTTGACTCCTCGTTTTTCATCTCAGCAGTTCCCAAAACTATTCCCAACAATGCCTTTAAGAATAAGTCTGAAAAATAATTTCAACACTCCAAAATCAATCTCAGCTACTGCTAGAAAAAGTCATTGTAACATGGAACAACACAAAGCAGTAAAGTTAAGATTTTGTAGTTGTTATTTTATACATTTGCTGACTAAGTAAACTGAATGGGCACAAATTCAGGTGTGACGCATGAACACTGTCTGGCCAACTTCCTTTTCTAGCATCACACAGTAGTCAAGTGGAGGAAGTATATATTAAACCCAGTACCTTGAAGTACAAGAATCAGTACAGTTGTCATACTGCCATGTACAACTACTTATTGTATTACAGTATACAGGCCATATGTAGAAAGATGCAATGGCTATGGTCTTTTGTGTCACACTGCTGGTGCTAAACATTGTGCAACATTTATGTTAGAACTTTGAGTATTAGGGGATGTTGCTTTATGCAGACATAAAATACATTATATTTTTAATATGATGGATGCATTAGAAGCTGAATGGTGGGAAAAATGGGGCAATGGTATGAGAAGTATGAAAACAGAGACTGGTCTTTGACATGGACATAAAGAAAGAGTAGGGAATAAACTTAACTCTCCATTTTGTGCTATAGTTTAGACTTAACAAAAGCAGCAATGTTGATTTTTACACTGACTATTTTTAGATCTGGAAAACTTCCATTCATTTGTAGTATCAGCATTATGGGGGTGGAAAATGCTGCTGTGTATTATAAACCCAGACTGAAACTGGAAAAGCTTCTTTATAACAGCCCCTTGTGTGCCTTATCTATGTGGCATGAACTACATTTGTATTTCTGAGAATACATACCATTAGTCTTCATCACATTATAATTGATTGCGATTAATATTTTGATAACTGCATTTGTACCACTGGGAAGAGCCCATTTTCAAGGGTTACCCAAAGAGAGAAGGGCCAGTGTAAATTTCTAGCATTGATATGTAAAAAACATTTGGAACATGTATGGTTCATTGCCAGAAAGTCTAAAACATGAATACTTTATAGACAGCATGAACAAACAACAAAGTATAATGCAAGATAGTCATCACAAAAAGGATACATTATACAGGAAATTATAATGTCATAAAAAAAGATTTGTCTCAATGGAATTGGTATAACTAATAAATGGTATATTAATTGATGAGAAATGGAAGATATTCAATTCTAAATTAGCAAATCTAGAAAACTGATGTATACCATTAGGTAAAAATATCATCTTGTAATCAAGAAACAACCCACACTGGTGAAATAAAAATATACTAAGATTATCAACAAAGATAACAAAATGGTGGAAAGGAATGAATTAATTTCCTTCCGCTAGTAATATGTCTAATAAAAACAGTATATCTATTCTAAGAAAGACCATTAGGAAACCCATATGTGTATATATATATATATATATATATATATATATATATATATATATATAAATATATATATATATATATATATATATATATATATATATATATATATATATATATATATATATATATATATATACATATGGGGTCTAGCTGTTATTATTGAATTTTTACTTACCTGAACATGAGAAGCTGAAAACAACTTCACCGAGAACTTAGTATCACGAACACCTGGATCACCACAGTTTTACTCCAGGATATGAACCACTTGGCCACCATAGTGAACTTTGCCCTTTTCCCCACTATAGGTGATCTTAGAGTTGGTATATTTAGTTGGGGAGTGTGTTGGGTGCAGCCCCCCACATGGAGGTCGGGTGAGGGTGAATTCCTCCACTTGAGTGTGTTTGATTTGCTTCAGTTTGTTTATTTTGTCATGGTGGCCAAGTGGTTTGTTTCCTAGACTACATATATATATATATATATATATATATATATACAGACATAAACACACCAGTGTCTGAATTTAGCATATCAACCTTTACTACTGACAAAAAATATTTTTTTCAAGACTATTAAAGAAACTATGAATAATGCTTGTTTAAGGGCTCACAACATAAATGACTGAAGTGTGCTATGTTAAAAGATGCTGCAGGGTATTTTGCAAATATTGTAGTAACCTGCTCACTATAAATTAGGAACAATTATTTAACTTTTCATTGGAATGTTCTCCTAATATTTTTGAGATCTGGGTGAAGCATACTTTAAATAAAATTAGAAAACAGGCTGCTCCTGGACCTAATGGTATAAAATGGTCTATACTTATGAAGTATCAAAGACTAACTTATTTGTATATTGACTTATTTTTTTTCAAGATACACATATGTCTGAATTTGTACAAGAAGTCTGGGAAAAGGACCCTGTGATTCCAATGCATAAGGGAAGCTGCAAGTTTAGTACTGATAGTTTTTATCCAATAAACTTAACGTGTTTACTAGGAAAAACATTTGAATATATGTTCTGCTCCAGGTAATACACAAAGCTTAGATATGCTTATATTTCAATATTAACCAATATGGGTTCACAAAGGGGATATCCCGTACAAGTGTGATATTTCTTTACTCTGATGTTGTAGCTGTGCTACATTGTGAGTTTCCCGTGGATTTGGTATTTCTTGACATGTCAAGGGCATTCGATTCTGTTATAGATGTGGTCTTAAAATGGGATTTTAGTAGTTACATTATCAAATGGACTTCAGAATGCTTAAAAAGAAGTTCTTCGTTTAGACTAAGGAATGAGATTTCCAGTTAATACACCATATTAGGTGGGGTACCACAAGGTACAGTACTGGGACATCATCTATCTTCATGCCTACATGATTACCTTACCAGTAAGCAGCCACTGCAGTTTAACAAAATTTGCTGATGACATCAAAGTCGCCCATACAGTGTCTTCATTATCATTATTTTCCAGCCAGCAGCTGACCATCAGCCATTTCTATCACCTCTCCTCATTCCCCAGGACTACAGGACTTGCCTTATCCTGCTCTGGGCTCATCCCAACCAATGTCCAGTACCAGTGAGGAAATAAAAGATGCTAGTTCAGCATACTACTCATACTGGGGAGTGCACCCTAACACTTGTTACTCTACATAAACCATGCAAGCTCAACAATATCTGCCCTCTGTAGATATCTGTGTACCTCCACACATGTGTAATCTCCTTACTAAGTGACTCCTTGCTTATGCAGCATAGAATTTGTCAGGCTAGTAGCACTGCTTCATTGCAGTCAGCCTAGGCTGCCTTCCTCCCCCAGGACAGAGTAGGATTAGTCAAATGGGGTCCTAGTCTGGGTAATTGAGTGCTCTCCACTAGACATACCAATAATCCATTACTTAACTGTCTCTCCTTAATTACCATAATACACTGTTCAAATCTATCAGTGCACATACTATTTATTTTTCTAATTTCTGAAATGGTCACTGAGGTTTGTAATTAATTTAAAACTCGTATTTCAAATTTTACAGAAAAAACACTGACAGCCAATTTCTAAACAAAACAAAACAGTCTTATACTTAAAACAGACAGCATGAGCAACAGTAAACAGCTCATCCCTTGAAACTCACATTTATTGAAAATGCATCTGGCAGTCCATTAAACTACAATACATGGGCTTGGACTCAGTTAAACAGAATATAGTGAAGTACTAATTAGTGTCGATGTGAAGGGAGCAAGAATTCAAAAGACAAATGTACAATGCATTTGTTAGCAGCTTGGGACAGTCCACTGGAAGCATGCATCCCTTTTCAGGCAGCTTAGGTGTTCTGCCTAGTGAAGTGACTTGGTCAGAGTCAGACAGTAGACAAATGAAAGGTGAGGGAATGAAACTCTGCACTACAGAAGCAACTCATATCCTTAGTTATCTGCACTAAGTATCAGACTAAGTGTTGTAACCCAATACAGTTTAATTCACACCAATGAGCCTTCAAAAAATATGTTTAATTAAAAATATATTCACAGTTACCATATTAACATTAAACTTGTATACTTCATGCTGTCCAGTTTATTCACAGTCAAATAATAAATACTGTCAACTGTCATCAAAAAACTAAACAAAGAACATGGTTCAGTGATGATGGTTCTATTTACTGCAATCAGTTCTTTTGTTTACACCATATCTACTGTGGTTTTCTGGAACCAAGCAATTATGCACACTCACACCCAATTACAGTCATGCATGTCTGTACTCCACAGGTATCTGCTTGAGGACAAGCGAATGAATACATTTATAAATAATGGGCTAGAAATCTATTTCAGTTCACTGCTAACAGAACCATATAGTAGAAGCAATTACACCCACTTCCCTCTCAACTTCTTATTTCAGATCAAGGACAACATCCCAAAGATTAAGATCAGATTTTAAATGTTTCTTTTATACTCTAGTCTCTAGAATAAATACATTTTTATTAGGAAGTGTTTTCTGAAAGATACAAAAACTGAAACTCATACCTGCAATCACTTAACGACCAAAATCCACAACAGTTTGTCAGAAAGCCACAATTTGTTTTACAAGGACTAGACAAAAATACCTCTCAGATGGCTGTGGTGGTGCAGTGGTTAGAGTTGTCGCCTCACAGCAAGAGGCTCTCCGGTTTGATCTTCAGCTGGGGTGTCTTCTGTGCAGAGTTTGCATGTCCTCCCTGTGTTCATGTAGGTTTGCTCCGGGTGCTCCAGTTTCCTCCCACATCCCCAAAGACATGCTGCAAGTGGATTGGACACACTAAAATTGGCCCTAGGCGTGAGTGCATGTGTGTGTGTGTATGTGTGTGTGTGTGTGTGTGCCTTCTGTGGAAGGTTGGGCGCTGGGCTGGCAACTCGACACCATAAAAACTCCACTGCCAATCATGAGCGGACAAGGTGATCCGCTGTGGTGACCCCTAAAAGCCGAAAGAGAGAGAGAGAAACAAAAATACCTCTCAACGTCTTCACTCATAAATTCTGGACAAATATTATTTTATTTTATTTCATTTGCTAACCAGGTAAGCTCACTGTACAAAGTATTCCTTTTCATGCATGACCCAAGAGCACTGTCTGAGCGACTTACTAATATGCAAACAGTAGGCAAATGGAGGTGGAATGATTCAAACCCTGTACTTTTGACTACAAGAAGCAGTTTGTTAATAACTCAAAGCCTGAAGTGCCAGAAAAACTTAAATTAAATTGAAATGCATTTTTTGAAGAACTGGTATGAAACTCTAATGACTAGCGTTATTAACTGTCATTCTATGTGATTTATTAGAAAATAAAAATGTTAAGGTCTGGCAGTGAGTGTAGTCAATTAAGTCTTGAAGCTATTAATGAGATACTTCCTGTAGTAAATGGTACAAGGTTTGATTCTTTCTAGTTCCCTCTGCCTACTGTGTGACTTTGAACAAGTCACTTAATCAGACAGTGAATAAAAAATGTGTACTTCTCAGACTGATTTACTTTATCTGCATTTTCTGTAATCCATACACTGTGAATGCAGACTGTGTCTGGAATGCAGAATGTATAATATCATTAAGTTTTCTGTAATGCATAGACAGTGAATGCAGAATATTTAATCCCCATTGGAGGAGACTGGAAGGGAAGGGGAAGAGAAATACACACACACACACACACACACACACACACACACACACACACACACACGCACACACATACCATTCTGTGCAATATTCCCCTCACTCCCCACAGCTGCAAACTCTCATCATTCGCACCCTCTTTCTCCCATGAATGCTGCAAAACAACATCCTAAGTCAGGGAAAAGGCTGATTCTTTCTCTGAAAGTAATTCCTGCCTGATATCCTCTACAAAGCAAATCTTCTGCACAACAGGCTGATATCTGTTGTGCCACTGTGCTTCAGGTTTGATGCTGGAAAGTATTTTTTTTATTTTTAATGCCAGGACTGGTCAGGCTGCAAAGCCAGTACCAGGCCCTAGGGAGCTGACTATGGTACCTGGCACTGGATCCATTTCTGCCCTAGGATGGGTGAGTCTGTGGTGGACACTTACTCCCATCTTCCCACTGTGGCTCCCTCCAGTGCCTGTGTACTAGCCAAATGTGGGTCATCCTGGCCAAGGTAAGATCTTTATCATTTTGAACCACTAGAACACCCAGTGACTTCATATTCTGATATTCTGATCAAAACCTATTACAGAGTTACCTGGGTGGACTTCATACATGGAGGATCAAAAACAGGATTTCCTTGATCTGTAGGAAGTATAAAATGGTCTATTATTTATGAGGTGCAAATAATGAATATCCCTATGCATTAAGTAATCAGAGAACAGCCAAATGTAAACATTACATTACTGTTGGTGTTATGATATCAGAAACTGTTAGCTGCACTGGGCAGGCAAACAAGCACATAATACAATGTTGTGGTTTATTAATAAAATGTATATGTTTATTTGCTTCTAGATGTTAAACTGTACTAAATCTTTTATGTAAGAACATGATAAGAAGTTTTCTAAAATATGGGATTTGGATATGGGGCTAATATAGTAACAAAACATTTGATTGTGTTCAAAACCAGCACTTTCAAAAATAGGCTTGAAAACTGTCTTGATGATGAGGTTTTTCTGACTATAAGTACAGGGAGATTGAATTTTGATTATCTTATCTAATGACCTTAGTTGTAATTCCACACTGGAACATAAAAATAAGATATCACAGACCTTGTAGTCAAACATCAGTCATTAGGAAATGTGAGCTCTGACATATGTGACATGAAAGAATAAGCATTAAACAATGTCACGTAATCTTTAGCTATTAAAGTAAAGGTTATGATTAGCTCATTATGGCACATAAGACAGAGTTGACATTAATGCCACCAACTAACCAATGAGATGAAGCATTCTTAAGGTTAAAAACGATGATATTGAAAGTGAATGCTAATGAAGAAAGCTAGATTACTTCACATTTCTAATACGGGGAAGAGTTTGCAGTATAGATTCTGATGACTTGTAAAACAAGGATGAAATGACCGTACCAAAAAACGCCAAATAACCTCACACAAGGTCCGGTCAACATGCAGCACCCAATGAAGGCAGCCACACCATAAAGATAAATGACAGTTGAAAAACGACAATTTGCCAAATAATAAAACAAAGCAGTAACATATTTTACATATTAACATATATATGACGTGCCAATTTTAAATAAGATCCAAAGCCTACAGTTTTTTATACTTTTGAGCAATATTATAAAAAATATGATAGCTTGCCATTATGCTAGTGAAGTTGTTTGATTATACATGTGAAAACAGAACATTGAGTAAAACTGTTTGCGATTATATATAGCAACTGTGTGTGACTTGATCATCCATTGAACTCTAGAGTAGTTACACACTGTGGATTGGCAGGAACAGTCACTAATGTTGGGATATTTTGGACCAATAGTAACTTGAGGATCAGATACATCTGGAAAGAACCTTTTTCTAAATAAGATAGGTCACACTGGAGGAATGTGGCTGGATATAAGTATTTGTAAAAAACTCCTTCATTAACAAATATACCTTTTTCTGTAAACAGTCATCATTCTGAAATCATAAATTTGGTTGTTGTGTCTTTCGGCTTTTCCCGGTTAGGGGTCGCCACAGCGGAACTCTGGCCCGCTAATTATTGGCAGTAGATTTTTATGTGCCGAGTTGCCAACCCTGGTGCACAACCTTCAACGAAGGTACACCCATTCATGCAAGTCTCCAGACAGAAGAAGCTCTAGCTGAGATTCGAACGGGACAACGTCTTACTGTCAGGCAACAGTGCTACTGCAGCACCACCACTGCATGTAGACAAATGCTTTCTGTTTCTATTTTAAATCTGCTAATAAGGCATTTGCAACAAGTAACAATTTGAGAAACCTGGAAGCCTAATTCCTGTACTTCCTACTTGAAGTTTACTTTTCAGTATTTATTTAGTTATTTACACTTTGTTGACCATGTTAGTCTTGTTAGAAGCCAATGACCACCTCTTTTCAGTGGAGACCCATTGTGATATTCCTACTGACTAGGGAAAATTTGGAAAGGGCACCAGGGAACTTCCCTTACTCTTTGGGGTATGGTGACACATTTGTGTGTGATACTTCCTGTGAAGCAGGAAATTGAAAAACAAACATGGAGGAGGAAGACGGTGTCCCAAAAATGTTGGAAACAATTAATTGTAGCTGTTAACTGAATAGCTGAGAGTCCAAACGAAGCAAATTATGAGTTGGAGATTAAACAGATCAAGGATAACGGAGCATACATGAATGAAAAGACAGGAGAGCTTATTAAAATGTGAGAAGAAGCCCTCAAAGTGTGTAATATGGATTGGGAGGAATTATTCCAGCAAAATTTGTTTGCAACAGAAAAAACAACACAAGAGTGTGTTGTTACAACCCTTCATTTGAGGGGGATGTGAATTTGAAAGAGATGATTCATCAATGTGAGCCAGAAAGCAAAAAAGGCAATATCCTGGGGCAAAATAATGGACAGAATATAAGAGGGGGAAATACAAGAAATAATGGCAGAAAAAAGAAATTGAATGCACAGACTGTAAGAGAAAGGGAAAGAAGAAAAGAAAATGGAAGTAAGAAGGAAAAAATGAATAAGGATAAGTAGCAGAACAGAAAAAGAAATTGAAAGGTATGAAATATGAGACGGCATCATTTCACCATTGTGTATTAAACCCAGAAAGGTAAGAGCATTTATTTGTATAAACAAAGACTCTTTCTGTGACATTTTTTGAAGAAGTGCAGGATATGGAAAAATTCTTAGAGCAATACGAATAAATAAAAAAAGATAATCCTTGGAAATTATATGTAGTACAAGCATTTAATTGAAAATAAAAAAAAGAATATATATATATATATATATATATATATATATATATACACACATACACACACACACACACACACACACACACACACACACACACACACACACACACACACACACACACACAATATATATAAACACACACACACACACACACACACACACACACACACACACACACACACACATAATTTTGTACTGAATTTGAAAGAGATAATTTAAAAGATTATCTAAAGTCTATGTGTAGGGATGTGATGGACATTACAAAGATTTATGATAATAGAGGTTTATGGAATGGAGGATCAAAATGTGGTATTATATTGCAAATGCAAAATGAGCAAATAATACATTTGCCTAGTATAACTAATCTAGAGGGGAATATGGGATTGGTTAAATACTAGGGTCAAGCAAAGATGCTTTTTGTGGTGAAAAATTATCATTTCATTAATAATTGTGACAAAAAGAAATGTTTTATTTCTGGTAAACCTGGTCATGAAGCAAAAAATGTGAACAAAAATGTATAAAGTGTAAAAGAATAGGACATTCATTGATGGATTGCAATGTTAAACAGGATCATATGCAAGAAATACAGGTAGATCAAGTAAAACAGGTTGTTTTAGTAAATACCACAGAAGAGACATAAAAACTAAACAAAAACAAGGAAGATGTAAGAGAAGAGATAAAAGAACATATACAGGAAGAAAAAGTAAAAAGAAAGAGATGATGAAGAATTAAGTAATTCGAGTGAAGAAGGGGAAATGAATGGAATCAAAAGTAAAATAAATTCCATTGGGTAGAGAGTGAAATATAGAAAATGTAAATTTAAAAATATAGATACAAGAAAAACAAAAAAGGAAAAGGACAAAAGCAATAGCTACTTCTCCAAAAAGTGAAGATTCTAGGCATCCATGTTAATAGTATAAAGAATGCACAAGGAAGGTTGAGAGTATTAGAATGGTGTAGATTATTAGATATGGATATTATAATATTGAGTAATATAATAATAATGACAGAAGAAGAAATAATACAAGTAAATGGATTATGGGAAGGCAAGGTTATATGGAACACAGGAGAAGAAAAATGCTCAGGATAGCAATTTTATAGAAATATGGGATTACATGTTAGTAGCATTAGGAAGAATATTAATATTAGATATAAGATGGAAGAGCCAAATATATTGTGTGATTACACTTTATGCATACACTTTACAGAAACTGAGAGAGATTATATTTAGGAAAATACCTGATTATGTTAGTGTGAATATGCAAGTTATAGTAGTGGGAGACTTTAACTGTGATTTAAGACATAAGAGAAAAGAACAATCAGATGTAAAAGGTATTTCAGATATGTTAAAATGTGGTAAAATGTACTTATGGGAAAACAAACATCGGACATACAAAAGGAATAATGTGAGAACTGAAACTAATTATTTTATAGGATCCAAGACTCTAAGGATATTACATCAAGGAGTTAAAATTATAGGTTTTATACACCATGTAGCAATTTGGATAGATATTCAAGAAAAATAGGGTATATAAAAGAGGTAGAGGTATAAAAAGAATTAATGAATCAGATTTAAATGAGTATGTAAAAGAAATTATACATCAACTATGGTTAGAGTATTTAAGGATGAGAAGATTTTATGAAGATTGGACAAGTCGGTGGATTAGTTTAAAATAAAAATATAGAAAAGAGGTATTATAATGGCAAAGGACAAAAAGCATACAAGATAGTTGCAAATATAAGGAAATTAATAACCAAGCCTTTAAAAACATAACAGATAATAAAGAAGAGTTCCTAGAAAATGAAAAACAGCTATATGAGATTAGAGTTGCCACCTTTCATTGTGGTGAAAACCAGACTTAGGCCAGACCACCTTCCACGTCATATAACCCCACCCATATCTCACCCAAAATCCATCCATTTTGTGATGTCACCATCACAGCATCTGAGGGGAACACTCTTGTTCCATTTGTTATGCCCCTTTTTTGCTATTTTACTATGCTTTTTGTAAGAAAAGCATAGTAAATCCACAGATTTAACAAATTTCAATAGTCTGTTACCAAATACCAGAGTTTCTACAGTATTTTCTGTACTACAGGACAATCAGTTTGATTTTTGGATAGTCTGGAAAAAAATAGACAGGTGGCAATGCTATATGAAATGAATCAAGAAAAATTAAAAAGATGTTATTCAAGATATTTTTTACAAAGAAGAAAAGAAGACGTAACACCATACCTAAGTAAAATTGTTAAAGAAAAGATAAGAAAAATTGGAGAGTCAAGGAATAATGAAGACACTATAGAGCCTGGTCTGCAAGGCCATGGAATGTATCATCATGGAAGCTAAAGACAAAGACATTAGTAATCTCCAAACTCTGGACCACACCCAGTTCGGGTTTGTAAAAGGCAGATCATGTCTCCTAAACCTTATAGACTTCCTTGAAGCAGTCACCGAAGCCGTAGATGAGGATAAGGTGGTTCACACAACCTATCTAGATCTCGCCAAGGCTTTTGACACCATCCCCCACTCTGGAATTATAGATAAACTCAGTAAACTAGGTATAAATCTCTATGTCACAAGATGGGTTGCCAACTGACTCACTGACAGAACCCACACTGTGAAAGTAGCAGACTACAAATCTGACTTCAGACCAGTGACAAGTGGAGTACCACAAGGTTCAGTCCTGGGTCATCTCCTGTTTGGCATCTACTTTTCTGAAGTACAGGCTAACACAGAAGGTCTTTGGCTAATGAAGTTTGCAGATGACTGCAAACTAGGAGCCATAATCAAAACTCCTAATGATGTGGACATCCTACAAAAGGGCCTCACTGAGACAGATGCCTGGTGTCAAATCCATGGCCTCAAGCTCAATGCCAAAAAGTGCACTGTCATCCCCTTTGGTAAAAACTCTGTACCCATAAGCTACCACATTGGTGGTAGTCTACCTAACACTAAAAGTGTGATAAGAGACCTTGGGACACAGGTTGACAGTAGTCTCTCCTTTGATAATCACATCTCCACAGTAGTCAGGCAATCCTTCTACGTGGCACACCTCATCACAAAAGGTTTCTCATCCAGGAAAAAAGAGGTCATTGTTCCCCTCTACTCATCACTCATTAGACCCATTATATAGTACAATGCCCCTTTTGGTATGTACCTCACAAGACATCTACAACAACTGGAAAGGCAGCAGAAATACCTTACAAAGAGGATTACCGGCCTCAAACAGATGCCCTATGCAGACCATCTCAAATATCTCCAGCTTTACTCCGTTGCATATCACCTGTTGGACATGCTCCACTTAAAGAAATCCCAATCCCCCTGAGCTACATGCTTTAAGGACCTAAACCTTGTCACCACAATAAACAGAACATGCTGGAGGGATAGATTCCTATCCCAGAGACTTCCCATACTCTGGAACAAACTACCTATCTATATCAAATAAAGCTCCTCATTAGTACTCTTCAAGAAAAATCTTGATGATTGGATGGGAAATAGGAAATTCACCCTGGGGATCACCTCTGGGGCTCTGCTCGACAAGGGCACAGGAAAATAATTTTCTTGGGTGGTGAAAGCCAGGGTACATTTTTGGCTAGGCTTATATGGGCCCAATAGCCTAGTACCTACCTATGAACAAAAAGAAATAATGCAGAAAATAAAAAGACATATTTTGAAAATGTTTTCCATATGCTAAACTATAAGGAAAAATAAATGGAACTTAAAAAAATTAACTGAAAAAGATAATAAGAGAACTGAAGAAAATATTACAATGATAGAATTAAAAAAATGTGTTGCACACAGTAAATGTAGAAGCAGCTACATGTTCAGATGGACCTGCATATCTAATGTATAAGGATATGCAAGAATGGCAAAAAGAATATTTTTATAGCTGTTGAATGAATGGTTTGAAAAATGGGTAAATGATGAAAAAATATGTATGGTTACAATGAAATGTATGGAAAAAGGGTCATAAAAACTGGAAACAACTAGCGTTAAATAATGTTGGTAATAAGATTTTTTTATGACTATAGTAGAAAAAGAATAGTAAGTAAGGCTAATAAGTTACTGAATGAAACATTTTTTGGAATAAAAGAAAAAGGAAGTCAAGAACTTTTAATGATCATAAGAGAATTGGTAGGTGATGTAATGAATAATGTAACAGACTTGAAAAAATTAGTAGGGGATGTAAGTAACACATTTGATAAGATACAGAATGAAGTATTATGGGAAATTTAGAAAGAATTTAATATAAGTAATAAAATAATCAACATTTTGAAATTATTATATAACAAAAATGAAGTGAAACTAGTTGTTAATGGCTGGTTAATGTGACAGTAGACATAAAAAGTGGCATTAAACAAGAATGTCCAGCAAGAAGTATTCTATATGCATTAATTATGAATATGGTCATTAACAAGATAAATTTAGTACAGATGGAAGCTAAATATTGCACACCAGAGGAAATTCAGATTCCAATGATGTTTTCTTATGTAGACGATTTTGTAGTAATGGATGAGTATAACTATTAAAACACTTGAGAAAAAAACTTAGGAGTAGTACGTTTGAGTATTAATGTGGAAAAGAGTAAAGGACTGGTATTCTGAGGAAAAATAGAAGGCATTTAGTTTAATAAAGAAGAAATAGAAACTTTGGGAATAAGGTTTGGTAACATGCAACAGAAAGTGACACAATGGAAGGTTATGATACATATAAGGAATGTTTGCATATTTTGGAAAACATTTAAACTTACATAAAAGAAAAAAGCACATTTAATTAATTCAGTAATATTAGGTGATATGGCACATCTAGCAAGTGTTTTTATGATACCATTGGAATGTGGAAAAGAATTATTGACTATGTTATTTACATTTATATGGGCATGGACATCTAAATTAAACCCTATTAAAAGAGAAATCTTTTATGTTACAAAAAAGAAAGGAGGTTTGAGTTTAATAAACCCAATTGTATATATAGTTTCACTGAATTTATATAAAATATTAACAGGACTAAAGGAAAAAGAAAAGTGATTGATAAAAATAATAGAAGAAAAATATATAGCAATTTGGGCAAAGCTTAAATGGTTAAAAAGAAGTAAAGGAATTGCTTGTACAGAAATCAAACTATATCAAGAGAAAATATTATTATGGAAGATTGATTTAAGTAACATAGAAAGAATGGGAAAGCATGGTATGAAAATATAATGGGAAAATTTATTATATCTATCCTTGGAGGCACTTGGGAGAAAGAAAAATAAAAGCTATAAAACAAGAATGAAAAGATGTAAAAATATGTGGAATACATAGCTTTTTGTGGAGATTGTCTATAAACAGACTTCCATTAAAGGCAAATATGCCATATAAAAAAATAAAAGATAGTGTACATATTGTTGGGAATTAGAGACCACTGACATTTTTTTAAATGTAAAAGAGTAAATCAATTATGGAAATAAATATGTGGTAAAGAATGTATAAAAGGACTGAAAAATGTTAAATGTATAAATATGGACATGATAGAATAAGGTTACTATGAAAATATGAAACAAAATGATGTAGCTAGATTAGATAAAATTTTTTTTTGTCTAATGTGGATTGTCTGGAATGAAAGAATGAATGAGATAAAATTTAATGGGAAATGGATACTGTCAAACATTTTGAAGAAAATAAGATTTTGGTTTTGGACAAAGAGTGGAGGGGATTGAACGTTTAAAAAAATTGAGAATATGTAAGTTAATTGTAAATAAACTGTAAAATGTGTATATAGAATGGATATATTGTATATTGTGAATTTTAACAAAGGAACCCTGCTCTTCGGAGGACTCTTTGTGAGGTGATCACTAGGTGGTGCCAAAGGGTTGTTACTAGTAATCACTGAATCTAATATGGTGTTGTGAGTGGATATGAACTGAAGAAGTAGGAAATGGAAACTGTAATTCTAATGTAAAATATGCTTTCGAAGTGAGTATCATAGCATTAGGGAGTCTAGCTGCCTCTTTTACAAAAAATGATGGATGAAGCAAAACCAGAAGAACTGGAGGCCATGCAGTATAGTAGGGTAATGGACAAAATATTTGACAGTGATGAGATGACAGAAAAAGAGAAGACTGCTGTAAATGATGGTATGGATACAGAGCGGGTACGTCTGACTAGTGGTGTAACTGTTTTTAAAGGTGTGCTCTGTGTTGGGCTGCAGTAAGATGGAGCAGAGAGTGGTAAATGAGAGTGAGTGACAGCAATGTTTCCAAAGTAAAAATGTATGCAGCAGTAGTAGCAGGTTCCAGGAAAAGACTGCAGAAAGAAAAGGATGTGAGGTGAAAAAGAGACTAACTAGAGCAGTTAAGAGAGGGAGGAATAGGCCTGCTCTGAGGGTGAACTCATTATGAATAGCAAATAAACAAGTACCATGTTTTAGACAATGTTGTTATGCACTTAGGATTCAATTTTCCAGATATGATCAGCATTTGGACATATAGGAATTGAAAATTTCTGTGAAATAACTTTTGAGACATCAGCATTAGCAGAAAAAATTATTAATGAATATGAAAGTAGAAGTAATACATCTCCTTGTAAGAAATATGTTTATCAAAATTTAAATATACCGTTAAAAAGAAAACTATTATTACAATTTAGAATGACTGAGCTAGAGGGAAATAAAAATATTTTTCTAAGCTTATGTCAGGATGTGCATGATATAGAGAAATTTAAAAAAGTGGTGGATGACACAAAGGTATGGATTGGAGCATAATAATTGCAGCCTGTGCCTAATTTGATAGTAATACATGGGAATGAAAGGGAGTGTTAAGAACTGGAGGCAGCCAAAAGCATGTCTTTTTTTTTGGATGAATCACATTTAATCCAAGATTGTATAAAAAGCAGGTGAAGGCAGTGTTGGGAGTTTGAACATTCAAGAAAAATCTTTAAACCATATTGTAGAAACTGTAGAAGTAATGATCAGTTTGGTTTGATTGCCCACTAATTAATGAAGAAAGTCAAACTGAGGAAAATGTTTTTGGGGAAGAAGTTTTTATGCAGAAAAGGGTGAAAGAGAATGATGAAAGGATGCGGGTGAGGTTGAGGAACTACAAGGTAATAACATGGAAAAAGATGCACTAGATGAAGATCAGAAACTAATAAGTGAAAAAGAAACACATATAGAGATGGAAACAGGTTTGGGGTATTAGAAACAGAGGAAGAAAAGAAAGAGGGAGCTGTGAGCTCTAAGTGAGAGAAACAAATGTGAAAGGTTCTTTTGGGGGAGGGGGTGTAGGAGGAAAAGAAGGGCAAATGATGAACTAAAAAACAAATGCAAATAAAAAGGGAAAGGGTTATTTTAATTGTAGCATCAATTAATGTAGATAGCATGAAAAGTGACATTAGAAGAATAATGGTGTTTGCATGGTGTGAAAAAATAGACACAGAGACAATTTGTTTACTTGATATAAGATGTACAACTAAATGGAAAAGGGTGGAATTTGAGATGATGTGGAAAAAGAAAAGTGGTGTGGACTTTAGGGAGTGATCCATGTTCAAATATTGCAGTATTACAACAAAATGAAGATATTAAAATATTAGATATAATGGTGGTGGTGGGCTAGCCCCACGGTGGTGCAAACCTTCACTCTGGATGATTGTCAGTGTTTAAATGACACCCCAAACCATGTGTAAAAATGGCAAAAGGGGATTGTGGATGGATGGATGGGTGGATGGATGGTGGTGGTGGTAGGGGGAGTTTTAGTGTGGGATATAGGAAATGGAGCGAAGGTATTCAGAATAGCAGTAATGTGTGTGTACACAAATGTAAATGAAAGAAAAATGATTGAGGAAATTCAAAATTATGTGATAGAAATATGTCTATTATGGTGTTGGGAGACTTTAATTGTAATTTAATAATGGAGAAAGAGAAAATAGCACAAGATGTAAAAATGTTGAGAGAGATTATAAATAATGGCAGGTTAAGGATAGGTAAAGGGAGGGAATATACTTATGGGGGTACTTAAAACAGAGCTTGATCATGTATTATTAACAGATAACATGAAATAAAAGATGGATTTTAAAAAAGCAAAGTTTTCAGGTCATACGACTGTATGGCCACTAAAAGGAGAGAATGAAAATATAATAAGAGAAGGAAAAAGGCTAAAAAGTCTGAGAGAAAAATTGCAGGAATGAAATGTCTCAAAGAAGAAAGAGGGCAATTATGGGAAGATAATATGGCAATGAAGCCATTGTATGGCAGTCTGACAAAGTGGTGGATGGTGGATAAAGAAAAGTTTAAAATAATATATTTAAAATTAGAGAGAAAGCAATGGAAGAAGGAAAAAAATGACACATAATAAGCAAAAAGGAATCTGTGAAAGAAAGGTAGAAAAAGGGGCAGGACAAAATTTTGAAGAAGAAGAAGAAAAGCCATTGCATAAAAATAAAGAAAAAAAAAGAAAGACTGATATTTAGACAAAGGCATTATTTGAAAGGAAGAAAAAACAAATGCCCCCATTTTTAGGTAAGATATAATGAAGGATGAAAAAGACGGTTAAAATATAATCAAGAGGAAAGCATGGGTATAGTTAAAAGGTATGCCCTTAATATGTATGAGAATGAACAATGCAATGGAGTGTTTGGAAGGTAAAGAATATGAACAATTAGGAAGTGAAAGAAATGGAAAAAGAATTGAGAGGAAAGAATTAAAGGGTGCTATAAAGAAAGGTTAAGACATTTGATAGTATTGATCATGGGTCAATGTTGAACAATTTAAAAGAATGCAATGTGGGAGAAAAAACCCAAGGGGGATAGCGAGGACAATTTATGAAAAATCTTACATGTCTGCGATGGTGAATGTATATGTAGGAAAAAAAAAAGATAAGATAGGGAAGGGTGTAAAGCAGGGTTGACCTCTTAGAATGTAGATCAATATATGTGTGTGTGTGTGTGTGTGTGTGTGTGTGTGTGTGTGTGTGTGTGTGTGTGTGTGTGTGTGTGTGTGTGTGTGTGTTTGTGTGTGTGAGTTTGTGTGCATATGTAAAATACTGAAACTATAAGATAACTAGTTTACATAAAAGGAAAATATGTAATATTAATGATGAACAGATAGATAACCTAGACCGTTAAAAATATAATTGTTCATAGGTTCGCACTAGGCTAACTGTCCTTGTGGGACATTTCAAGCCTAGCCAATTACCCAATGTGGGGATGAAATGCTGCACCTTGTATTTGGAAGATAATTACCTTAACCGTTATACCAGCCTCCCAACCTTTGGCAGGGTAAAATAATATTATAAATGAATGCAACTGAAATAAGCAAATGGAATCAAAAAACTGAAAAAAGGACTTTATGAAGAAAAATAGCAGGGAAAAAAGCAGGTTACAAAATAAAAAGATGAATTAACAATACACAGCCAGATGCAGTTTGTGAAACAGACCATGAACAAAGCTCTGAAATCTTGATAAAGTTTAAGTTAAGGACCACAATTACAACAGCAGAAATTGCTAGTGTCTAGAAAACCAGAAAAGATTTATTATGCATTTATTTATTTGACATTTGCTGACCGGGACAGCCCAACTAAGCTAAAGCCCTTTTTCAGCAGAGGCCTGGGGAGAAAAGCTCAACAACAATATACAAGTTACTCAATACAACAGTACTATAAATAAACATTACAGATGTAAAACATTGTGACACTTGTCAATTATACAGAGAACTTTCATTTAAGCAGAGGTACAAAGAACAATGCAAATGCAGTCATGTCATATTATTTAAATTAAGAGAAGTCTATTTACTGTAAGAGGCACACTTTGAATAGGGTGCAAGGTAAAAATCTTGTAACAAGGGAGTTAGAAAAATAAGAAAGACTGCTGTTAGTGTTGCAGATTAACAGAGGCATGAATATGTTCTATAGGGAACTAAGGTATGGAAATAGGGTTAGAAAATAATGAGGTCATTAGCAAGTGGTCAGGATGGGAAGGAAAGATTATGTGTGAAGGGAACAGAGAGGTTATGTGTGAAGGGAACAGAGGAGCAGAATAAGGAATGAAATGGACTAAATGAAAGCTGGTAAGGTAAGAGTCAAGAGAATATATATGAGGAGAATAAGAAAAGAGGAAGGAGTAGGGTAGGGTGGAGGATAAAGAATTCTGGGAGGATATTTACAGTGACATGTCCAATAGTATTTAGGTAATCTTTTACAGCTTTGTTGAATTAATGCCTCTGGTCTAATTTTCTTCAAGACATGAGAAGCTTATTCAAAGAGAGGGCCAGTAAGTAGCTATAATGTTTTTGCTCAGAAGATCTTTTGGTTATATAAATTTCCAGGTGATATTGATCAAAGCTCCTAAGAGTTCTAGGGGGGGTTATAGAGGGAGACTAAAGAGGAGATGTCAAGGCAGTAGAAGGGTTTGTACAAGATGTAATGGATGATGGTAAATTGAGAAAGTAGAAGATGAGGAGAGAATGATAACCAGTTTAGTGTTTTGAGAGTAAGACAGTGATGAGATGAGATTTACATGGCTGGTTTGAAGTAAATCTAGCTACTTTATTATAGGTGGTTTCAAATTTAGTGAGGAGATTAAATTGTAAGTTAGTTAAGATTGGTGAACTCTAGAAGAGATTAGGGAGGAGGTAGGCATGGGCAAGTGTCAGTCGTGACTCATTTATTAGGAACTTTTTATTTCTATACAGTAAGCCTGGTTTTTGATAGGTTTTCTTGATACAGTGGAACACGTGAAGGTCAAATTTAAGTTGGTCATCTACAATGGCACCTAGAAGCTTAGTATGAGTTTCAGCATTAATGATTGCATTGTTAAGGGATGTAATGGTGAATGTGGTTTTGTGGTGGAACAGTGATTGGGGACGAAAAGTAGAAGTTTAGTCTTTCTGGGGTTGACTATGAGTTGGCTATTGGAGAGCCATTTTTCCTTAAGGTTGAAAGATTTTTGTATAAGGGTATGTAGATCAGAGAGAGTATCTGAAGTGGTGATGACTGTGGAGTCATCAGCGTACTGTATAAGGGATGACTGTGGACAAGAGGTGTAAAGGTGATTTATAAAAATGTTAAAGACTAAGGGACCGAGTATTGATCCTTGAGGGACTCCAATCTTAATAGGGAGAAATGGGGAAAAAGAGGAAAGACAATTGACAGCTTGTAGTCTGTTGGATAAGTAGCTTTGAAATCAGGAAATAGTAGCACTTGAAAGACTGAGGTGAGAGAGTTTAGAAAGGAGAATAGAGTGAAAGGCAGTGTCGGAAGCTTTGTAGAGATCTAGAAAGAGACAGGAGACCAGCTTGTTGTTGTCACTGACCAGGGTGATAGAGTATTTGAAGGAGATGAGGGCTGTTGAGGTACTGTGGTGGGGATGGAAGCCATGTTGTGTAGGTGAGTGTAGATTGTCATGGATGAGATAGCCTAAACTTTGTTTAAAAACAGATTTTTCAAGAATTTTTGAGAGAGGAGACAGTATTGCTGTAGGCCGATAGTTAGAAAGTTCAGTGGAGTTTCTACCTTTGTGGAGGGGTATTGTGTAGAAGTTTTTCCACAGAGAGGGAACAGTAGATTCACTTATTGAATGGATTATGAGGATGAAGATGGAATAAGCTATAGTGTTAGCAGCAGCCTTGAGGAAGAGTGAGGGTAGGTTGTCTGCTGATGTGGACCAGGGTTTTAGTTTGAGGAGAAGATATTTTAAGTAGTTTGTAGGAATTGGTTTACGTGTGAAGGGACTATTGACTTTAGAAGAGGCAATAAGTTTACTAATTGTATCGATGAAATAAGAATTGAAAATGGAAGCAGTTTCTTCTGGGGTATTATTAGGGCAGACCTTAGGAGTAGAGGGGTTTCCTGGGTATAAGACTTGGTTGATAGTATTCAAAAATGTTTTGTATTGCTATTGTGTATATTTTGGGGGTTATGGTGAAAGTATTTTTTTTATCTATGTTGACTTGTTTTTTGGTGAGGTTACATAGCTCCTTGTAAGTCTGGTAGTGAATGGACAGTTTGTTCTTAGTCCAGATCTTCCAGGCATTATCTCTTTTTTGTATAAGGGAGTGTGTAGGCTGGGTAAGCCAGGGTGAACTCCAAGATTTGATTATTTTTGTCCTGAGAGGAGCAAGGGAGTGAAATGCATTTAGAAATATGATGTTAAATTGTTGAATAGCTTCACCAAGAGGTAGGTTAGAAAGGAAGGACCAGTTAACAGAAGAAACAATATTATTAAATGAGCCAGGACAGAAATTGGATAATCTTCAGCACTCTATATGTTTATGTGGCCTTAGGAGGATGGGGAGAGAATCTTGGGGCACAGATGGGAGAGTGGTCACTAATAACATTAGGTGCAGGTTGAGTGTGGTGATAGAGGTTAGGATTGGAGACAAAAATCCAGTCAATGATAGATGTAGAGTTAGTTGGTTTATTATAGTGGGTGGGAGTTGAGATAAGTTGAATAAAGCCATATAAGTTTATGCTGGAGCTTGGACAGGTTAAAATTAGCGATAGCCAATTAATGTTTACATCACCTAGTAGGATGGTTTCATTGGGTATATTATTAGTAAACCAGGAGAGGATTTGTTGTAGTATATGTATATATATATATATATATATATATATATATATATATATATATATATATATAAATATATATGTTGAAACACAGGTGCCCAGTAGGAAGGTAGCTGGAATAAAGAAGCTGAACCACGACAAAGTAGAATCTTCTTTTTTAATACAAAATGGTGAGTGCTTTTGCAATGGTAACCACTGCTTCATCAGACAGTTCATTCAAACAGCAACAGCACTTAAATACTTTAATTCATTGCTAATACAACCAATCCTACCACTCAAAGTTAATTCAGCACTCAGCAATCAATTAATTACTATGGTTACGTTTTGCCCTTAGTTAATTGCTGAAGTCAGAAAAACTCTGTTTAAAAAACACATGCACAAAATGTAAAGACAAGAACATGTGGATAAATATAAATAAAATACATAAAAAGTCAATGAATAAATACATATACTCATGTTCCCCATTTAGTAACTACTTATGTACATGGGTATACACAAAAAATATATATAAAAGTATAAGCAGTATATATATATATATATATATATATATATATATATATATATATTTATATTTATATATATATATATATATATAATATATATATATATATATATATATCTGTATTGCAGAAATAGTTAAAGTTTTATGGTCATTGAGTTCATTGAGTTTACAGTTGGCAGTTAAGAGTTTGGCAGGGTGAATTGAAGGAGGAGGGTTAGGCAAAGGAGATATGGTAAGATTACTGGAGTATACAATGGCAATGCCTCCACCTTTTTTGGCTAGTCTGTCAAGACGTAGGATGTTGTAACCTGGGGGGAGGAATTCTTTATCTGAGATGTGTCATGGGTCATAATTTTGTACTCAGGAAATTTTGACAAATACATCATAAACAACAAACAATTATTTTGATTGTATGGATTGAAATTGGAGTTTGACAATCAAGAAGAGTTTAAAATAGTGAAGTAATTTAAGAAGAACATCAGGAAAATAAAACAATGGCAATGCCTCCACCTTTTTTGGCTAGTCTGTCAAGACGTAGGATGTTGTAACCTGGGGGGAGGAATTCTTTATCTGAGATGTGTCATGGGTCATAATTTTGTACTCAGGAAATTTTGACAAATACATCATAAACAACAAACAATTATTTTGATTGTATGGATTGGCATTGGAGTTTGACAATCAAGAAGAGTTTAAAATAGAGAAGTAATTTAAGAAGAACATCAGGAAAATAAAACAGAGGAAGGCAGAGAAGAATGGAGAGGAAGTGATGAAAGAAATTGGGAAGCTGAAATGTACTAGCTATAAAATCATGGACCAAAAACGGGCTGACATATACATGATAGACAAACAGGTAGTGAAAGAAAGTTGTTTAAGGAGACAAGATAATTTTAGTAATCAAATAGGAGAGATAGTAGAAATTGCAAGTAAGTGATTCACTCAAGATAGAAGAAAAAAAAAAAAAAAAATGAGGGTAGAGACAGAGGTAAGTGGATTAGTAGAGTTACGTATTTTGAAAATTTGGAAAGTTTTGAAGATAACAAGGCAACCTTGATCTTTTTGCACAGTGCTCAAAGATTATACAAGGAAACTCATTGGAAATTAAAAAAACATATTGAAGAGTTTGATGAAACATTCAATAGAGAGACAGATTTGATGAGGGGTTTTTGAATAGATAGAGCAAAGACAATTCATATAGGTATGCAGTGTTGCAACAAGCAAGAGTATGAAATATTGATAAATGTTATCATCCCATGATGCATGGGGTATTTATTATGCACTGGCCAAATGATGGCAAAACATTACAAATACTGTCATGGAATATGGCAAGGTTAAAAAATAAATTGAGAGCTATAGAAGCATACTGATCTGTTTATTTATTTGCTTTTGTTTACCAGAAATGTCTGTCTGGGAATTGAAGTGCCCATTTTCAGTGGAGGCTAAGGGAAAAAGCTCCAAAATTAGGATAGAAAAGACATTTTTGGCAATTCAAAATAAAAATGGTGAAACATTATTTACAAAATATTTCAAACCACACAGTCAATAAACATTACTTACTTTTTAAGTAAATTCATGTTTTCAAGATATTGTGAGTATACAGTATCTATAGCAGACATAGTTAGGATTGCATACTTTAAACTGTAGGTGTGGTACAGTTGTATAGTTTGTTGGTTGCCAGGAGATATTTTAGGGTGGATTTGAATTGTTGCAGATTATTTAAAAACTGATGTGGCTTGGAAATTTGTTACATGCCTTGGTGAGTCTCTGTAAGAAATATTGGATTTATTAGCAAAAGTTAGTTTAATTTCTGAGGATCTTAGGATTCTATTTGGTATGTGCCATTGGATGAGATTTGACAGTGAGGGTGTTTTAAATGGATGGTGAAGTATTTTGTGTTGTATGAGTAGTGAAGAGAGGGTGATGTGTTGAGGAAACTCAAGCCATTTGAGGGGTACTGAGCACCATGCAGTGGTGGGACTGGTTTGGGAGGCTCCAGGTGAATTTACTAATTTTGTTCTTTCTAGTTTGTGTTTGGTGGTAGAGTTGAGATTTGTGAATATCGTTGAGGCTAATAAGAGGGTAGGAAGGAGAAGGGAGTTGGCAACTATATTTTTATTAAGATCACTTAGCAGGTGCTTTGCTCTGTAAAGGGAGTCTAGTTTGCAGTGTGTATTTTTGACTGCAGTACCAATTTGCAGATCTCATTTAAACTTGTTAGCAATGATAACTCCCAGTAATTTTGTGAAGGTGACGTTTTCAATTCTTGTGTTGCTTGAGGGGATAATCTTAAGGTCAGCATATCTCTGATTTATGTTTTTAAGAAGAAATAGGTTTTGTTTGTTTTTGTTGGGGTTTAAGTGCAACTGAGATTTATTTAGAAAGTTTCTATTCAGATTAAATGTTTTTGTGTTATGGTCTCTAAGGTGGGGAGATTTGGGGCTGAGCAAACTAAAGTTCAGTCATCAGCATATTTTGCTATGATGGTGACTTTTGATTTCTTGTCCATGTCAGTAATGCAGATATTGAAAAGTATTAGCCCAAGTTCAGAGCCTTGGGGGACTCCTTTAATGATTAGAAGAAAGATGGACTGAGAGTCATTCCATTCTACAGGCTAGTTGTGATTATTTAGGTAGCTGGTTTACCAGCTAGTTGAGGGAGTTGTGAGGCCTATAAGATTTAGTCTTTGGAGGAGTAATTGATGTGAGACTGTGTCAAAGGCTTTTGACAAGTCCAGGAAAAGGGTGGAGACAAAATTACCAGAGTTTTTACTTTGATTAATGATATCTAGGAAATGTAGTGGGGGAGTCTAAGTGCTGTGGTGGGGTAGAAGGCCATGTCGTGTAGGACAAAGTAATTTTTTATCAAGCAGAAAAGCTAGGAGTTGCTCATGTATGCAATTTTAAGTACTTTGAAGTGGGGAGGAAGGATTGCAGTAAGACACTAGTTTGGCAGCTCAGTTGATGTGCCATCTTTCTGTAATGGGATTTATGAAGGAAGCTTTCCATAGAGCTGGGATGTACTTTTCTGTAATGGATCTATTACTTAGGATAGATACAGGTAAACAAATGGTGTCAGTGACTATACTGAGGTGTTTAGATGGTGGGTTGTCAGGAACTAGTGCTGTGGGTTTTATTTTTAATGTTTTTGTTTTGCTGGTATTTGTTTGGATGGTTGTTAGGTTGAGTTTGGGTGTGGTGATATGGTTGGGGTGGTTAGGTTGTTATTCTTTGAGTTAAGTAGAGTACTGGATATGAAGTGTTTGATGAATTTGTCTGCAATATCTGTGCTGGTTTCCAATGGGAAATGATCTGGGGTGGGTTTTCTTCATAACTTTAGGAGGTTGCTTAAAATTTGTCAAAAACTTTGTTTTTTTTTTTTTTTTTTGAATGTGTGGTCTGGTTTGTGGAGAATAAGTTTTTTATCATAAGAATTTGTGCCTTTTTGTAGTTTCTGAGGCACAGATGTTTATCTATCTAGGTAGTACTGAGTCCAAGTTTTGTGTCATTGTTTCCAGGCTATGCCTCTGTTTCTGTCTCTCATGCGGTGTTTAGTTTGACAGTTAGCCAAGGGAAAGAATTTATTTTCACTTTTATGTTTTAGTGGTGCTTACTGTTTGAGTATGGTTATGTAGAAGTTATTAAATTGATAGACAGCTTCATCTAGAGGCAGATATTTAATGGGTTTCCTATCACATTGTTTAAGTGTGTCATTAAATATGGATTTATCAAAAGTGGTTTAGTCAAAGTATAGGGATTTGGGGAGTTTGTGGTATTCTTTGTTGATGTAGGTGGGCTGATGGCTGCTGAGAGAGTCTAGGAGGGTGCTGGCTAGCATAATTTTTTTCAGGGTTTGTTGAGAGCCTGCATTCTAGTATGAATGTTTTTTTGAATATTTTGTCAAATTGAGTGGGTTGTTGGAAAAGCTGATTAAAATGATAGAGATTAATATTATAGAGGCATATTTAAGTTTTTTAGAGGTCCAATATACATTAAGGCCACCGAGCAGGATTGTTTCTTGGTTAAAAGTAGATGATAAGTAGCTAAATATATTTTTGGTATTCATGGCATTTTTGTGGGGAGTAAGGATGTAAGTGACTACAATAATTATGGATTTATGATTGTTTAGGTGGAGTTTGACTATTAGTGTCACTTCACTGCTGAATTGTGGAACAGGTGGGAGGTGAGTATGAATTTGTAAGATGGCTTAGAAGATGATAGCCATGCTCCCATCCTGTTTATGTACTGGGTTTTTCCTAATGAAGGTGGAGGCAAGAAGAATGATTTCTTCACTTTAATTTCAGGTCTTAACCAGGTTTCAATGAAAACTAAGGATATGGGGTTGATGGAATTCAGCCCATGCATGAAGGTCTGATATCTTATTGCAGATGCTTCGGGCATTGAGATTATACATTTTTAGGCTGGAGGAAGAAACAGGGATTTGTTGTGTTTAAGAGGATTGTTGAGGAGGGGTGTATTTATGTAGGGGTTTTGAGTGGGCTGAGAGTCTGATTTGCTTAGTTGTTGCTAGTGTTGGGCCAGGGTTGCGGTGCACATTTCCCCTCTCTATTAGTTTATTGGGTTGGATGTTGGAGTTTTTGGGGTTATGAAGAAGCAGTGTTGGTATTTTTTCCATCAGACTGTGGGCTTTTTATTTGGTGTTGATTAGTAAAGTACATTTTCAGGAACCAAATTTGTCTAAGCTGTATAATTATGACTAGATTAGGGAGCTGAATCTATGTATGGGGGTAAGTAAGTTTTTGTAGTGGCCTCAGTTTGAGCTTAGGTAGGGCATGATCCATACATAGTTAATTGGCTTAGGATAGTTAAAGTTCTTTTTAATTTCTCCAAAACTTTTGAGTTTCTAACAGCATGACAGGAATGAACCGCATTCCTAAGTCAAAGTAAGATTAAAGTTTATGAAATTAGTATTGTTTCAGTCTTTGATGTTAGTCCTGCAATGTGCTCAGTAATGACTCCTTCTGCAATTCGTACATGGTTACATGGACTGGTAACATATCTAAATATGATTGTAGATTCTTTTTATAAGACCCATTGCTCCTACTACTGTTATTGGAACTGTCTGGGTATCTGTCTTTCACATTGCTCTTGTATATGTCTGCAGATCCTGATATTTTATAACTTTGTGTCTCTCTGTACGCAAGACACTGTAGTCACTAGGTGTGGTGATTTCAATGATCAATGCTAGTTTTGTCTCCTTTTCATGGACCACTATATCTGGTTTTCTAGCCTCTATCTTTTAAACTGTTGGTAATGGGTGATCCCATGTGATGTAGACTTCATCATTTTCTATGATGCCTTGTGTCTCATGTTCCCAGTGTTTTTCAGCCACTTCACTACCATAGTGTTTGCACAATCCCCAGTGCAACAGTCTTGCCACATTATTATTCCTTTAAGCATACAGTCCTTCTGCCATTAGTATGTCACAACCAGCAATGAGGTATGCAACTATTTTCAATTCAGCTTTACAAAACCTACATTTGTTTGTTTTTCCCACAAGTTCAATGGACTTTGTAAACCAGCATGTATATAGCCCACTGTCTTGGGCTGCCAGTATTAACCTTTCATCTTTTTGTTTGAATTCGCCACAACTTAACCATTTCTGCATTCCTTCCCGATCAAAATGATATTCTTCCAGACGTTTTCTATATCTGCAACTATATTTATGCATTTTCCACATTTCTTGCCTTCTCATCTGGTCCTTCACCTTATATTATTTCTTTTGTCTTTTGGCACATTCAGTTGCTACCTGATTTTTATCTACTTCTGGTTTGATTTCCATTCCTGCTCGATGCTGATATACTTCTGCTAGATTAAGCAGAGAAGTCATCTTAGATTTATTCTCCTCATGTTTTAAAACTTTCACTACATTTGGGTCTTCTGAGGTCAGCAGATATGTGTGGAGTCCCAAGATTGCAGAACTATATATGCAATCAATTTCAAGGAGGCCCATCCCTCCTTCAGAATGGGAAATATATAATTTTGGTATACACTGACTTTTATAAATCATTTGGTGAGCATGAAGCATCCTTATTGTTTTCCTGTCTAATCTGGCCAGCATGTTTTAGTATCAGTAAATCACTCCAAAACTGTAAGTTAGGATAGGAAGAACACATTGGTTTATAGCTTGGATTTTGTCTCTAGATGTTAAAGTTCCTGTTAAGGAAAGTAGATGTAAATGCACAATGGGAGGTATGAAATAGTTGTATAGAAGAGTCTAGAAAGGAAATGGGAGGGAAAAAAATCTACAAACATATTGGGATGAGCCCACTGGGCAGGGGGGTGGCAAGAGAAGGATTTGGAAAAAAAAATGTTTTCTGATTTGTAATTAAGTGATTAATTATTATGTTTTAATTGATTGACTATATTGGTTTGTATGGGTAGTGAAGCATCAGGTGATATGTTTTGTCCAAAAGAGTTTATGATATGGGGGGTGGGGTGGGTTAGATGATGTGCTTTAGTCAATAAATTTAATGATATGGGGGTGGGTTGAGAGTGTAGTGAAGTTGCTTATAGCATGGCTGATTGTAGTACCCAGAGAATATAGTTAGGTTCTGAACCATGGTAATGTACAAAAAAGGTGTTTATTCACCAGCAGTATAATCAAAATCTAATGTTAGATTTTTTTTTATTGTGTGAGTTGTTTTTATCAGACAGGTTACAGGGTGTTGTTTGCTATGTTTCTACACAGCTGCTTAGTTTTAGGAAAAAAATATTGAAATGCAGTATATGTCTCAAGGGTGAACAGGGGTAATAGCTGTAGGGGACAGCTGCTCACCTGAAGACCATTCAAGAGAAGATACAGCAGAAATTGTACATTTAATATATTGTTTAGAAGTAAGGTAGGACCAGCTGGGTTTGGATAAAACTGACTCTACTGGCATAAGTGTGTCATTGTTTGCAGGCTTCGTCTTTTTCTCTGTCTTTCAAGAGATTTTTAGTTTGAGTGGCTCTACTGCCATAAGTAGTATTAGTTGGGCATAAGCCAATATTTTCTTGCTGTATTAATGTCTTCTTTTGGTTTAAACCTTCCTGAAAGGCCTTGGATGTTAAAAATTGAAAAAAAAAATTGAATGACAGAAGATAATTCAATTAATTCACAAAAATGTTGAGCAATTTGAAAATCCAGCAACCAAAGCAAATGACTTTGAATGAACAGGAGGCAAACTTGTAACCCTAACAGAAATCAAAAAGGGAGTTCAATTTAAACTGAATAAGAAATCGGAAATGCATATAATGGCAGATTTCTGGTGGGTAAAACATGTTTACATTTTTTTACAAACCTTCCAGAATTGTAGGCAGTACACAAATAAGGTATATATGGCAGATGTTAGGTAAGATAAATACACAGGAGTTTAGTGTATGTTTTAAATTATATTAACAATAATTGAAATTGAAAGTCACATAAGGACATACAAATTGGAAAATAATTATTGAAATTTGTTGAAAATTGAAATCTGTATATTGGAGTCTATTTTATTTCAATGAAAGTTATATACATTGAATTCCTTTTCACTGATCCCCCTTTCAGTGAAAGCCAAACTCTGCGGACGATTGCTAAATTGAAATTTTTCCCACTGTAAGTAAATAGTGGGCCATCTTTGGGAATTTGCCCTTTTCATCTCTGTAGTGTGATCTTGGAGTTCGTATATTTAGTTAGGGAGAGTTGTGGGGGTGCACAGCCCCCACCAGAGTGGGTTTTACATTTTTCTGTTTTTATGCCATAGTTACATTGGCCCACTGGTTACTTACAGTGGGAAAAATTGTGATGTAATGATCGTTCACAGAGTTTGGCTTTCACAAAAAAGGGGGCAATGAAAAAGTATTCAATGTATATAACTTTCATGGAAATAATATAGACCCATATACTGAATAGGCAAAGGTCTAAAAATGGAGTTTATACTTTTATATTAAACCTGGGTAAATCATTCATAGATTTCATAATTGTGATTATAAAACAAGGAATTGCTATTTGTGCCAAATCTATACCAAAACTGAAAGTGACTAATCATGACGTTTGTAATTAGGTATAAAGAAATGTATGGCCATTTTGGAAAATTATCCAAAAGATGACATATTATTGAAGTAAGTCTGCTATCACTGATTCTGCTGTGAATAACATAGACTTTTATTATCTGTATTTCATTTGCTGCATATATATGAATTGACCACTTCAATGATCTGGCAATTTTAGTATGTTTGCATTTCAAATTGTCATATTATATTCACTATTGCAGTCTACCACAACACTGCTTGCAAGTAATAGATCTGCATCTATCATGTGATGGCAGATGGCCACTGTAAAGTGTTAGCCATTGTACTCCCATTTGTGTCCACTAAACATTATTCAATGTCCCTGTGTATTTCAAAAATGGGAGAGAGTAGGAAGTAATCAACATATTCTTGATTTGCTAGTACTTCAGACTTATAAAAATGTATTGGATATTTCTCAAGGCATATTCAGCTATCAGGTATGAAAATTTATATAGAAAGATGCTGTTATTTTGCAGTCTGGATGAAAAGTACCAGTATAGATGTGCATGCCTTACACAGATGGATATGGATGTTTTATGAAATAAATACATAATGTCTTTAATTATCAACATCGGGGGTGCAAGGGTAATGGAGCTTAAATCTACATCATTGGCATCCAAGTATGTGAACACAGTGTTTACAGGCCTTTGCCACCAATTATATATGCAAGTGTGAATTGGTTCAAAAACCTACAGCAGATGAACATTATAATTATGTCAACATTGGTCAGTCAATTTACTGATGCTTTTTATGATCATAAATGCATGACAAAGCATGGAGTATAATTTTTTGTTCAGATGTCATGACATTCAGAGATGGTAGCAAAAAGTAAAGCAAACAAGCATATTAACAGCCAACAAATGTAAGATAACAGGGTAACAAGAAGACAAGCTAGTGGATTATAGAATAAAAAAGGCCAGGATTCATAGAAGCACACTGTAATTCTGCACAATTCTTGTACAGCTAGGTGCTACTATGTGATTTATTTATTTTTTATTTTTTTATTTTGCATTTGTTTACCGGGAAAGCCTGACTGGACACAGGTCCATTTTCAGTGGAGGCCTGGGGAGAAAAGCTCCAAATAACAATACAGTCCATAAGAGAAAATAAAACCAAAGACATGTGAGCATATATATTACAAATACAGACAATCATACATATGCAAGGATTAACAAATTGTACTTGTAAGTCATTTCTATAGTAAATCCTACAAAACTGAACATTTGAGAGTTGCAAATAATAGTGTACTACATAAGAAAGAATAAAACCAAGGACATATGAGCATACACGTTTAGAATACAGACAAGCATGCATAAGCAAAGACTAACTATTTTTAATTGTAAGTCATTTCTATAGTAAATCATACAAAACTGAACCTCTGAGAGTCGCACGTTTTTTGGATGTTTATTGGTTCTGACATTAGTGATGACATAACAAGTATAGGCATGGTAAACAAAAGAATACAGAAACAAAAAGCTGGGAGCTAAGACAGCACACTTGAATTTAATAAAATAAATAAAAGCAAATAAAATGCACAGTACGATGAAGTGCATTTCATCTAGTTGATGACTAGACTTCTTCAAATAACAATGTGCAACACAATTTCTCTTAAATACTTTTTCCTTGCTCCAAGTTAATTGATTACTTAATTCTAAAAGTTCAATTCCTTTATTTATGTATATCAATGCAGCAAAAACAATAGTGCATAATATATAAACACAATGCTTAAGTTAATACAATATCTATAGTAATTCTTTGCCTACCACTTGAAAAAATGATAAACATAAATAATAAATAAGTAATAACAAATTTCTTAATACATCTGTTGGTATTAGTAAAAAAAAATGGTACTTACGTATTATCGCAACCACATGTTTGCGGTTCTGAATCGTGCATCGTTGAATACAGACGAGCGCATGAAACATTGTAAATGTTCAGACTCCTCATTGCTGGTAAAAAAAAAAACCTGTGGACTACCTTCAGGGACAGCAAAACTTTCCAAATTCCTCTTCTGGTTTGCCGTGCATTACAGACGCACGCTTCACTTGCCATCCATGCTCTCTTATTGATGAATGGAAAATGTGAACCGTCACGAACAAGGAAAACACACAGACAGGAAGGAGGTTTTTTGGAAAGCAATACTTTCTTTTAAAAAAATGTAAACATACTGTATGCACAATAACCATTGCGATGTGAAAGACCAGGGATAGTAATGCTTGTAAAAAGTCAGGGTTGATGATGTTGATAGGCAACTGTGGGTTCCTGATTACACATAGTAAGAACGGTAAAGAAGACATGTTACTGGCTGATGAAGTGTTTCTTCTTGTCATTTGTAGAATGTGTCTGGTTTTTAATTTGGACCTGAACATATGTTAACAAACTGTTAAAAAAAAAAAAGTGAAGTAAAACCATTATTCCTGTGGCTATGCCTTTCTATATGGGGGAAAGTGGTTAGCAATTGCAGGCAGTAAGACAGCAGCCCTGACAGTTGTAGCGTGTATGCACTTTACTGCCGGCTACATGACATGTTGGCGGCAAAGTGCATACCGAAACAGCAACATTAACTTTATCATTTTTTAATGATAACCCTGCCCAAAACAACCTTCATTGTGCAAGGAAACCCATTGTCTGACACTGTGACACCATTAACATTTAGATGTAAACATCGGGAAGCAACCATTATTATCACAAAAATGTGGTTGCGATAATACGTAAGTACCAAAAAAATCAACATAAAAGTAGAAGTATGTATATATGAGTATGTGTGTGTAAATGTAAATGTTTTATCACAAACCAAAAAGTAAATGCTACACCTTACTTGAACTTTTTTATACAATGCACTACTTTTATGGTCCCTCACAATTGGTGATGATATAAGGAGTTAGAAATATCTAAAGTGAGACAGCTAGTGCTTATGTGCAGTCAGCTGTGCTTCATGACACTTAATGAGCAGCACAGCAGTTATGCAAGCGGACACATCCATGTAGAGACATTTTTGCAGGAAAACCCATGCATAGAAGTGCAAGACATGATTCATAGCGTGGTAGCATATGGCATCGCACAATCACACAAGAAACAAATGAATGAACTCACAGACTGCTACATCTCAAAACTCATTTGAATGAAATGTTAAACCAAGGTCCCATCTGCATGAGTTGGTTGTAGCGTAGGTGGATGTAAAAGATCCCATAGCACCTACTGAAAAAAGTAGGGGTTCTTTATTAAAAGCCATAACATATTTACACTATATGCATCATATACAAATTTGTTGGCAGTATGACTGGTATAGGGAGAGAGCTAGCTGATATGATGGACAGAAGGAAGGTTGGTATATTGTGTGTGCAAGAGACCAGATGGAAGGGGAGTAAGGCTAGGTGTATCAGTGGGTTCAAATTGTTTTATCATGGTGTGGATGGGAGGAGAAATGGCATAGGAGTTATTCTGAAGGAACAGTATGCTGAGAGTGTTTTGGAGGTGAAAAGAGTGTCGGATAGAGTGATGTTTATGAAGCTGGAAATTGATGGTGTAATGATGAATGTTGTTCGTGCATATGCTCCACAAGTTGGGTGTGCAATGGATGAGAAAGAAACATTTTGGAGTGAATTGGATGAAGTGGTGATTACTGTACCCAAGGGTGAGAGAGTGGTGATTGGAGCAGATTTCAATGGGCATGTTGGTGAAGGGAACAGAGGGGATGAGGAAGTGATGGGTAGGTATGGTGTTAAACAAAGGACTGCAGAAGGTCAGATGGTAGTGGATTTTGCGAAAAGGATGGACATGGCTGTGGTGAATACATATTTTAACAAGAGGGAGGAGCATAGGGTGACATACAAGAGTGGAGGAAGATGCACACAGGTGGATTATATCTTATGTACGAGGGCCAGTTTGAAGGAGATTGGAGACTGTAAACTGGTGACCGGAGAAAGTGTAGTTAGGCAGCATAGGATAGTGGTTTGTAGGATGACGTTGGTTATCAAGAAGAGAAGGAGGAGTGTGAGGGCAGCACCAAGGATCAAGTGGTGGAAATTGAAAAAGGGTAATTGTGAGGTGGAGTTCAGGGATGAGTTAAGGCAGGCACTGGATGGCAGTGAAGAGTTACCAAATAGCTGGGTAACTACAGCACAGCTAGTAAGGGAGACGGCTAGAAAGGTGCTTGGTATCACATCTGGACAGGGGAAGGATGACAAGGAGACATGGTGGTGGAATGAGGAAGTACAGGAGAGTATACAGAGAAAGAGGTTGGCAAAGAAGAAGTGGGATTGTCAGAGAGATGAAGAAAGTAGACAGGAGTATAAGGAGATGAGGTGCATGGCAAAGAGAGAGGTGGCAAAGGCTAAGCATAAGGCATATGAAGAGTTGTATGAAAGGTTGGACACTAAGGAGGGAGAAAAGAACCTGTACCAATTGGCTAGACAGAGGGACCGAGCTAGGAAAGATGTGCAGCAGGTAAAGGTGATAAAGGATAATGAGGGAAACATACTCACAAGTGAGGAGAGTGTGTTGAGGAGATGGAAAGAGTACTTTGAGGGGTTGATGAATGAGGAGAATGAGAGGGAGAGAAGGTTGGATGATGTAGGGATAGTGAATCATGAAGTACAGTGAATTAGCAAGGAGGAAGTAAGGATAGCTATGAAGAGAATGAAGAATGGTAAGGCTGTTGGCCCAGATGACATACCTGTGGAAGCATGAAAGTGTTTAGGTGAAATGGCAGTGGAGTTTTTACCAGATTGTTTAATGAAATCTTGGAAAGTGAGAGGATGCCTGAGGAATGGAGAAAAAGTGTTTTGGTACTGATTTTTAAGAATAAGGGTGATGTGCAGAGATGTAGTAACTACAGAGGGATTAAATTGATCAGTCACAGCATGAAGTTATGGGAAAGAGTAGTGGAAGCAAGATTAAGAAGGGACGTGATGATTAGTGATCAGCAGTATGGTTTCATGCCAGGAAAGAGCACTACAGATGCGATCTTTGCTCTGAGAGTGTTGATGGAGAAGTACAGAGAATGTCAGAAGGAGTTGCATTGTGTTTTTGTAGACTTAGAGAAAGCATATGACAGGGTGCCTAGAGAGGAGTTGTGGTATTGTATGAGGAAGTCAGGAGTGTCAGAAAAGTATGTAAGAGTGGTACAGGATATGTACGAGAGTAGTGTGACAGCAGTGAGGTCTGCGGTGGGAGTGAAGGATGCGTTTAAGGTGGAGGTGGGGTTACATCAAGGATCAGCTCTGAGCCCTTTCTTATTTGCAATGGTGATGGACAGGTTGACAGACAAGATCAGACACGAGTCCCCATGGACTATGATGTTTGCAGATGACATTGTGATCTGTAGTGAGAGTAGGGAACAGGTGGAGGAGACCCTGGAGAGATAGAGATATGCTCTAGAGAGAAGAGCAATGAAGGTCAGCAGGACTAAGACAGAATATATGTGTGTGAATGAGAGGGAGGATAGAGGAATGGTGAGGATGCAAGGAGTAGAGGTGGCGAAGGTGGCTGAGTTTAAATACTTGGGTTCAATAGTTCAGAGTAACGGTGAGTGTGGAAGAGAGGTGAAGAAGAGAGTAAAGGCAGGATGGAGTGTGTGGAGAAGAGTGTCAGGAGTGATTTGTGACAGACGAGTACCTGTAAGAGTGAAAGGGAAGGTCTACAAGAGGGTAGTGAGACCAGCTATGTTATATGGATTGGAGATGGTGGCATTGACAAAAAGGCAGGAGTTTGAGCTGGATGTGGCAGAATTAAAGTTGTTAAGATTTGCACTGGGTGTAACGAGGGTGGACAGGATTAGGAATAAGTATATTAGAGGGTCAGGCAGGTTGGAAGGTTTGGAGACAAAGCCAGAGAGGCATGATTACATTGGTTTGGACATGTGCTGAGGAGGGATGCTGAGTATATTGGGAAAAAGATGCTAAGGATGAAGCTACCAGGTAACAGGAAAAGAGGAAAGCCTAAGATAAGGTTTATGAATGTGGTGAGAGAGGACATGCAGGTGGTTGGTGTGACAGAGCAAGATGCAGAGGACAGGAAGAAATTGAAACAGATGATCTGCTGTGTCGACCCCTAACAGGAACAGCTGAAAGAAGATGATGATGACATCATATACAAATTATTTAGAATTATTTACATTTTTATAGTCATAGTCTCATTTCAGTTTTCACTTTTATACATATTCACTATATTTTATTCACATTCTTAATCCCCCCATCTTTTCTCCATAACCAAAATCTTCAATTTCTTCAATATTTCTGAAAATATCCATTTCCATTGAATTTTATCTTATTTAATCTTTCATTAAAAATAATCCATATTAGACAAAATAATTTTGTATCTGGATTCGTAACACCCTTTTCCCTTTTAGCATTTTCCCTTTACCATATTATATCATATCCACATTTATATCTTTTATTCCCCTCAAACCTTTTGTACTTTCATTTTCACTTATTATTGCGGTAACTTCTTTACCCTTTCGCAATTAAAAAAATGTTCTGTGGTTTGTACTTCACCACAATGATTGCAAAGTCTTTCTTCTATTTTTTTATGTGTCATATTTGCCTTTACTGGTAATTTCCTTATTATTAATTTCCACAGAAAATCTGTATATTCAAAACTTTTTTACAACTTTCTATCCTTACCTTATAGTTTTTATTTTTACTTTCTCTAAATGTTTCCACAGATATACACAATAATATTTATTTATAATATCCACAAACCATTCTCTTCTACTTTTTGCTATATTACATTTTGTCTTGATATTCTTTAATTTCCTCACTCAAATATATATTTCCTCTTTTTAAGTAATTCAACTTATCCCAAATTCCTTTATACTTTTCTTTCATTATTACATCTATCAGTGCTTTATTCATTTCCTTTAACCATGTCAACATTTTATATAACTTCAATGATTCTGCGTAAACAACAGGAATAATCAATCCTAATCCTCCTTTTTGTTTCTTAACATATAATACCCCTCTTTTAACTGGATTTAATCTTGGTCCCATATAAGGTCAATCACTATTGACAGTGCTTCTTTCTTGTATCTTGTGGGAACCATAAACACATTCACTAAATATGCTGTTTTACCTATTAGAACAGAATTGATCAAATATACTTTTTCCTGTACATCTTATATGTTCTCCAATACAAACATATATTTCTTATTTTTTGGTTGATATTCTGACATTATATTGTTCTATGTTGATCGCTCCAAACGTTATGCTTAAATTTCAGTTTTTTCTCTATTAAACTGAATCCCTCTTTTTTTCCCTATTAATCATAAACCTTTACTTTTATTCTAATTTGTACATCAGCCAAAACACATTAGGTATTAAGTTTCTTAATAGCTATCTACACTCACTCTTCATTTTTATTAATTAACACTATATCATCAGCATAAGAAAACATTACTGGGACTTAAAATCTTCTCATGTTCTATATTCTGCTTCTCTTAAAGTTAGATTTATTTCATTATCAACTGCATTCACAATTAACACAAATAAAATATTGCTTGCTTGCTGGACAACCCTGTCTTATGCCATTGCTTATATCTATTTCTTCACTTAACAAACCATTTACTACTAATTTTACTTTATTATTTTCATATGTTGAAACAAATATTTTGTATTATTTTTTTACTTATATTATCTTTTAATATAATATACGGTTTCATTCAGTAATTTATTCACTTTACTTTCTAGTCTCTTCTCTGTTATTTTCATAAATATCTTATAGTCCACATTGTTTAAAACTATTGGTCTCCACTTCTTTATATCTTCTTTTTCTCCTTTTCTCCATATAAATTTCATAGCTCCAATACATATTTCTTTGACTTACACCCATTTCTCTAACCATTCATTTAGCACCTCTACAAAATGCTTCTGCCAGTCTACTGTATTGTTATACATTGAATATCCAATCCTATCCAGAGATGTGGCTGATTCCATATTCACTGCCTTTAATAAATTTTGCATTTCTTCCACCATTATGTTCTTTTCCATCCTCTCATTATTTTCATTAGTTACTTTTTCACTCTCCACTTATGTTCTCTTTCTGTTTTGTACTTTGAAAATGTCTTACATTTATATTTTTATTATATCCATTATTTCTTTTTGTGTTTTAACACTATCTCCTTTTTCATTTTTTTATTTCTCTTATTACTCTTCTATTTTCTTTTACAGCTTTGTTTAACTATGCTTCCACCTCTTTCCTTCCTTGTAAGAAAAAAAAATTGTTTTATTTTTTCTTGATTAATTTCATATATCCTTTTTTTTCATTTTCAAAACATCCTTTTCTGTCTCTTATATCTCTAAATGCTTCATGACTGACTTCTTTATACTTTTGTTTGTATTCTATTCCTTTTAGCCATTCTAAAAACATGTTCTCTATTTTCTTTAAAACTTATACACCAACCTGACCAGTTCTCATAAAACACCCACATGTCTATGTGATCCTTCCATAACTGTATAATCCTTTCTCTACTGTCCTCATTTAAGTCTGTTTTATTTATTCTTTTACTACCTCTACCTATTTTTAAATGTCCTTTTTTTCTTGGATCTCTATCCGAATTGCCTGCTACAGTTGTTCCTTCACATAACATTTTCAGACTTTCTAAAATCATAAAATAAACAATTTCTGTTCTTAAATTACCCCTTTTATATGTCCGTTGTTTGCTATCCCATAATACAATGTTCCACTTTTCAAAATCTTTGCAATTACTTTAATATCAGCCCCATCTTTTATCCTATTTTTAATCTACAATTAAAATATTAACATTCACATAATCAAAGATCTTTTTAAACATCAACTCTCTTTCTTTTTGTGTAACACTTGTATATACTGCAATAATTCTATATACTTGCTTTTTGCATGTAACATCCAATACTGTCACACTACCTAATATTACTAAAGTATAAGCCAACATTTCTAATGAGTTTTTACTTAAAATTCCAACACCTGAACATATTTCTTCTGCTATATTCTAAATAACTTATTCTTCCCACAGTTAATTTACTTGCAATCTCTTCTTCTGTCAAAATTCTTGTCTTCTAATGTTATAATATCCATATCAAGCATTCTACACCATTTTAATACACATTCTTTTAATATGCTTTATACTATTCACATTTATAGCTAAGATTTTCACTTTTTCATAAAATTGTTTACCTTTTTCATCCCCTATCTTTTTTATTTTCTCTCAAACCTACATTCTTAAATTCTCATTTTCTGTCTTTTACTCTTTTCCCAATATAATTATTTTTAGTGTTAATCATCACTCAGTTGATGGCTTCCTCATCACTTGAATTTGCTATTGCTTCCTCCTCTTCTTCCGTTTGTACTTAATATCTTTTCCTAATTCGTATTGTCTGCCATTATAACTTCTTCCTGCTTTTCCTCATGTTCCACTTCTATATTTTGTTCTTGAACAACTTCTTCATGTTCATTCTCCCCCGACCTTTTTCTGAATTTTCTTTATAGTCCATCCATGGATGCCCTGTTTGTTCACATTTTACACATTTCAGTTCACATTTTTTTTGCTTCATGACCTACTTTATCACAAATATAACACTTTCTTTTATCACAATTACTAATTAAATTATAATTACCACAAAAGAAAAATGTTTTGGTTGACTCCAATATTACACAAACCCTCTGTTTCCTTTCACGTTTATCATACTTGGAATATGTATTATGTGTTCATTTTTAATTTGCAATACAACAGCAGAATCCTACCTCCTAGTTCATAAACCTCTAATATCATATATTTTTGTAATGTCCAAAACATCTTTGCATGCAGTCATTAAATATTCTTTCAATACTTCTTGTTCTGCTTCAATTTGAAACTGTACATACATTTTCTTTTTTGTCTCTCTGTTAAATGCTTGAATAACATATGAGTTCCAAGGGCTATCATTTTTCTTTATTTCATATTGTTCTAGAAATTTTTCCATATACTGTCCTGATTCAAATAAAATGTCACAAAAAGTCACTTTATTAATACGAAGAAACATTCTTACCTCTTTGTGAGAAATACCCAAGGGCACAATAATATTATCCCAGATTTCATACCTATCAAGTCCTTTCTCCTTCTTACTGCTTATTCTTACAAGATACTTCTTCCTTTTTACATCCGATTTTTTCTTCCCTCTTTTCTCCTGCTCTCATGGTTTATGCATACATCCTGCTCTCCTCTTTTCTTATTTCTGCCACTTATTTTTCCTGGATCCTGTCCATTATTTCTTCTCATGATAATGCCTTTCCACTTTCTGGTTCAGTCTGGTTATTTAAATTATTTAGATATATGTCCTGCAACCATCCCAATTAGAGAGTTGTAATAATACAGCCCTCCTGCGGTTCACCATCTCCCTTGAACAAACTCTTCTGAAACAGCATTTCTGAATACTGTGAAGGATTGACAACCTTCACTTCTTTTTGCTCCTTCACTTCTCCCGTCTTGTTCATTTTGAACCTCTGCTCCTCTCCTTTGCTTATTATTTCATCTGAAAACATTTTTATGAAGTCTTAACTGCCTTTGCACTTAAACCATCTAGTTATCTCTCTGCATCTCTCTCAACAACTTCTCTGCTGAAAATAGTTGTCATACTTCTTCCTGCTTCTAGAAGCAGCTTCTGTGCCCAGATCAGAAGTAGGAAGTGCTACATCAAACAGTGTCTCCACTTGAAAAAAGTATGGGTTCTTTATTTCAAATTTGCAATATACCTTATATACATTTTATATGCATTATTTATACTTATATACTATCACTTTACATTTTACCTTATCTTTTTACATTTTCAATTCCCCTACTGATTTTTTTCCATAACCAAAATCGTATTTTTTCAAAATCTCTGACACTGATAATTTTCCATTAAATCTTATTTCATTTAACCTCTCATTCCATATAATCCACATTATACAAAACAAGTTTTCATCCCATTTATCTACCTCTTTTTGTTGTATATTTTTATAATATCCATATTCTGTCATATACAAATGTACATTTTTCAATCATTTTATACACTCCTTTTCATATATATGTTTCCATAATTGTTTCGTTCTACCACATTTCATAAACACATGTTCTTTAGTTTCTACCTTTCCACAATGTAGATAAATTCTTTCCTCTGTTTTCTTGTATGGCATATTCTCCTTTATTGGAAGCTTGTTTATGGACAGTCTTCATAAGAAATCTGTAGATTCAACCTATTTTGCATACCTATCCATTCTTTCTTTTACCACTTTTTTTACCTTTTAAGTTCTTCCTTGGAAAAATATAATACATTTTCTCCATTATATTTCATATCAATCCTTTCTATTTTTTCCATATTGTTTATATCAGTCTTCCATAACATAATCTTATTTCTGCATCCATCATACCTTTAGTTCTTTTAAGCTTTTCAAGTTTCTGCCAAATATCTCTATATTTCCTTTTGTTATATCTACTATCAGTCTTAATTGTTTTTCTTTTATTCAAGTGAGTATTTTATATAGATTCAATAATGTTATATGAACAATTGGATTTATTAAACCTAATCCTTCTTCTTTTATTAGAAATGTAAAGAATTCCTCATTTGATTGGGGTTAATCTTCAACCCCAAATAAAGGCAAACTATATGTATAATATATATATATATATATATATATATATATATATATATATATACATATATGTATATATATATATATATATATATATATATATATATATATATATATATATATAACTCTTTTCCTAGTTCTATTAGCATAAAAAACAGTTGCCAAATGAGCTAGTTTGCTAATATTACTGAATTTAGCAAATATGATTTTTTTCTGTACATAAGTTTAAATGTCCACCAGAACAAGCTAATATTTATTTTTTTAACGCATTTCTCCATCGGATTACCTTCTATTGCTCATTACCAAACTTAATCCTAGAATTTCTCTCTCTTTATTATTAAATTGAATACTTTCTATTCTACCTGAAAAGCTAATCCTTTATTTTTTTCCCTTATTAATACTTGGTCCTAATACTTTTAAATTCTGTTTAGTGTCTTAATAGCTGTTTTAATCCCTTCTTCATTTTTATCTACTAATACTAAATCATCTGCAAATGAGAACATTGATGGAATCCATATTTCTTCTGTTGTATAATATCTAGCATCCTTTAATGTTAAACTTACTTTATTTATAATGGCAGTCAATATTAATGGAAACAACATGTTACTTACTGGACATCCTTGTTTTTTGCCACTTTTTATCTCTATTTTCTCACTTAGCCAACCATTAACATCCAATTTCACTTTATTTTTACAATACACTGATCTCAAAACATTCCATATTTTTTTATTTAACTCATATTATTTCTAAAATTGCCCACAACACTGCATGTTATATTTTATCAAATTATTTGCTAACATCTACTAAGACTTTCACTTTCACTTTTCTTGTAATTACCTCTTCTACTATCTCTCTTATTGTCATTAGAAATTCCTTTCCCTTTTGTTGCAAAAATTATTTAATTCAATGACTTATTTACTTTACATTTTATTCTATTTTGTAATATTTTCATAAATATTTTATAATCAACATTATTTAATACTATAGGTCTCAGATTCTTTATATCAGTTTTATCTCCCATCTTCCACATAAACTTTCTTACACCCATACATATTTTTTTCTTGTATACATTTTTCTAACCATTCATTAAAATCCTACTAGATACTTTTCTTGCCATTCATTCCAATTTTTCTACATCAAATATTCCACTCCATCTATTCCTGTCACAGCTTCTAAGTTTGCTGTTTTCAAAACTTTTTTTTCACTACTAACATGGTGATTTTCTTTTCCATTTCCTTATTAGTTTCTTTACCTAATTTTTAAAGTTCCATTTATAGTTTCTTTTATCATTTCTAACAAATGTTTTCATAATATAATTTCTTATTACTTGCATTATTGTTTTCTGCATTTTAATTATATTACCTGCACACACACACACACACACACACACACACACACACACACACACACACACACACACACACACACCTGGGAAAGGCAGGCACAGAATAACTAGCTATGCCCCCTTCTGTTGAGACTATAAGGTAGTTATACTGCCACCAGACACCCCAAAGTCAGCTACATTAAGGCTCTTGCAAGGCTACCCAATTATATTCAATGAAATTAATATTAATACAAATAGTAGTTTGACCAGCAGAAGGCTTTTAGCAGCAGCAAGAGCTGTCACCAAATATATATAAGTAATCTCAGAGAGTAAACTATTCTCTAAAAGACCAGCCACAATGAAAAGTTTAAATATATTTAATAATAAGTAATAAAAGAACACGAAAATACCAAATATCTATTTACAATAAACACCAGAGTTTCAATTACAGGAAATATTAAAAATCATACAGGTGGACAGGTTCACACAATTACAGAAAAAAAAACAATACTTAACTAATCTCACTATATTTTTCCTGACTGATATGAAGAATTATTATTCCCTGGTTACTTCCTAGAATAAGGCAAGATGAAGTAGGTGAGAGGTGCTTCCTTGTCAGGTTACAAAAACAGAGTCCTCTGAGACTTCAGTCTCACTTAATATTAACCATTATTTTAGTGATGGATTACAGAATGATATCACATACATCTGTTCATCTGACTTCTGGTTCCCATGCTTCCCTCCTTTTCTAAAAGCTGTCAGGATTTAACACCAATGTGTCAATAATATACACACACAGTGCCTTGCTAAGATCATTTGTAGCTCCTAGAAGTCCTAAAACAAATTTAAACCTCCACCCTTCCAGAGTAGCAATTAGTTCACCCCAATGACAATGCAAGAAGCTTCCTTGTACAGACATTTTGTCTCTGGCTGCATTGAGAACTGTAAGATACAATCTTTATGGCCTAAATTAAGTAATTTAATGTCTTACTATTTTTCTTTAATTCTTTACTAAATTCCAGCTAGCTGTGCTGTCATATGTTACATATCCACTGCCCTATGTCTCCTTGCATATGTGGCAATACCTCACATTGTCACACTTGTGCTCACCTGCATTTTCCATGACTACTTGAAGAATAATACTTTCAGGCAAATGCTAATCCCTCGATCCTCAACTCATTAAAAGGCAATTCACCAAAACCACCTTCTTGAAAATACTATTTTCAGAGTTGTTTTTGCAAGGGGCCCCCTGCATTCCCCAATGGGAGAGGTGTGCCCCATACCACCTCTAACTAATAAAATTATCTCCACAGTCACTCTACATTGGGGATGGAGGCAAACACCCAGAAATGGCACTTAGTGCCTGCATGTTTCCCTGACAATGCTTGTAAGGCATTCTAGGGTGATCGAGTCAAAGTAAGTTGAGTTTTTGGGAATTTTCTTTTGTGGAGAAATAATGTAATTGGAAACAACACTATCATTAGCTGGCTAAGATGACAAACAAATATATAAATATGGTCCATTAGCATATCCCACCATGACTTGTGCATCAATGGTTTGGTAGTATACATAGTATTTGAATAAAACAGAAACTACTGATGCATTATGGACTCATACTGCTTTGGTACATACAAAGTTCGAAACTGTATTGTTATTATTATATAGGAATATCTATAAGCTATACATACATGGATATGTTGATGGTCTTATCTTTCTCATCATGTTTATCAGTTTTTTCTCTACTATGTTTTACTTTTAAAGGAGTGAAGTAACAATTACTTAGTACACAGTGTGACAATTGGTGTTCATATAAATATTTCTCTTACAAAGATTAAGACTTCCTCAAATAAAATGGATCATGAGGAAATGAATAAATGTGAATCTAGTAAAAAAGAAGTATTTTGCTGTGCTCTCATAGAACAGGATAGATAATGAAGATAAGTGGATTATTTAGACAATAATTAATCAAGTGCTATCTTCAAAAGTGTATGCTAACTGTGAACATCTAGCTTGGAGTCACAGAGACTAAGTGTCTGCAAATGCTTATCAGTACTACACAACTACCAAGAACAGTTATCTCTGGAGAAATTAATCAGTTTCAGTCACACACTTGTGGAATGATGACTTTTTGTTTGGAACTCAAGAAGGTTTTGCAATTTTAATATTATATTTTATTTCAAATAATTAAATGGAAACTACACTTGTATTTCTCTGTGAGGCTCATTAAGGAAATGCAGATGTGTTTCCCAGAATTTCACCCACTGAGCTGTAGTTCCCAGAGTCTAATCACTTTGTTCCAATTTTCTTAAAAAAATGTAATTCAACAAGAAGTTAGCATACACTGTGTGTACGTGAACTGCATGGCATTATTGCTTTTGCCTTTATTCTGTGAGGAAATTTCTGCTATTCCAGTTTTTTAGTTTTCTGTATTATTGGTGGGAACTACTCCATGAACAAACTTGTTAGATTCTTCAGAACCTACCATTTGACACTTGCCATAATTTAATGTTTCAAATGATATGGAGAAGAAAAGTTCAAATGTTTATTTAATAATTTTACTAAGATGTATGACTAGCTTTTGAAGCAGTGATGCTAGTCATGTTTGTTTCAGCTGTCTGGCAAATCAGCCACTGTATGAATATTTATATCACTTGTTTTACTCAGATGAAGAAAGTGTTCCAGTAGAACCTTGCTGTAAGAATAGAAGGCTAGCAAAAGGTAAATCCCAGACGTGCTTCCTACTGACGTCTGTGAAGCAACGTGTGACATAACACCATGACAGGTAGCTGGATTATAATCTTTATGTAACACATCAAAGATGAGATACATGTATAGACTGGAAATAATTCATCAGCTAATTTTACAGCTCTTAATGTTGTAAGTTAGGGAGATGCAGCTGTTTGGCAAACAGATTGCAGCATGTATTTTATAATTGCCTGTTTCCTCTCAGCCCTTTTCGCATACTGGAACTGTTTGCATTTCTTCTTGAAGTCTGGGTTGTTTTATAATCATTAACGTTGGCTGCCCTGGGACTTTTATGTGTAATTTTCTTGAACACAGATTACTTGCATACTGACTCTGTTTATATTCACAGTTTGTTGCATTCCTTTTTTGTTTTTATCACATAGACCCCCCCCCATTATTACTCAGAAATGTGACCCTTTCAGAATAATTGTGCTGAAACACAATGACAATTTTTTTTATAATCTGTCATGTTATTTCACTTGTGGTATCCCCTGCAGATCTGCAGATGGAAGTAATTCCTTAAAAAAACCTGAAGCCTCAGTGTGTACTCATAGTTGATCATTAACCCTTGCGTCTTAAACCAGACCTCTGTCTTGCAGCTGCTGACATGCTTGCTCTTCAGGCCATGGCATTCAAACTCCTATCATCTGCTTGATGATACAGAACATGATGCTGAATTGCTGGGCAAATATATCATCTTATTTCATGAAAACATACATGCTAATGGCCAATGACAACATTTAACTAGAGAATTATACTTTGAGAGTTGTGTTGTAATAATTATGATTTTAACAGCAAAGCTCATGAGGTCATATAGACACACACACACACACACACACACACACACACACACACACACACACACACACACACACACACACACACACACACACCTTATTTATTTAATTTCTTCTTATAAAGGACAAGATTTAAATAAGCAACTGCAGATGTAAAAAATGACGATGTACTTCATTAATAAAGGCATTTTAAAGAATGAGTATGAAAACAATGTGCCTGTAAATTTCTACCATTCATAAGTACTGAGAGGTCTGCATTTTGAAATATCAAAAATGTGTATAATGCAGTGCTTTCCCTTTTAAATTTATAAAAAATAAAATAATTCACCAAATTTTATGAAAACAAAAGAGCAGTTGATATAAAAAAATTGTATGAACTCTGGTAGCCATAAGATTCATAATGCAGTTTTTCATTTTGCTTTGCCATCTATGAAGGGACCATTTGCTGATCTAAACAAAATGGAGAAGCAGTGAGGTAGAAAACAGGTCTGTGAAAGAAGTGCCTAGGAATGGCTTCATATGTAATGCTAAACTGTAATAGAATATGACAACAACTGAAGGAATGTGGGGATGGGTGTGGGTGATGCCACTTTCCTTACTACAGTGAGTGGAAAATGGGATTAAAAAAATGTACTTAGAGTTCAAAGTCAGTACCATTCCATGTATAAAATGATAGTGGCCACTAATAAAACAGACAATTCAAGCATGGTGGATTCCTGCTGCATCTTACAATGCAGTATCATCAGTTATGGTCTGTTATCACTGTTGTCTTCCATGACTTGAACTCTTTCTCGTCACCTCCCGCCACATCAAAGATATTTACAGCAGCCTTAGTTATACAGTGCAGCTACTGCTACTGCTGCCCCTGTCTATATATGCACATACACTCTTACACATGTGCACACACACACATGTGCACATGCACAGGCACACAAACACGCACACTCACACAACCTTACACAAGTGCATGAGCATAAACACGCACACCAACATGCATGTTTGCACAAGTGCACAAGCACCTGCATGTGCATGCACACACAAACACATTCACACGTGTGCATGTGCACACACACATGCACAGCCACACAAACTCACACACACATTCATGCATTTGTGCACATATATACATGCTGACATGTGCATCTCTTACACGAACACACACACACACACACACACACACACACACACACACACACACACACACACACACACACACACACACACATTCAGACTGTGAAGCCCCTGTTCTAGGCCAGTAATCGAGGAGCCTTAATCCTCACCCCTGACACTGAGTGAGTAATAGTCAGGTTGGCATGCATCAGTCCTTTGGCTTTGCACCCCCTGGCCATCTGGTTCTTTGTTAGCTTTCCTCCTCTACTGATATATTTGCCTGTTTCCCTGACTAAACTAAACTAACAAAAAAAAAAAGAATAAATAAAACTATTGTAAAAATGAAACTCTGTATATTTACCTTGTGGCTGCTGAGAGTACACACACCTTCAGCACCATATGCTTACAGGCTACAGAAGTTCAATTAATGTCCACACCACTGCTCACCAACATGTGATACCCCTGCTCTGGGCCAGGAATCAAGGAGCCTTAATCCTGATCATTGACACTGAAGAGAGACATTCACTTGGAAAAAAATGGATACACACCTTATTTTTTCAATGCAGCTCTCTGCACCAAGCACAATTTCCCTTAACAGCACACAGGGAACACTCTCAGTCCAGGGGCTGGGTTTCCCTCCCCCAATAAGACTCCCCACTGGCACAGCTGTAGAGGTGAATCCTCAGATGAGTGTTCCAAGCCAAGCCCTCCACTACCCTCTCTGTGAAACCAGTGCTCTGTGTCCCTGCTTCAAGTAGTTGACACACACACACACACACACACACACACACACACACACACACACACACACACACACACACACACACACACACACACTCAAATACCTGGGAAAGACTAGCACAAATTTGCCAGTTATGCCCCTTCTATCCAGATGATAAGGCAGGTACTGCCACCAGAACACTCCAAAGCCAATTACTATAAGGCTTTTACAAGGGTACACAATTATACTGAACAAAATTAATACTAATATGAATGGTAGTGTTTGACCAATGCAGCAAGGCTTTCAGGAGTGGCCACAGTGTCACCAAATAAATATAAGTAGTCTCTGTGACAAAGGGGATACTGCCAGCCCAGTTATCTGGAATTTTGTAAATAATTATATGTCATTTGTAAATATCAACATGATGTATACAAGATGCTTGTGTTACTAGTGTATTAGAACTGTGCATATGCATATCAACTGCTTGAAGGCATTTGCAAAGTGCTTGAAATGTAACCACAGTATGCCGTACTGGAATAGAACAGAAATGTACCAGCACTATTGTAACTGTTTAGATATATATTTTTAACAGTGGAAAACTTCAGAAAAATAGCTGAAATGAAATTACTTTATGGCCAGGCCATAAAAAGTTTCTTTCAGTTTCAGTGCAGCAAGTCACAATGTCTAAAATCAGGGAGCTTTCTGTATTGTCTTGGAAGTGTTTTATTGTTTTATAACTTCTACCATTTGCCAAAGATCTGAGGTCTACATATTTATTTTCACAAGTGCATGCTAAATGCTGCTAGCTTTCAGCAGTGGGGGGGGGGGGGTCACCTGGGATAGAGTCAGATGAAAAAAAATGAAGTAATTCTGCAAACTAGCCCAGTAGTAATATTTGAGATAATAATTTGAGAACTCTGAGAGAGAGACAGCATTCTGTATTCTGTGTTTGACCTGACAACAACAACTAAAGAAAACCCATTCACCACAGACTTGCCTTCCTCTGCAAGTAAGTTAACTAGGGATTAGTAATTCTCTTAGATATAGTCAAGAATATAGCAAAGCTTATTTTAGATGGCTTTCTTTATTTATTTGAGACTGTCCTGCAATGTTGTTTTAAATATTTTTGAACTCTGATGCCACTGTAATTATATATTGAGTATTTTCTTGTCCTTTTATTTATTATTAAATATATTTAAAACTATCATTGTAGCTGATCTGTCTAGAGATATTTAAGCTCTGAGAGTACTTGCATATTTATCTGGTGACACTGTGGGCCACTCCTAATAGCCCTGCTCTTGGTCAAACTACTAGTTGTGCCAGTGGGGAGTCTTACAGGGACCTGGAAAAAGAGGGAGAAACCAGACCCAGACTGACTGTGGTCTCTGTGTGCTCTTAAGGGAAATTGCACTTCGTGCAGGGATTTGCATCTGGAAATACTGTGTGTGTACTTGTCATCTTCCCAATGTACATCCCCCACTAGTCCCAATGGAAAGGACTGAGGCTTGTTGATTACTGGTCCAGTAGTCGGGCGTCACATTTATTGGTTGGCAGTGGTGGGATAACCACATCACATATTAAGATTTAGTGGTATGGATATTGAACTCCTGTAGCCTGTAAACAATGGTCACTAAAGAAGGTGTTTGTACTCAAAGCAGCCACACCATAAGCATTCAGAGCTTCATATCACAATAGTTTTATTTATTTTTTGCTAGCTTAGTTAGTCAGAGAGAGCAGGCAAGGATGTCAACAGAGGAGTACAGCAAGTTGACATGGAGCCAGTTGGCTTACATGTCCCAATACCAAAGGTGTGTGCCAACCTGACTAAAGCAGAAATGTTTGCAGTATTAGTCACAGCTGCATCACAGACCAGCAACCAGGAGGACAACCAGACTGGTCTTGGGGATGTGCAACTCTCAGAAAATGGACAGTTCAACTTTGTCTCAGAGGACTTAAAAATTCATCTGGAGTTAAAGATACTTGAACTGGAGGCCAAACGGTTAGAACTTGAATCAGCACAGAGGCTGTGGTATTTGGAGGCTGAAGAAAAGGAGAAACAGGTGGCATTCAAATGAGCAGATAGACTGAGATGTTTGGAAGCTGAAGAAAATGAGAGGCAGAGGCAACATAAAAAGGAGATGCTGACTCTTCGCCAGGGTCATGGAGGTAATGGGAAAGGGAATAACGAGCCCCAGAAGCAACAAAACTCATTAAATTTCTTCCACAATTTACAGAGGGGTGATAATTTTGATAGTTTTATTCATATGTTTGAAAGGGTATGTAAATGGTATAATGTTGACCAAGGGCTCTGGGTACAGTTCTTGACCCCCTTACTCCATGGTAAAGCTGTAACTATTTATAAATTGTCCGATACTGATTGCTTAAATTATGTTACTGGTAAAAATTGTTTATTAGTGCGCTTTAAGTTAACATCTGCAGCTTATAGGAAAAAGTTTCATGCGCATAGGCAGAAGGCAGATGAAAGGGTGTGTGTGTGAATATATTGCTGAGTTAAGCATTTATTTTCATAGATGGGAGAGTGGGTGTCTGGTCCCCACTTTTGAAGGGCCAGCAGACCCTTTGGTGAGGGAATAAGCCATTAGCACTTTGCCTGTGGACATGATAATCTGTTTAGCAGATAGAGAATGCAGCACATCAGATGAGTTGGGGAAAAAGAGAGACTTATATCTAGCAAGCAGGGCATCATTGCACAGGAAAGGGTTACCCAGTTCTGCTCATGGGTCTAAGAGAACCCATATAATGGGCAGCCTGAACCACCCCAACAGAGTCTGCCAGTAGCAGGGGAAGCCTCTAGTTCAGGTACATGGTCAGGACCAAGGGTTAAATGTTTTAAATGCAACCAGTGGGGCCATGTAGTATATAGATGTCCATGAAGGCAAGTTGGGGAACAAAAAGTGGGAGAACCAGTAAGCGGAAATGACAGAATGGCAGCAGTAAATTGTCTGGAGACAACAAGGGTACCAAACTACCATAAGAGGTTATATCCTATCTTAGTAGATGGGAAACACTGCTAAGAGAGACACAGCCCCTGACCTAACCATTGTGAAGTCTGCAATGGTTAAAGAGGAACGGTACTTGCTTGAGCAGTCTACTCCAGTCAGAGCTTCAGGAGGGACCCCTTTCCATATACCTTTGGCTAAGGTTCACCTTGATGGTGAGGCTGGAAAAGGAAGCAAGCAAGTAGGTGTGTTTGAGGATATCCCTGCAGATATCCTGATAGGGAATGATTCTGATAATACAGTACTTTGTGTGCATGCAGTTACATGCAGTCAGGCTAGGAGACAAGCATGTGGGTCTGGTAGCCTGGGGGGACCCAGATAGACTACACACTTGCAGCCAGGACTGGTGAGGTTGGCACTTCAGGGAGGGAGCTACCATGTAGCAGTGAGACTGAAGGTGAGCCACAACTGCTAGTGGGTACTGATGTTCCCTTGGACAGAGTGACTGCAAGGGCAGAGGTAAGTACTAGCATCTAGGCTAACAGTGAGGCACCACTGTCTGAGAATACCAGATTTTCTGTGGAAGGGGAGCTGTGAAGTGTTACAAAGAGAGAGATGAGACAGACTCAGCTCTCAGACCCTACATTACAGGGCTTGAGGGAGGTAGCCAGAGAGGTGTGTGATTCTCAAGGAAAAAGGGAATCTGTATACTGGGACAAAGGGTTAATGTATAGAGAGTTGACCCCTGAAGGAGGGCTAGAGGGTGAGAGAATACAGCAGTTGGTAGTGCCCAGATTCTACCATCTGGCACTTCTAGCCATAGCCCATGACATTCCCTTTGCAGTTCATATGGGCATAAAGGGTACCGAGAGACACACTATGCAGAACTTGTATTGGTCTGGGATTTCCAGGGATGTAACAGGGTACTGCAGGGCCTGTGAGCAGTGCCATAATGTAGGCAAGGCAGGAGAAAAGGTGAAAGCTCCTTTGGTGCCTTTGGCTGTGATTGAGGAGCCATTTCAGAGGGTAGCTATGGATATTGTGGGGCCTCTGAGTACCTCAAGTTCCACAGGGAAGATGTATATCCTATTGGTAGTAGATTATGCTACCAGATACTATGAAGCAGATACCATTGAGGCAGAAAAGTTGCCAATGCTTTGTTAGAGATTTTCAGCAGGGTAGATTTCCCAAAAGAAATACTGACTGACAGAAGTGCCAATTTCATGTCAGACCTGTTGCCTTGTCTGTGGAAACACTGTGGGGTGAAGCACCTAAAGACCACCCCCTACCATCCCCAGACTAATGGTCTTGTTGAGAGGTTAAACTATCCTAAATATCATGCTACAGGCATTTGCAGACCAGTTCAAGAGGGAGTGGGGCAAATATTTGCCCCATCTGTTGTTTGCTTACAAAGAGGTGCCACAGGACTACACAGGTTTTTCACCATTTGAGTTGCTGTATAGGCATAGGGTGAGGGGACCTCTAGATTTGATTCATGATGAGTAGGAGGGTGAGTGCGAATCCCACAAGGAGTCTATTGTGGCATATGTCCTAAATCTCAGTACAAGGCTCAGGAAACTCATGGGCTTGGCACAGAACCTGGCAGAAGCCCAAAAACAGAAAAAGATCTAGTATGACAGGAATGCTTAAGCTAGAGAGTATGCTGTGAGGCAGCAGGTTATGGTTCTCATTCCTGTCATACACAACAAGCTGCAGGCAGCTTTGGAGGGACCCTTCAAAGTAGTAAGGAAGGTCTGTGATTTTAACTACATGGTAGAACTGCTAGGCAGGAGGCAGGGGCACACAGTGTACCATGTTAACATGATGAAACTTTACCATGATAGGGAGGCCCTTGTGCTAAGTAATTGCAGTAGAAGTCAGGAGGAGTCTGATGGAGATCCATGGCTACAGGAAGCCAGCCAGCAAAATCCCAAATTACTATGGTGGAGCCTAGGATTGTAGGCATATAATATGACAGTGCAACACTGTAATGGGATCAGCAGTGCCAAGGCAGCTGGGATCTCAAAACAGGGAATGGGGTAATGTATTCCCAGTTAGGCTCATTCCTCTCAAGTAATGTTTCTCAGTGGTCACTAGAAAAAAACAGCTTGAGTCTTTGAAGGGGGAAGAAATGTGACAAAGGAGATACTGCCAGCCCAGCTATCTGGAATTTTGTAAATAATTATATGTCATTTTGTGAATATGAATATCAGCATGATGTATACAAGATGCTTGTGTTACCAATGTATTAGAACTGTATGTCAAGTGTATATCAAACTGCTTGAAGGTATTTGCAAAGTGCTTGAAATGTAACCACAGCATGCCCTACTGGAATACAACAGAAATGTACCTGCACTATTGTAACTGTTTAGATGTATATATTTTAAGAGTGGAAACTGGGATACAGAAGGTTAACTTCAGAAAACTAGCTGAAATTAAATTACTTTATGGCCAGACCATAAAAAGATGTTATCTTTCAGTTTTAATGCATCAAGAGGCACAATGTCTAAAACTAGGGAGGTTTATGTATTGTCTTGAAAGTGTTTTATTGTTTTATGACTTCCATCATTTGCCAAAGATCTGAGGTCTATGTATTTTCACAGGTGGATGCTAAGTACTGCTAGCTTTCAGCAGTAGAGGATTTCACCTGGGATAGAGTCATATGACAAGAAATTAGGTAATTCTGAAAGCTATCCCAGCAGTAATATTTGAGGTATTAATTTGAGGAGTCTCTGAGAGAGGGAGCATTCTGTATTCTGTCTTTGACCTGACAAAAACGACTAAAGAAGACCCATTCACCACACACTTGCCTTGTTCTGTAAGTTAACTGGATACTAGTAATTCTCTTAGATATAGTCAAGAATATAGCAAAGCTTATTTTAGATGTTTTTCTTTATTTATTTGAGACTGTCCTGCAATGTTGTTTTAAACATTTCCTGTGATTTTTGAACTCTGATGCTACTATAATTATATATTGAGTATTTTCTAGTTATTTTATTATTTATTATTAAATATATTTAAACCTATCATTGGAGCTGATCTGTCTAGAGATATTTAAGTTCTGAGAGTACTTGCATATTTATTTGGTGACTCTGTGGGCCACTCCTAATAGCCTTGCTCTTGGTCAAACTACCATTAGTATTAATAGTAACATTACACAGTAAGATTGGACACCCTTTGTTAAGGGCCATAAAGTAGCAGATAAAGAGTGCCTGGTGGCAGTGAAAACTACCTTATAGTCTGGGCAGAAGGGGCATAGCTAGTAAACTTGTACCAGCTTTTCCCAGGTGTGTGTGTATATGTGTATATAAATCAAACCTAAAAGTGTGTGTGTGTGTGTGTGTGTGTGTGTGTGTGTGTGTGTGTGTGTGTGTGTGTGTGTCAGCAACTTGGGCAGGGACACAAAGCACTGGTTAGACAGAGAAGGTGCTGGAGGTCTTGGCTTGGTCACTCAGCTGAGATCTCAACTGTCTAGTTGTGCCAGTGGGGAGTCTTATTGGGGACCTGGAGAAAGAGGGAAAAACAGCACCAGACAGACTGTAGTCTGTGTGTGCTCTTAAGGGAAATTGCACTTGAAGCAGGGAACTACATCTGGAAATACTCTATGTGTACTTGCCATCCTCCCAGTGTACATCCCGCATTGGTGCCAGTGGTGAGGATTGAGGCTCCTTGATTACTGGTCCAGTGGTGGAGCATCACACTCTCAAATGTTAAAATATTCTCTAAAATAGCAGCCACCATGAAAACTTTAGATGTATTTAACAATAAATAATAAAAGAACATGAAAATACTAAATATTTATTTATTTTACATTTGTTTACCAGGAAGGTCCAACTGGACAGAGCTGTCTGTTTTCAGCGGAGGCCTGGGGAGAAAAGCTCCAGAACAATTGCTAACATACTATACATAAGATATTTACACATTCAGTTATAAAAATATAGCAGACAATAATATATTATTGCATAAGATATTTACATAAGCATAGTGGTTTAGACATACAATTAAAGGTATAGCAGGTAGTAACATTTGATAGTTGTTCATACAGTATGTTTAGTAGAGCTAATCTTGAAGATGTACTGAAGATAAGGCAAGAAAGGAAAAACTAAAAAAGGAGAATATAGACAAGTTCATATGAGGTGCATTGACATTTTAAGGGAAAGCTTTTCAACTTATTCTAGGGGAGAGTTAGTGGGTATAGATGGGGCAGTGCGGAGTACGCGACAGTGAGTTGGTAAGTAACGTGTGATAATATATAGTGCATCTGTGGGAGTTTTAAAGAAGTGGTTGGATAGTGGGTAGGGGAAAGGTGTTAGAATATGTCAGCCAGGTGCTAGGCAGTTACAAGTAATGTGTGATAATATATAGTGCATTTGTGGGAGTTTTAAAGAGGAGGTTGGATAGTGGGTAGGGGAAAGGAGTTAGAATATGTCAGCCAGATGCTAAGCAGTTGCATGTTCAGGAGTTGTTTAGGTGGGAAATAAGCTGTTTTCTGAAGATGGTTTTGTTAGGTTTTACCCTGATTTGTAGCGGTGGGAAGTTCCAAGTCTTGACAATGTTGCTAGAATACAGGGAGTCACCAGAGCTGTAATGGCTTTTGGAGATTGCGATTAGTGCCTTGTTAGTGGATCTAAGTTCTCTGTTACTGGAGTAGAGGATGATCAGGTTTTGTAAGGCTGGAGTTTTGTCAGGTTGGTACAGTATTTGGTGAGGCAGAAGAAGTTGGTTTAGAGCTAAGGTATTTGGGAATTCGAGCCAGGAAAGCTGTTTAAGGGCATGACAGTTGTAGGTGCGGTAGGAGGAGTTTGTGGCGAATTTTGCTATTTTGTTGTAGCATACTGATGGCGTGTTAAAATCACTCTTGCTTAGATTAATTAGGACAGGAGAAGCATACAGTAAGGTAGAAAGAAGATGGGTATGACCTAGGGTAACTTTACTGCCACTGGTTAGGAAGTTTTTACATCTATAAAGAGTACCTAGTTATTTGTTGATTTTGGTTATTGTATGAGCTATGTGTTTGTCAAATTTCATATTATTGTCAATAATGAACCCTAGTAATTTGGTTTGTGTGACGGGGGAGATAGGGGTATTATCTAATGCAGAAATAGAGAACGGGGATTAGGTGCTGCTGCTTTGGAAGGATGAAAGAGCATAAGTTGGGTCTTTTTAGGATTTAGCTGGGAGTTTGTTATCGTGCAGCAGAGTTCGGTCCAAGCAGATTTTGTCAGAATTTAAGGTGATGCAGATAACATTCTTGAAAATAATGAGGCACACTTTGACAGTAGTTTGAGCACTCATTATATGTTTGTGGCAAACAATGTTAGAGGAGCTTGTTACAGCAATGGGCAGGGTAATTTTAGCCAACAAGCCGTTACTTATTGTGAAAGTGACTTTAACTGTAATGATACATCCCTCGACAGTGACTTGAGCCTTTATTCAGTGGGGGACTTGAATGATAATAGGCAAGCCATTGCTGAGTCCCTTGCTGTTAATGGGCCTTCAATTCTGGATGATCCGGATAGTTTTGCTGACATGCACATTGTTATTAGACAATATGGTTTGAGCCAAGTAAATGTTGCTAGAATTGAAGGTGACACTGATAAAATTTATGAAGACAACGATGTATATTTTGTCAGAAGTCTGAGCATTCATCTTATTCAAGTGTCAAACAACAGTATGGGAGCTTGTGACAGTAATGGGCAGGGTAAACCCAGTCAACAAGCCGTTATTAATTGTGAAAGTGTCCTGGACTGTAGGGATACATCCTTTGATAGCAACTTGAATCTTTATTCAATTCAAGGCTTAAATGACAATACAGAAGACATTATTAAAACCACTACTGTTAGTGGGCCTTCTATTTTGGATGATTTTAATAATTTTATTTGTAAAAAGAATACTCATCTACTTTGTGACAATGGACAGATAGATATTAGTGTTTTAATTGATGTTATGGCTGAAACAAACCGTATATGTGACAGTAATGGCCCCAATATTATAGTTAACTCAGCGGGCGATTATAAAGTATATAATTCTTCTAAAAACTGTATTAATATAGCACATGCTGATTTGTTAGCAAAGGGATTTACATTTGTGCCATGCAGGCGGGGTGATTTGTCAAATATCCTAATAGATTTGAAGCTTTTTACACGGAAAATTAATCTAAAGCATGGTTTAATGGGGTAAGTCATGAGGAACAAGGTAAGGAGTGAAGAGACCCAGCTACTTTAATCCCCCCTTGAACGGAACCATTGGGACATATGAGAAGGTCTGTGAAACAGACATAAGGGATGGTTACAGACAAAAAACACATAAACCATCTAGCAACTTGTTATCTAAGGAAAAGGATTTATTGTTGGAACTGGCTAGGGATACCAGTATCTGGATAATGAAACCATTTAAGGGTAGTGTAGTTGTAATTCTTGACAGAAATGATTATTCTGACAAGTTGAACACATTATCAACTGAAGACACATATTGCGAAAGCAACCTTAACGAAATATATATAGCCTATAGAAAATTAGATCTGTTAATAGAAGATATGCTATATTAAGGGCAAAGCAATGAAAAGGACTACCACTACCTAAAAAATGACTACCCAGTTATACCAAACATTTTTAGTTTCCCTAAAATCCACAAGGGCGTTGAATTTTTGCAATTCAGGCCAATTGTGGATGCCAAAAGAGCCAAGACTTGCTTTATTAGTAAATATCTGGATCATCACCTACAAAAAGGGTTGGGAGCCTTTTCTTATATAACAAAGGATTCTTGCCAATTTTTAGAACATCTGAATGGAGTTATTATTACTGAGAATACATTTTTAGTTACTATAGATGTATGTAACCTATTCTCAGTAATACCCCATGACACTGGAATAGAATGGCTAGAGACACGATTGGGCAAGACCAACCTTTTTTGACCAGGATGAAGTCAATGTTCTTACTACATTGATGGAGGCAGTGTTAAACAACTATTTCCTACACTTTGAAGGGCAATATTACAAACAAGTGACTGGTGTAGCTATGGAGACAGCTTGCGTCCCCATATATGCTAATCTTTTTATGTCCCACTGGAAGCAAGAATATATTTTTTCCAGTGAATTTTGGGTACATATAAAGCATTACACCAGAGTTTTGGATGATATTTTTATGGTGTGGGATGGAGACGAAGAGGTTTTAAGAAACCTTTTGCAGTATATCAACCACACAGTTGAGTTTTTCAAATTCACCCATGAGTATAGTAGGTTAAATGTGTCATGCCTGGATGTTGACTTAACTATTGACAACAGCAGTAACACCTTGAGATCTAACATCTTTAGAATGTCCACATTTTCCAATTCTTATTTGGAATTCGGTAGCTGGCACCCTTACCATCAGAAAAAAATGTATTGTTAATATTGTCAAAGGACAGTTTGTAAGAGCTGCCAGAATGATAACCGTGGACCAAGATTTTTTATTGGAACTTGAGTTCACGACAAAGTTATTTACCAAAAGGGGTTATCCCGAGGCTCTTTGTAAAATTTTGGCAGAGGAGGTAAGACATAAAAGAGTGGAGGGTGTCTACAGACCTATTTTGAGAGGAATTATGGACTTTGACAATGGTATCGGTTTTAGTATGCCAAGAAATTATCATGTTGACCCAAGAAGGAAAATGGGGAATGACTTATTGTTTATCACCACCTTTAACCAAGATGCTCAATGGGTGGCCCATATCATCCTAAAAAACTGCAGGATGTTAGTTGCCAATAGTTCACTTGTAGACAAAGTAGGGGGACCCCCTAGAATTGTATTTAGAAGGGATAGATGTTTTAAGGAAATTTTAGAAATGGGAATTCACATTGATTTACATCAAAACAGTAGATCACCTGGTAATTTTAAAAGTGGTAGATGTAATACATGTGCAAACATTTGTGAGACAGGTGGAAGCATATACATTAATGGGAGAATGTTTTACTTTCATGGACATTTTAATTTCCATTCTGGAATCATAGATAAACTTACTAAGCTGGGCATAAATCCCTACGTCACTCGATGGGTTGCCAACTGGCTTACTGGCAGAACCCAGACTGTAAATGTAGCCGACTCCAAATCCAGCTCCAGACAAGTGACAAGTGGAGTACCTCAGGGTTCAGTCCTGGGGCAACTCTTATTTGGCATCTACTTCTCTGAAGTACAGGCCAACACCAAGGGACTCTGGCTAACAAAGTTCGCAGATGACTGCAAACTGGGAGCCATTATTGAATCCCCAAATTGTGTGGATATTCTACAAAAGGGCCTTACAGAAACAGATGCCTGGTGCCAGAGCCATGGGCTCAAGCTTAATGCCAAGAAATGTATAGTTATCCCCTTTGGAAAAAAAACATGTACCCATGAATTACCACATAGGGGGCAGGACACTAAACATCGAAAGTGTGATGAGAGACTTAGGGACACAGGTGGACAGTGGTCTCACTTTCGATAACCACATCGCCACAACAGTCAGGAAATCCTTCTATGTGGCACACCTCATCACTAAGGGCTTTTCATCCAGAAAAAAGGAGGTCATTGTCTCACTGTACTCATCCCTCATTAGACCCATTATAGAGCATAATGCCCCGTTTGGTATGTACCTCACAAGACATCTGCAACAGCTGGAAATGCCACAGAAATACCTCACTAAAAGAATAACAGGCCTAAAGCAGATGCCATATGCTGACTGTCTAAAAAAACTCCAGCTAAACTCTGTGGCATATCATCTACTCAGAGGTGATCTCTGCTTAACATACAAGGCCATGTCAGACCCTGAGCTGTTGGACATGCTCCACTTAAAGAAATCCCAATCCCTCAGAGCCACACACTCCAGGGATCTAAACCTTGTCATCACAATGAACAAAACATGCTGGAGGGATAGGTTCCTGACCCAGACACTCCCCGTACTCTGGGATAGACTGCCCATACATGTCAAGCAGAGTGCCTCATTAGCCCTCTTCAAAAGGAACCTTGATGATTGGATGGGAGATAGGAAATTCACCCCGGGGATCATGCCAGTCACCCCGCTAGACAGGGATCCAGAGAAGTAAATATTGTGGGAAGAAATATCCAGGGAATTGTTATGGCTAGGCTTGTATAGGCCCTAGGGCCAATAGTACCAACCTATGAACCTATTAACAGTAGGAATTTAATTTACATGGCCTAGTGTGAGTATTGTCCTGCCTTTTATGTTGGCAATACCAGCAGGCAATTTAAGGATAGAATTAGGGAGCACAATGCTGACATTTGGAACAAGAGGTCCACCAATGCCCTAGCCAGACACATCATACAAAATCCAAGCCACAAGTTTACATTTGTGGTGCTATAACAGTTAGGGTGACTGACCTGGATTTAGATATATGTGAATTAAGGTGGCAATTGAGGTTGGATGCCACCATGTTTCCTGGCATTAATGACAGTACTAGTATAGCAGCCATACTCAAACTTAAACACACTTTAGGTTAACATACATATTACCAGTGTATGAAGTATTTTATTTAACTTTGATAATTTGATAGTAATGTTATGGCAATGCTATGCATTTTTATTGTTCTTACATAAGTCTGTGTTAAATTTTTAAATAGGCAGTTTATGTGTTTAACAAACAGTCAGGCTTGTTGAAACACTACACAATTTTTAATTAATGTTAATGGAATTTTAACTCAATAGATAGTTTTAATTATTTAATTGTTTAATGGGGAGGGGCATAAACAGGTTGAGTTAGCAATGATTATTGTTCTGAAGAAGTCCAACAGCAGTTGGATGAAAGCGCTAAACCTGTGGATTTGTGAATTGTGAATAAAGAATTGTACCAGTCTTCATGTCCAGGGTGCCTTCAAATTTGTGAGTGCCAGTTCTTTGGTTCTTTAGTTATCAAGCAATTAGTTCACCCCTAAGGACAATACAGTAGGATTCTTAGTCCTGGTTTTTACAGACGTTTCATCTCTGGCTGCAGTCAGAACTGTAAGATACAATCTTTAAGGCTGAAACCATGTAATTTCATTTTAGGCTATTTTTCAAAGTTAACTAGATTAAGAGTAACTTTTTCTATTCTAGTATCCTCTGTTACAATATATTCATTTTAACAGTTACAACACAGTCTGACACACAGGTGTATCTATTTTCTGTCCAGCAGGACCCACTGTTGGTACATTTTTAACACAAGCAGCTTTACAAATACATTTTCAACACAAGCACCTGTACAAATCAGTTTGATATACAAATGACATATAATTCTTTACAAAACTCCATCAAGCTATGCTGACGTGTATTAAACATCCACTGCACTACTTCCCTGGCATAGTTGGCAATATCTCACATCATCATTCAGACACATACAGAAAAAAACTAAAGGAGTGATAAACACTAGTACATCATTTCTGGTGCTACAATTTTAGTTGGTGCTCATTAAGGCATGTTAAGGTGGATGGGGTTCAGGTAGGTGGCGTGGATCACAGCACCCTTAGTATCATAGGAAGTTATTAGGCTACTGGCTCGGGGATGATTACAAGCTAGACAAGTTCGGCTCTTATTTCTGGGGATATGAGTTGTAGCTCAAAAAAAAAAAAAAAAAAAAAAGAGGGGGCTGGTTCCATACTTTGGTGCAGAGTTTGGCAAACACTTGATGGGGTGGCAGGGGTCCTTATCAGTGCCTCCATGTTAAGTAATTATCGGTATGTGTGCACATAGAATTTATTGTTTTCTTTTCTTTGCAGATTGCTGAAGGCCAGAAGACATCATGCGGTGGTTTGAAAAGGGGATCTGAAAGATGACGTTTTTAATAGGATGGATATTCTTGCCACCAGAATAGGGCACAATGTGGGGCTGAGTAATCACCTTATTAAGGCATATTACAGCTCTGTGTTCTATTTAGGGGAAGAGACCTTCGAGGGAAAAGGCTAAGGACAGGCAGTGGTTAAGGATGGTTAGTAGTTTGAGTGTTCTGGTTTGGATGGTTGCTAGGAGGTCTGAGGGTTCTAGTCTGGATTGTCATTTTGGTAATGAGTGAACTGGGGGTGTTTATGGCTGGGCATATAGAGTACTTCATTGGTGAGCATAGGCGAGTTTCAGGACCTAGGTCAAGGGGTGATGGTTTTCTGCCATTTAGGGTTAGGACATTAAAGTTTTGGAGTTAGAATATTCCCTACAGCAATCGGGTTAATGCACTGCCAGACCTGGGTAATTTGGTGGGTGAAGGTGATATGTAGCAGTTGACAGGGTTGTGGCTATAGGTTGTCATTCCGTTTAGTTTGAGCCATGATTAGTGGCTGGAAGGAAGTAGTCTAAAAAGAAGGTATTCTCTTGGAGTGGACATCCTGGTGGTACAGTGGATTCATGGGTAATCCTACTTTATTTAGTTTCAGGGATGGCATGCAGGATTCTAAGGGCTTTACAGATGATGGGTACACAGAATGACGTTTGGCTTAACCCTTCCCATTATGGGAGGTAGTGGTTGAACAATTTTGGGTAGAAGGGAGGGGGAACAGCCTGGTCAGACTGGTTGGCAGAGAAGAGGGACAGGCTTGCCCTCTTCTGTTCCCCCTCCAGTGTATGGAGGTTTATTCCAAGGATTTGTGGAAAGGAAATGAGCAGCTGGAGGAAGTTTGCTGAATAGGTAAGCAAACAGAGGTAAGGATGCTGCTTATTTGGTTAGTAATTTGGTAATTTGATGAATGGTTTATGAAGTGAGATGGGGCGCTGCTTCATAAGTAAAGTAAATGAGCAAAGGTATGGATGCTGCTTACTGGGCAGGATAAGCAGGTACACTGTCCTAATTAACATTACAAGGAGGTTTATAAGTAAAGTAAGCAAGCAAAGGTATGATTGCTGCTTATTGGGCAGGATGAGCAGATACGCTGTCCTGATTAACATTACAAGGATGTCTATGCTGTGTTTAGAATCAACTATACTATGTCCGGTTGTCAATAAAATTGGTAATCAAAGTTATGGAAGTTTAATAAAGGTCGCCAAATGTCATTTGGTCTGATGTGTTTATTGAAGGGGACCGGGACAACTAATGCCTGTAATGTAGAAACTTGGTGTTACATGAAAAAATATAGATTTTTGTTGTCTTAGACAACAGATGTGGCTGAACGAATCTCAATTTTTTTTTTCAAAAGTTTATAGTTCTTGTTTGGGGCATCAATGAAGAATTATAGATTGACTTTTGATAAAGCCTATAAGATGTTTACTTGTGTTTTGGAAGGAGGCAGAAATAAAGCTATCTGTTTCTGAAGTTCTGCATTTGTAACCTTAAAAAGAAACATAATTTCCAGTGGTTATTATCAAATAAATTTTCCTGTACCAAAGAAAATGCAAAAATCTCAATTTATAGTGCATGTTCAGTGAAAAATTATTAATCCAAAGTATCAGTCCTCAGATATGACAGAGAAGCTATGGATGAAAAATATCAAATCAGCTCCTATGTTACCAGACTTTGTAGAAGTAGTTTTAAAGGAAGCAAATTGTCTGGTAGCAGCCATCGCCATTGGAAGAGGCCAGACACATGGAATGGCATTATTAGACAGTAAAACTGTTTTTACTGTGGTTTGTGAGGGGTTTTCATTCAGTGCACCTAGTCACTGGTGCTATAAATTGGTTTTATTGACGTGTAGAGCAGTAAATTAAGATTTTCTTTTGCAGCTGAATGCTAGTGAGAGAGAACAGGAGCAGTTTTTGATATGGTGATATTTATCATTTCTTCATAGTTGTGAGACCATGGACCTGTTATTATTTTAGTAGTAGTGGCAAAGCTTATACCTCCACATGTCACATATCAGTGATAGTTGTGCAGGATTCAAACCCTATATCATTGCAACTCACAGTTTCTTTCCAAGACTCCTAGGGAGAAAGCTAAAGCACATGGGCTGAGAGAATGTTTCGTACAGCATTTCCTCATATTAACCAGATACATTACTTATACTGCTACACTGACATTTATTATGGTGTTTTTTTCAGAATTTTTGGTTATTTTATAACATTTTTACTGTATGTGTGACTAATGTCACTAGCTTTCTATTTTAAACAGTTGAGTGGGTGTCTATAAATCTGTTGGCACTCCCTTCTTGTTAGTCAAAATGTTTTTTTCCTGTGATTTTGCACCTTTTTCCACTTTTTGTTTTTTAACAATGTCTTTAAATTCAGTTAATATTGCTTATACTGTGTGATTAACAGAGCCTTCATTTTATTATACTGACTGTTTCTCTCATGATAATTCATTAGATGGCTTCTCTATTCTGCTAATAAATGCATTTTGTTTTAATCTTCCATGCTTTTCACACTTTTGCATTTGTTTTTTTTTTTCTTTGTTTAAAATACAGTTAAAGTTAGTTTTCTAGTCAGGGTGTAAACTTGCTGAGGGAAGTAATGATTTTTCAGTGGTAAGGATTAATTTACTGCTGTTTTTTAAGGGGTAGACATTATAGTCTGGAGTTATAGCTTCCTTCTTATTGGTTCTTCCCCTTTAGAGCCTCAGCTTAACATTGTCCTTTTGCAAATCCCCTGGAGCAAAAGTGAAAGTACGTAAGAATATTTTTCTAACAGTGTACAAACTTAAGCTGTTCATATTAATAACATAATTAACCTAATTGGTTTTGGTGTTTTTCTTTCAGTATATTTTGTTTATTTTATCAAATTGTATACATTTTTAACTTTTTGTATGACTAATGTTCACAGGCTTTATGTTTTAAATTGTCTCCTCCATTAAATTACATTAAATGTTTTTCCTTTGATAATTTGTTAGATTGCAAAGTGCTTTTCCTGTGATTTTTTTACCACAATGTAAGTAATTTTAACTGAAAACAAATAAATTGTAGAAAAGTTGTAAAAAGCACTCTGATTCACTGTGCGATGAGAGGGTCATGGTCTGTCATGTAGCAGGTGCCAGAATTTACCACATCAGCCGGGCTCAAGTCCCTGTACCACAAGTTCACATATGACATAGTCATAATGCATGTGGGTGTAAGTGGCTTGAGATGAGCTGTACCACTCTGTACCATGTGAAGAGAATCGTGATTGAGATCCTGGAACAAAAAAAACATTGATTTATACATTGTCACAGAGTCTTGGTTCAAGACCAATGATAATATTCCATCAATCTCCACCACATGTTCAGACCCAGCATATTGTATGAAGGCAGTAAAAGCAGTGGTATCTCCATACCCTTAAAAAGAAAAAAAACTTTCATATCTAGGTTCATTAGACTAGATAATAACCTTAAACGTCTCCATGTCCAACTTATCATTAACAAAACCACTTATCATATCATAATAACTATATGACTCTTCTATGGTCCCTCAGCCCCTACTCCCTATCAAAATAATGTGGAGTCCCTATGGATTAAGCCAAATACCATTCTCTTAGGCAATCTCAACTACATTTCCATTAACTAGAAGACTTATACATCCTCAGACCCTTATACATGAAATTTCTGGACTTCCTCTATACAAAATCTCTAGACCAGCTGGACCACATCCCAAAAATATAGAACAGCTTTGTTCTTGACCATTTGTTACTTCTTCTCAAATTGGACCATAAATCAGTCTCATTCACCATAAGACTAAAATCAGAACCATTTTCCAATACCTCAGTATTCAGAGATTGTGCAAAGGCTAAAAATGAATGATGACTGGACTAATTTCAAAATCTCCTTTCACCCTGATGACCCCACTGCTTATGCGGAATCCTTTTTTTTTTTTAATTCTATCGACATGTAAATAATTGTATTGCTATGTCTATCCCTCTCCAAAGTAAATGCGGTGTCATATTTAAGAATAAATCCCTAAAGAACCTAAATATAAACAGCCTCTATAATAAAACAAAAACATAATGCACGCAAAAATAAACTTGACTCTCAAGATGCCAGAACCCTCTTGCTAACCTTTACATGGAACAGCGGAAACTGATAAAATCAACCAAACCAGATATGAGGTAAAAATAGTAACTCAGACAAAGAAAAAACACAAGGTATTCTTTAACTATGAAAAAACGAATCCTTACCAAGGCAAAAAACAAGCCAAACTTAAATACCATACCTTGGATAATGCACCACTAAGCCACCAGGGGTACGAAAAACCAACAGCTAACTATCAAATGAAACACAGGCTTAAAAACAATGAAAACAACAGAGACCGCAACATGAGTGCTTTCGTCCCAATTTATTTTAAATAGAACTTCATCAGAAATCATATTGTATGACACAGTCCCCCTTAATATAAAAAAAGCCCACCAAAACATACAAAACAACCAATAAAAATCAACTTCACAGAATACATAAGAAATCTCCCTGAATTTTCAATAAAAAAATCATGTGACCACTGAATATAACCATATAATGCATGTTTTAAAAACTTGAGTGTAAATGAATATTAATAATAATAATAATAATCAGTCAACAAGCAAAATACAAACAAAATCGGTGTACAAAATACATTGTACTAATGCTAAAATGATGTGCTTTACTAGGGTCTAATCTGATATATAAATCATATAAAGCAAGAACTGTTTATTTTAACCTAGACTTCAACAGGCATTTAATATTGATAGTTTCATTAATGTCAAGAGGCTGATTGGCCGACAGCTGAACTTGCCATTTTAACTCTTTACTTTCAAGAAAATTGTGGCAACTTTTGGTTTTATTATTAATATGCATTTATCCAAGCCATAGTTTTTTAAGTTTGTCATATTTTTTAACTATGTTAGAAACCTCAGAAACAATATGCAGCACTGAGCAGAGCTAATATTAAATGATATCACATATACTGCTACAAAAGATATACCCCCGGATTCACTATCCTTCCATGCAGGACTAGCTTAGTCCTGCATGGAAGCGGCCATTTAGGAGCAGGACGGCAGAGCGCCATGCCTAGTAATGAAGGTGCGCTGCCTGAGCTCCTAAATGGACATGGAGCATGTACGAGTGCAGGCGGCATGTCTGAGAGCAGAGCTCTCAGAATATGCACGCCCCTGCAATCAAGAACAGCAGTGTAGGAGTAAGAATGAGTGAGACAGTTCATAGGTGTTTGCATACCCCCCAGCAACATCCCCCCAAGTGTACAAGAGCAATACTTACAACATTTAAATATACAGATTTTTTTTATGAAACAGATCAAATTTAACTGTAGGTGTGTGGGTTTCCCCATTGCTTAGCTATGGTTAATGCAGCTTAAATGGCACAAGAGGATAAAAAGCAAGATATATGCAAATGAAGCAGTACAACAATAGTGTAGTGGGCAGAGCATTCGCCTTACGAGCAGTCATTCCTGGTTCGAGTCCCACACCAGTACAATCCATTTTCAGTGTCAAATCACTGTATGATCAATTTATTTTGTTGCATAACCTATGACATAACATATATTTGTGAAGTAGAGTACTTCATTAAATGCAGATGTGAGGTGTTATTGTCATACTGTTGCAAAGTCCACAGATAATCACAAGTTCCCCATACAGTATATTTACACAGGAATCAGGGATACAAATGGAAGGTAAAATATGTAATGAATGATAAATCCATACAGGTGCCAAATCCACCACCTGCCCAAGAACCATTAGACATCACTGTCTAAAGTAGTGCAGTGGTAAGCGGGTGTAAGCACTAGTAAGCAAGAGTAAGCATAGTTACACAGTAGTAAGCAGGAGTAAGCATATTTAAGCAGTAGTAAGTGGGTTTAAGCCCATTTGTGCAGGGGTAAGCACACATAGGTTAAGCAATATTGAAGCTAACTCTCTGTAAGCATATTTAACCAGAGGTTAGCATTGCTTACCTTTGTGCAAACCCGAGCAAACCCGCTTACAATTGCTTAAAAGTGCCTTAAGCACTCTGCATGCATCAGCCGCTGATCTGGCCAGAAACAAAATAAATAGCCTTTGCAGGTCTTGAACTGAGGACCCTGTACACTATAGTCATAGTATTTAACCACTAAGCCATCATAGCAATACATAAGATTGAGATCTCACCAAACAGATCCTCACCATATGAAATACAAACTGAACATGTAAAAGGAATCTATATACAGTTTTATATTGTATAACCAACTACAGGACATAAATATGTAACCTGGAGTACTACATTAAGCCCAGATGTGAGGTGTCAATGTAATAAAGTGTTGAAATCCCCTAATAAACACAAGGACCCCATACAGTGTATGTACACATGACTCATGGATACCAAACACATATATAACATGTAATGAATAATAAATTAATGCCACAATGCAAATATAATTCAACATAAATATTAAGCAACGCTAAGCATTGCACAGCCCAGCTTAGTAGGTGTGAGCAATGTGTAGGCCAGCTAACTCAATCTGCCCATTGCCATACCCCTTTAAGCAATGCCAACCTTAGGTAAGCAGGTTTGCCCATAGCTTAGCCTTTTCAAAACCGTCCAATCATGGCAAAGTGTAGGAAACCAGCCCTATTTAAACCCAACAGGCAGGAATACATCTCATAGCTGGTTGTAGCTTCCCCTTGTAGGTACTATGTCAGGAATGGGAGAGGGTGTGTGCTTTTCAGCACAGCGCTGGGGCAACCAGGAGTCCAAAGTCATGGCAGGACTCGTTGTAAAAGACCATGACATGAGACTGCTGCAGGGCCAGTACCAGGGTTCCCAATACAAAGCAGAAGCCTGGGGCCGTCTCACCCGTGACTGCACCAGTACCACTGGCATACCCCAAACTGGTGAACAGGTCAGGCATCACTATGCCGACCTGAAGCGGCAAAAGGGGGATCTCTTGGTTCAGAGGATCCAAGAGGCTAGGAGGACAGGGGAAGTCCCAGCTGTGTGTAAGTATCAGTCCACTACTTGTTTAATAATTGCCAGCTCATGTATATTATGGATAGGTATGGCTAAATATTCCTCTTATGTCTTTCACAGTGGCAAGTGAGCGGGCTATGAACCAGGAGGCCCATGGATGTAGATTGGAGTGGTTATGACGAGAGGCAGGTTAGTAATACTCTTGCATGTACTGTCATAGGAAATAAATCTAAAAGTAGTAGTAAGTTAATTGCCTGTATACAACCTGTATTGTTTAAGACATGTACTGCATACATCAGAGAATAGGGCAGGAAGAGTCTCATATAGGTTGTATGTAAATAAAAGCATAATAGCCTGACAATTAACGTCTAACTGCTGGACTGTATGTGTTCACTCTGGTATCATATGGTAATGCAGAGTTGCAATCACTTAATAGTACTGTTGTAGTAAGCACTGTTACCCACACTGTGCTACATAAGTAAATTATGTAGGAATGTCTGTATATGACTGTTGTAATCCCAAGAGGTCAAATAGTATAACTGAGAGAGACTTAGACAAAAAACACTGAAAAGACAAACAGCAAAATCCAAATAGCACACAACTGTGACGTGAACTGTTGTAGTTTTTGCACACACAGCCATGGTTTGAATCCTAGGAGTGGTAGTAGGCTGTATGCAGAATCATACCCCACAAGTATACAGAAATGTCCAGAATGTCCAGTAAATTGGCCCATAGCTGCTGCCTGTCCCCCTGGCAAACCAGTGGGATGATCCCACATATTTAGGCAGCAAACAAGACAAACAACTGATTGTCAGACATCTATAACAACAAACCTGTCACTCTAGCAACCCCCCCAAAATGTTATGAGGGTAAGTAGCCAAGTATGTCCCATCTCCACCCCCATGTTGTTAAGCTGTGGCCAGAGTGTGTACAGTAACAGAGTGATGCATATGTGCATAATACTAATGTGGAAACTGGTAATTTGTGTGACAACATGCAGGTAGTGCTAACAAACAATGCTCCCACAGGTCTGTCAGATATGAACACTGTGCCTATAAATAAAAGACTGATATCCTGTACTGGTAGTGTTTACTCTGGTATTGTATGGCATTGTTAGTGTTGCACTTGCTTAGAATAATAAGGTATTACTCATCACTGTCACCCACACTGTACTACATAATACAACTGTCTAGGAAATCCTGTATAAGAGTGTTGTAATTAGAAGGTCAGAATGTAAAACCACAGGAGAATTATAGACAGAAATCAGACAAGAGATACACAGCAGTACCTCTACAGCACATTCAACTGTGATGGACAGTGTCTTAATTTTAGCAGACACAGCCATGGTTCGAATCCTGGGAGTGGTAGTAAGCTATATGCAGAATCATACCCCACAAGTGTACAGAAATGTCCAGAATGTCCAATTAGTTGGCCCATATCTGCTGGCTGTTATCCTGCCCCCTGCCATATCTGTTGTCAGTCCAGAGCTGTACACAAATCCCCTTCATGTGAGACGTGGACCCCTCCTCACAGTGTGGATGTTAATAGCCATGTACATGGATATATCACGTAAATACTGGACTACATATGCCCACACAGTTTATGCATTCACACAAGCCAGTCTGTCCTGACACATATCATCTGATGAAGTCTTTGTGACAAAAATGATGAAATTTTGTGGAATTTGTGTGAATAAACTGTGTTCATCTACTTCGGCTCTCATTTGGCTGCTTGTTTGATCACCAGTTTTTAGTCTTCTTGGAGCCATCATTGTTGGGTTATCAGCTTTGTGATGAAAATGCTTAACTTTTGGAGTGTGTTTATGTTTATGTTCAATAAACAGCTATCTGCCTGATCCACCTGTCTCGAGTACTTGGATCTCTGTCATTTGTGCCCTGGTTTTGTGTTTTGGTTTTTGGTATTGGTGGGCACTTGCCTCCTTGTTGTTGATTACTGTCCTGACACATAATACCTTGTGGTGCAGAGGTCACATGGCCACATACTACCCAGTAGTTAGTGACATAAATCTACAGAATCCCACTGCTTTGTCAGAAATACACAACAGTTATAGGGGCCTGGAAGCAGTATGTCTTACAAATAACTGGACATAACAGCACACTGGGTAATTACACTAGGCAGCTCGGCATGTCACAAAACACTGTACAAACTACAGGCAGATTGACACAACACTGGACTACATTTTGTATGGGGGAATACACATGTACCTGCAATTATAGCAAGCTCTACATGCATGTCACAGCACAGAGTAACATACACACGTGAGATAGTGCATACCCACAACCAATGTGAACACAGCCACAGCCACATATGGTACACATGCTTAATATGACACTATATGGACTGTCTGATAAACACCATCCTCATATGTGCCACTCACACACTAACCCTACGTACATTGGGTCATGACACAGTGTGGTCCAATGCCTGTCAGTGGTATGGGACACATGTGTGTCTGGCCCTACAGACATGTGAGCCAATAGGGTACCATACACTGGAGCAGCATGTAACATCAGATAGAACAGGACCAAGAACAATGGCATCTACCACAGTCTGTGCACAGCCTAAGGTACATATGCCCAATACACATACTGTTGCCAATCACCATAAGTACACAGACCCCAGTACTGTACACACAACTGCAGAATGCCCAAGTTATGTCCTCAGAAACAACCCCTACTATGCATAACATGTCTAGCAGTCTATTTGACTGGCTTGTTATCTGGCATGATGTCAATAAATAATGGTGTACAGAACATATGCACCTCTTACTGCATGACATATGTACAAAGGTTGATAGACTTATGGCGGGAGCTACAAACGCTGGCCCAATATTGGCATGTTGCTGTGATAACCTCATACATTTACTGTTGTACCAGGGTTTGTTGTGACATAGGTCCTATGAGAGATATGAAGTCAGTAACTCTCATGGCTGTCACCATGTACTGACTGCAATCATCACACTATGCTTCTGCAGTTCTCAGATAGGTGTTCTGTGAGTAACACAAGAAACAAAAGGCTCCACACACTGCCCAGTCTGCAGATAAACCTACAGATGGAAGTTTCCTCAAATACTTAACACTGTCATGACAGGTATTATATCATGTAGACCAGCCATATTCCCACACACACCTTGTAACACCGATATTACTCCAAATGCAGGAGAACAACACTTACATTCTGTAGTCATGTCTGGCACATCACCCTCCTGTCTGTTGGCCTGTTTCCACAGTGTCTGTTGTTAGAGGTAAATCCCAATACCATCTGTGATGCTGTTTGCCAAACACCAAATTTAGGTCCTGCTCCCAGTGAATGAAAAGGCCCAACACCAACATGATGTTCCTAGATATTGGAGTGTGTTTCCATGCAATTGGCTATGAGAATGTTACAACAGCTGTTCCACATGCAATCAGCTAGAGGGGGACTGCAATTCGTGCGGAGGCCATCAGCTGATCATGAGCATCACTTACAAAACACAAGCTGCTGCCTAAGCAAAGCAGGTGTACTTCTCCACATCCACCAGAGAGAAGAAGAGAGAGGCAGACAGAAACAAAGTAAGTCAGGGATGGGGTGGGAGTGTAAAAGTTAAGCATGCATGTGTCACACACCTACCAGTACAGGGTTTCAAACCCCTGACTGACTATGTATTGCTATCATATGTCTATGCAGTTATTTCATGCGCCACATAGCTTGCATGTTGGTGAGTTGTCCAAAAGTAAATCTGATGGTGAGTGACATCTGCAACAGTGATATAATAGCGATAAGGTAGGTGTAGTACACATTTCTGTCCAAATGAACAGGTGTCGACATCAGCACAGCCACACTCTCTCAGGGACTCACACACATTGACACACTTTCCAGGGTCAGAAATAGACTTCCCAACTAACTAGTTTGTCACAATACAGTAATGCGATGGTATCACATGCACCACAGGGGTTATCCGGATGTTATATGGGCAAAGGGTATGTGACAGTGTCTGACATCAGACAGCATGCTTCAGTAGGCCAATGGGAGTTGTAGTGAGTGTGAATGTGGTCAAAAACATCATACTCCACATACACACAGTCACAAGGTGCCAGTACTGACATGCATGTGTGCATTACTTCACAGGTGTGTAGTGGTTAACTGTGTTAGAAGGCTGTACAAGGCTAGATGACAATAGTCTGCAGTGTAGCTCAGGGGTGTACTGTCTGGATTGGCCCACACAGGTGGGTATTGTATTCACTATCAAGTCATCTGGGTTACTATTGTGTGTGTCCAGTGCTGTGCAATGCTTGCCATGTATGTGTTCTATAGTCCATGACATGGACTGTGTCTGGGATGTGCACACATCCCACATGCATGTTCAGTGATATGTGGAACTGTACCTGGGGTCTCAGATGTGCCAGGCCTGGCCTCATGTGGTGGGAACTGGTAATGGATACCAGGTTGACCCTGCACCTACATTGATAGCATGATGCAGGTATTCCCTGGTGTCAGTGGCATCTGTCCATACAGGACATGTGTTTAAGGCACGGTATGTCCTTTGTGGGTCACATTTGATGGCACCACAGTTGTTGCAGGCATCCAGTGGGGAACACAGTGAAGGCACACTGTCTGCAATTATGTACCTATTGTACGGATGGGACAGGGTGCCATGTCCTCTGTAGTGCACTGCACTCACACCATGGTTACTATCTGTGGGCAATATGCAGGGTACTACCAACAAAGTGGTTGTTACCTAGGCAAGTGTGTTTGTGTATGACACATGGGTTGAGAGTGTTCTCTGGGTAATACAAGGGTTGCTTACTTTGTTCGCTAGGCCTTGATATCACATGTAGGGGTATGGATTGGCACCCCAGCCTCTCAGCTATTTGACATTTGTTATCCTTGTAAGGTGGACACTGTAACATATAATAGGCACACAATATAAGAAATTTGCAAAACCCATTCTACAATGAGTCCAGTTGTTACACACTGACAGCCACCTCCACACAGGATACAAATGACAAAGACATACACAGTTGCCATGTCTGGGATTAGAACTCCTATCTAACTAGTTTATCACACTACAGCATTACATAGTTATAGGACATGCCATGGAGATTACTGGACCATTCCTTCTCCAAAGGTGTATTTCACTGGGAATGACATCAGCATGCTTGCCAAAGAAGGCAAATGGAGGTTGTATTGACTGTGAATGGCCTCAAAAGCATTGCTCCCTACACAGACAAACATCCACACTTGCCATATCTGGGAATAGAACCCCTACCAAACGACTATATCACACTGCAGCATTACGCTGTTATAGGACACACCATGGAGATCATTGGACTACTCCTTTCCAAAGATGTATTTCACTGGGAATGACATCTGCAGGCTTGCCAAAGAAGGCCAATGGAGGTTGTATTGACTGTGAATGGCTTCAAAAGCATTGCGCCCTACACAAACAAACACAAACATCCACACTTGTCATGTCTGGGAATAGAACTCCTGCCTAACTAGTTGATCACACTACAACATTACACTGCTATAGAATGCACCACATAGATTACTGAACTACTCCTTCACCAAAGGTGTATTTCACTATGAATGACATCAGCAGGCTTGCCAAAGAAGGCCAATGGTGGTTGTATTGACTGTGTATGGCTTCAAAAGCATTGCTCCATACACAAACATCCACACTTGTCATGTCTGGGAATAGAACTCCTACCTAACTAGTTTATCACACTACAGCATTACACAGTTATAGGACATGCCACAGAGATTACTGGGTAACTCCTTCTCCAAAGGTGTATGTCAAAGTGAATGACATCAGCAGGCCTGCCAAAGTAGGGCATTTGAATTATAGTGAGTGTGACTAGCCTAAAAAACATTACTCCCTAGACAGACAAACACCCACACAAACACAGTTGCCATGTCTGGGATTAGAACTCCTACCTAACTAGTTTATCACATTACAGCATTTCACAGTTATAGGACATGCCACAGAGATTATTGAGCTATTTTTCCCCAAAGGTGTATATCAAAGTGAATGACATCAGCAGGCTTGCCAAAGTAGAGCATTTGAATTGTAGTAAGTGTGACTAGCCTAAAAAGCATTGATCCCCACACAAACAGACAAACACCCACACAGTTGCCATGTTGGGGATTAGAACTCCTACCTAATTAGTATATCACACTACACCATTATACCATTATAGGACACACCACAGAGATTACTGGGCTAGCCCTTCGCCAAAGGTGTATTTTACAATGACTGACATCAGCAGGCTTGCCATAGTAGGGCTATAGGGAGGGCAGTTTGTGTGCATGGGCGATAATCCATTCATCTAGAGGTAGACACACCACACTCAGGCACACACAGGTTTATATTCCACAGGTACTTCTATACAACTGCTAGATGACTACTGCCTTGTACAGACAAGTTGCACAGTTAGCACTAGCACCACAGAGTCTATAATGCTGAGGGATACCGGTGGCTACTTTCTACGGTGAGTGATATTTACACACACCCCCAGATTTACTAATCTTCCATGCAGAACTAGCTTAGTCCTGCATGGAAGCACCCGTTTAGGAGCAGGAAGGCAGCGTGCCATGCATATTAACAAGGCGTGCTACCCGAGCTCCCAGGCTTACACGGAGCATGTACAAGTGCAGGGGGCGTGTCTGAGAGCAGAGCTTTCAGACTAAACACGCCCCTGCAATGTAGAACAGCAGAAGGTGTTACGAAATGAGCGGGATCGCTCATAGGTGTCCGCATATTCCAACCAACAGTCCCCCATATGTACAACAGCAACAGTACATATAAATTAAAAGAAGAAACCCTTTTATTTATTTTTTTAAAATCCGAGTACAGCTCACCATAATTGTGAGGGTGTGCCCTTTGCTTAGCTACGGTTATAGCAGCTTAAAAGGCTGAAGAGGATAACAAGGAAGATATAGGCAAATGAAACAGCACACCAATAGTGTAGTGGGCAGAGCATTCGCCTAATGAGCAGGCATTCACGATTCGAGTCCTACGGCAGTACATTCCATTTTCCCATCACATCACTCTATGATAAATATTTTTTGTGGCATAACCTAATAAATAACATACATTTGTGAACTGCAGTACTGCATTTAATGCAGATGTAAGGTGTCAGTGTCATAATGTTGCAAAGTCCACAGATAATCACAAGTGCCCCATAAAGTATCACAGATATAAATGGAAGGTAAACTGTGTAATGAATGATAACCCCATACATTTTCCAAATCACCCACCTCCCCAAGAACCATTACACTATTACTGTCTAAAATGTAGCACTGGTAAGCGGTAGTAAGAGGTAGTAAGCATATTTAAGCACTAGTAAGTGGGTTTAAGCCCATTTGCATGGGGGTAAGCAATGCGCACACAGGTTAAGCAAGATCAAAGCTAACTGTAAGTATATGTAACCGGAGGTTAACATTGCTTACCCTTGCACAAACCAGCGCAAACCCACTTACAATTGCTTAAAAGTGCCTTAATCACTCTGTATCCAACAGCTCTTGTCCTGCCCAACAAAAAAGCAATCAGCACTCCCAAGTTGCAAACCCTGGACTCTGCAAACTTTAGGCAAAGTGATGTACCACTAAGCTATGGCAAATACACACACAACTGATGTTATCACAAACATATCATCCAGCACAGTCATTCAGCAGTATAGGAAATGTATGCAATTATGTAGATGTATGTGTGTGTGTATGTATGTACACACACACACACACATATATATATATATATATATATATATACATACATACATACATATACAAACACACACACACACACACATATATATATATATATATATATATATATATATATATAGATATATATACCGCTGCTTCTCAAACCCCTGCCAGGATTCTACCAGTGGGAGAAACAGTGTAGACCAGCTAAGTCTAATCTTGACACAAAAACAGGTCCGTCCCTACTGGGCCGAACCAAAAATTATGAGTCAATCCGATGTTTACAAGTGTCTTGAAAGATGAACAAGGCAAGGCTCGTACGTACATGGACTAAATGGATGAAGAGCCTGGAGAAGCTTGAGTTGAGACAGTAAACTGGATGAGTACCGAGACGTAGAGAGAGGGCAATGTGTGGAGGTGTGGTATGGCTGGGCTAGCAACCAGAGAATGGATGGTTGCTGTGTACGTGGAGCTCAGTGGGGCAGGGGAAGGAACCATGGGTATGAAATTATGGAAGATATATGCCAATGAAATAGCATAGCAATAGTGTAGTGGGCAGAGCATCTGCTTAATGAGCAGGCATTTCCGGTTTGAGTCCCACTGCAGCACAGTCTATTTTACATGGCAAAGCATGTTATAACCAATTTTTTTTTGTTGCAAAACCCACTAAATAACACATATGTATGAACTAGAGTACTGCAGGAAATGCACATGTGAAGTGTCAGTGTCATAATGTATAAGGCACAAGTAAACAGGTTTAAGCACAAATAAGGACTAGTACGCATATGTAAGCACTAGTAAGCATGTTTAAGTGCATTTGCGCAGGGGTAAGCATTGCCTACACAGAGTAAGCAAAGTAGAACCTAACTGAGTGTAAGAAGCTGTAACCGGAAGTAAGTACTGCTTAACTCTGTGCAAACCCGTGCACAACCACTTACAATTGCTTTAAATTGCCTTAATCACTCTGTATCCAATGGCCTGTGTTCTGCCCATCAACAAAATAAACAACCCCTGCAAGGCTCAAGCCCAGGACCCTGCACACCATAGACAAAGTGTATTACCACTAAGCCATGCCAGATATAAAAAAATCTGATGTTTTCAGAAACATATCATCCAGTCCAGGCATGCAACAGTACAGAGAATGTATACCAACATCTAGATGTATGTGTGTGCAAATATATTAATATCTAAACAGATACAACATATTTATATATGTAGATATTTATATATGTATATATATATATATATTCAAAAATATATACATATATATTAATATATATGAACATATATACATGCAAATGCCTACATTGACACATATATATGTCTACACCTATATGTCTACATATACACAGCAAGTTACATATGTGTATGCAGATATATATCTATGTAGGTATATACGGACATAGTTATATATATGTAAGCAGATATATATATATATATATATATATATATATATATATATATATATATATATATATATATATATATATATCTATATAGGTATATATGGCCATACATATGTAGATAGCAATGGCAGATTAACAAAAACACATATGCCCACATGCACTGTTAATGTGGATGAGAGGCCCCACACACTATACGTCTTGTACGAATAGGCATCCCACCCCCACAGTCAGACATGTCCGCACTGCAATACATTACCACATGTTGCAGATCCCATAACCAGGACCTGACACGACATGGGCACAAGATGTTAACAGTACTACATCCCACCTGTATGATATCAGGCTGGTACTGGTAACATATCATGCAGTACAGTCTGCCTCCCATGAAAATGAAAATGTGGAAGCTATCAACATCCCCAGGATACAGATACACAAACACAGATATGCGTATACAGATATATATATATATATATATATATATATATATATATATATATATATACATGCGACTACACATACACACGCAGATATATGTACAGTAAGATACATATGTAGAAGGTGTACACAATATGGAACAGCCACTATGCCTACAGTTAACACCTGAACAACTCGATACTGTATGGGCCACCCGTACAAGTGACAATCGCTGCCTGCAACATATACCCACAGAGAGGTCATAGGAAGAAACACCACACACAGGTCTGCAGAAATGGAAACCTTTAATTGTGTACTATTACATTTCTATATGCCATATCATATAGCTGTTCAGACACTGACATCCATATAAACAGAGTAATGTTACTGTGAAACAGTTATACTAATACAGTAGTCTGGAAAGGTTCACAACTGTTGCTGTCCAGGCCAAGCCCTTCAAATTGTACAATATTGAGGACAGACTGGGCCACAGGATACCAAACAATGAACAGTATGTAACGCAGGTGTATAGTTCAGCAGCCTCTATCTACACTCTGTACAAAATCACTAGGTGGTAAAGATGTCATGTGACCAAATGGGTTGTAACTGTTACATAACAAGGCATAACTGACACCATCACAAGCACACTGACGAACAGAACAGTCTGTATGGCAGGAGGCAGTATGCTTGCATTAACCCAATTTATGTAAGTAATGTAAATATAGGTGAAGTATATGGTACTGTACATCCAGATACCTTAAGGCAGCTCACCCATGATACCCCCACATTTTGTAACAGCCTAGGTCATTTATGGTGCCCCTCCCCGACTCAATAATACAGGGCCATATACCACTGTTACATACACTGGCCACTGTAGTGCATAAGAAAACACATGTACTGTGTAGGTGACACCCAAACATATATGGCTTCCGCCCCACCGTATGTGTGGGGGATACAACAGCAGTGGACTGATGGCAGCAATGGCAGTGTGATATACTCACAGCCCACTACAGAATAACCCCTGACAGCAGGTCATATGTGCAAAGCTTGGTATGTAGGTGGAGGACAAATGCTGGAACACAGGCACAAATGTGGAAAACTGTTCATAGGTTCATAGGTTCATAGGTTCGTACTAGGCTATCTGCCCAAGGGCATTTATAAGCCTAGCCAATAGTTATTTGGCTTTCGCCACCCCTTTAGTTTGAATAAAACTATGCCTATTATTTTGCTGTGCCTCTGTCAAGCAGTGACACTGAAGTAATCCCTGGGGTATATCTGATCCCCATCCATTGGTCAAGATTCCTCTTGAACAAGGCCAGCGAGGTGCTCTGCCTCACATGTACCGGGATTTTGTTCCACAGCATAGGGAGTCTCTGGGTGATGAATCTGTCCCTCCAGCACGTTCTATTAATAACCGTGTCAAGGTTTAAGTCTCCCGCCCTTGTGGTTCTGAGGGATCTAGATTTTTTGAGGTGAAGCATTTTCATCAAATCAGAGTTTGACATGGCCTTATATGTCAGGCACAGGTCTCCTCTGAGCAAGTGGTATGAGACTGAATAGAGCTGGAGTTCTTTCAGTCGGGCAGCATAAGACATATTTTTCAGACCCTTTATCCTTTTGGTGAGGAACTTTTGGGGCCTTTCCAGCTGCTGCAGGTGTCGGGTCAGATACATTCCGAATGGGGCATTGTACTCAATCATAGGTCTAATGAGTGATGAGTACAGGGGGACGATGACCTCCCTTGATCTAGATGTGAATCCCTTCATGATCAGGTGGGCAATGTGGAAGGTTTTCCTAACTACTTTAGCAACATGAGTGTCAAACGAAAGGCTACTGTCAACCTGGGTCCCCAGATCCCTGATGACTTCTTCTGTGCTCAGTGGATTGCCACCTATATGGTAGCTAGGGGTAACCTTGTTTTTCCCGAAGGGTATGACAATGCATTTCTTGGCATTTAACTTTAGGCCATGGCTCTGGCACCAGTTATCCGTTTCTGTGAGGCCCTTCTGAAGGATATCTGTGTCAGATGTGTTTTCGACTATGGCGCCCAGTTTGCAGTCATCTGCAAACTTTGTCAGCCATAACCCTCCTGTGTTTGCTTGTACTTCAGAAAAGTAGATGCCGAACAAGAGTGGACCCAGGACTGATCCCTGTGGGACACCACTTGTGACAGGCTTTGAGTCTGACATGGCTCCAGCAACTCTGACCCTGTGGGTTCTGTCACTTAGCCAGTTTGCAACCCATCTTGTGATGTATGGGTTTACATTCAAGCTGATGAGTTTTTCGATGATACCTGAGTGGGGTATTGTGTCAAGGTAGGCTATATGGACTGCCTTTCCCTCATCAATGGCCTAGGTGACTGTCTCAAAAAAGTCAACCAAGTTTAAAAGGCATGATCTGACTTTGACAAAGCCAAACTGGGTTGGATCCAAAGTCTGCAAGTTCCCTATGTCTTTATTTATGAGTTCCATTATGATCCTCTCCATGGCTTTGCAGATAAGGCTTGTCAAGCTAATGGGACGGTAATTTCCAGGGTCGGTGGAGGCACCGCCCTTGTGAAGTGGGACCACAGTCGCGATGCGCCACTCCTTGAGTAACGTATCCTGAGGTGAGGCTAAGATTAAACAGCTGTCCTAACTGGGTTTAATTCCTCATTGAGTTATGGAGCACACAGCCGGGGACACCATCCGTCCCATGGATGCTGTGTTTTTGCTTTGGAGAGAGCAGTTCTCACCTGGGTGTTGGAGATGTTTGGGGGCTACAATCCTCTGGTATAGATATCTCTCCTTTGGGGGAGTTTGCACTGAACCTGTCAGCCAGTATGTTGGCAATGTGTGTAGGTTCAGTAATCTTCACATCATTTTGAACTAATTCTGAGCATATCTGGGAGTTTCCTCCTAGGTTTCTAACATAGCTAAAGAAGGCCTTATGATTGTCTTTTGAGTCCTTGGCGATTTCTCTCAAAATTTGCCTTGGATGATTTTATGAGAGCTCTTAGTTTTTTACTTATAATGATCAAAGGTGTCTTACCTTTCAAGGATTTTGCTCTATCTTGTAGTAGCTTCCTCCTTTTGTTGTAGAGCTTGTTTATGGCTGGGGTCCACCAGACTGGACACTTGCCTTTGGTGCAAAGAGTCTTAGTTTTGTTTGGGATTGCCTGATCCATGCAGTCCTGTAGGTGCTGGTAGAAGGCATTTGTAAGTGATTCAGCGGTTTGAGTAATGTTTACCACTGGCTCAGGGGCCTTAAAGGAGACCACATTAGTTTTTAGAAGTGTGAAGTCGGCTTTTGAGAAGTTTTTCACTGTGGTCTTTTTTATTTCAGGTGGGGGCGGGATGAGGACCTCCAGCGAGATTAGTTTATGATCTGATCTCACCAGTGAGGGGTATACTTCCGGTGTTGAACATTTTGATCCCATGTTCGTGATGATGAGATCAAGTATGTTTTCTCCTCTTGTGGGGATGGTGACTAGTTGTTCCATGGCATTTGAGTTTATGAACTCCAGGAACCTTTGGGCTAGAGTGTTTGGGCTTGAGTAGTGTTCCCAGTCTATATTAGGGTAGTTGAAGTCACCTAGTATGATGGTGTTTGGAGATACATTTATCCCCTCCATTGTTTTCAGGAAGGCCATGTGAGGTTCCTGAGTTTGAGAGGGTGGCCTGTAACATGCTACAAATTGCCATACACTAAGCAAGTTGCTGGTGTTACAGGATAGTCTGCAACATACCCTTAGTCAGGGTATTGAGGTAAGCAACAGAAATGGATGTAGCCATGTGCTGATAGCACTCAACACACACACTGCCAGTAAAATATCTGACACAGGACATGTGTAGTAGACAGACAACACATGATAGGCACACCTCTGGCCACCAAGAGGATAGGCCCACAGTTGAGAGCTATGCAGACAGACTGCATTCCAAGGTAAACTAGTATGTACACACACACCCTGTAACACCAGTACTATACAAAGCATAACACAACTCTACTCACAGTCTGTCTGTAGTTCCTGAACCTCCTACAAATATGTAGCTGCCCTGAGTGTGCCAGTTCTCCTGTAAGAAGTATTGCTACCTGCTGTCTGTAACACTGATGACCACACACAGGAATGATGTCCATCACAAAGGAAATGTAAAGGGACTATGCCCACATGATGTAGGGGGTTAGAGTAGGTGGTTGCCATGACAGTGGTGATTGGAAGTACTACACATGTGTAATCATATATATATATATATATATATATATATATATATATATATATATATATATATATATATATTTATGGCTATCTGGATAATAATATGCACATGTATTTCCACCATATGTCCTGGACATGGAGTGTAGCCCTAACCCAACCTCTATAGTCCCACAGTCGTAGTGCAAGGGGATGTCAGGTATGTATAGCAGGTATATTAGTAGACTATTGCTACAGTCATTGGGAGGGTCTTCACAGACATGGTGTGTGTGTTGGCGGTCACATCTGCTTATAACATGTGTGCCATTGGCTACTGACAGACATCCTAAGGACCTCATAGTAAAGTACCGCTGCTAGCACGTAATGCCCCTGTGGACTACAGCAGAGATATTGGCCAATATATGTGGATATTCTGACACACTCTGTACAGTCCAGAGGTATACACATAACCCCTTAGTGCTAAACATGTGTACCATGCCTGACAATATGGATGTAGACAGCCATGTAGATGGGTATAACACATAATGACTGGAATACATTTGCCACCATAGGTTATGCATTCACACACCCCTGTCTAGACTGACACATAATAAGAGCTGGTACAAGGGTGCCATGGCCACATACTACCCAGTAGATATTGACATACATCTGCACAGCATACCACTGCTCTGTCTGACATACATGACTGTTAAGGGAGGCCCGGCAGCAGTACATGTGGTAAATATTTGCACATGACATCTCACTGGGTAAGTACACTAAGCTGCTAGGCATGTAACAATGCACTGTGCAGGCTACAGGCAGACGGGCTCAACACTGCCTACATCTCCTATGGGGGAATGCATATGTACCTACATATATAACAGGCTGCACAGGCATGTCACAGCACAGGGTAAGATACACCTGTGTGAAAATGCCCAACCACAACCAATGTGAACACAGCCACAGCCACATATGTTAAGCTAGCATATTACAGTATATGGACTATCTGTTTGACACCATCCTCATATGTGCCACTCACAGACTGACCCTACATATACTGGGCTGCTACACAGTTTAGTCTGATGGCTGTCTGTGGTATAGGAAATGTGTGTGTATGGCCCTACAAACATGTACGCCAATATGGTACAATATAGTGGAGCAGCATGTAACATCAGATAGAATGGGACCTAGAGCAATGACATCTACCACAGTCTATACACAGGCTAAAGTACATATTAACAATACACACACTGTCAACATTCACCATAAGTACACAGACTTCAGTACTGTACAAACATCCACAGAATGTCCAGGTTATGTCATCAAATATATCCCCTACTGTACATAACATGTGTAGCAGTCTGATATCTCACTGGCTTGTTATCAGATATGATGACACTAATTATGATGTACAGCATATGCACCACATCATGCATGACATATGTACACAGGTTGACAGAATTGTGGCTGGAAGCACATACACAGGGCCAATAATAACATGTTGCTGTGATAACCTCATACATTTACTGTTGTAACAGGGTTTGTTGCAACATATGTCCTGTGAGACATATGAAGCCAGTAATTGTCACGGCTTTCACCATCTACAGACTGAAATCCTCACACTACCTTCTGCTGTCCACAGATAGATGCTCTGTGGGTAACACATGAAACCAAAGGCACAACACACTGCTCAGTCTGCAGATGATCCTGCAGATGGGGATTCCTCATAAACATGGAACTGACATGACAAGTATTGAGACATGTAGGGCAGTCATATCCACACACACACACACACACACACACACACACACACACACACACACACACACACACACACACACACACACACACACACACACACACACACACACACACTGTTAAACCAACAGTACTCCAAATGCAGTATAGCAGCACTTACAGTCTGTAGACAGGTCAGGCACATTCCCCTCCTGTGTGTTGCCCTGTTTTCACAGTGTATGTTGTTAGAGGTAAATCCCCAATCCATCTGAGATGCTGTTTGCCAAACAACAGATCTAGTTCCTGCCCAAAGTGAATGAAAAGGGCCAACACCAACATGATGTTCCTAGATATTGGAGTGTGTTTCTATGCAATTGGCTATGGGAATATTACCACAGCTGTTCCACATGTAATCAGCTAGGTGAGGGCTGCAATTCGTGCAGAGGCCATCAGCTGATCATGAGCATCACTTAAAAAAAAATGCTGCTCCCATGCAAAGCAGGTGTAGGTCTTCACATCCACCAGAGAGGGAGTGGGAGAGGCAGACAGAGGCAAAGACAAGTCAGGGAGGGGTGGGAGAGTAAAACCTAAGCATGTTTGTGCCACACACCTACCAGCAGAGGGTATTAAACCCCTAACGCCTATGTAGTGATATCACAGTTCTATGCAGTTATTGGATGCACCACATGGGTTACCTGTTGTGGAGCCCACAGAAAATATATGTGATGGTGACTGACATCTGCAACAGGGATACAGTAGCTATATGGTAGGTGATGTGCACGTGCCTGTCCGCATGAACAGGTGCCAAAATCGACACAGCCACCCTCTCACAGGGACGCACACAGACTGACACACTTGGCAGGGCCAGGATTGCAACTCATCAGTAGTGGGATTGCCACAACACATCACTGTGCAGGTATCACATGCACCACACAGGTCATATGGGGGTTGTATGAGCAAAGTATGGGGAGGTGTCTGACATCAGAATGCATGCTTCAGTATGCCCATGGGGATTGTAGGGAGTGTGGATGTGAACATACGCACCATACAACACACACAAACACACAGGGTGCCAGTACTGACATGCATGGGTGCATGTCTGCATGGGTGTGTGGTGGTCGACTGTGCCAGATGGCTACACAAGGCTAGGTGATGGGTATACCTTGGCATCAGGCCACATGACAATGGTCTACATTGTGGCTCAGGGCTGTAGTGTCTCCATTTTCCCACACAGGTGGGTATTGTATCCCCCCATCCAGTCACCTGGGTGACTATTGTATGTGGCCAATGCTGTGCATTGCTTGCCATGTATGTGTTCCTTAGTCCGTGACATGGACGGTGTCTGGGATGTGCACACCTTCCACATGCATGTACAGTGACATGTGGAACTGTACCTGGGGTGTCTGGCCCATGTTGTGAACACAGATTATCATCAGATGTCCCAGTCTTGCCCACCTGTGGTGGGAACTGGTAATGGGCAGCAGGTTTACCCTGCACCTACATTGATAGCATGCTAATGGCATTCCCTGGTGTCAGTGACATCTATCAATACAGGGCATGTTGTCAGGCATGGTATGTTCTTTATGGGTCACATGTGATGGCACCACTTGTGTTGCAGGTGTCCATTGGGGAACATGGGGAAGGTGCACTGTCTGCATGTACGTGCATATTGGACAGAGTGCCATGCCCTCTGTAGCACACAGCTATCACCCCATAGTTACTATCAGTGGCCAATATGCAGTGTACTACCCACATATTGGCTGTTGCCTAGGCATGTTTGTGTATGAGACATGGGTTGAGAGTGTGCTCTGGGTAATACTGGGGTTGCTAACTGTGATTGCCTGGCCTTGATGTCACATGTATGGGTATGGCTTTGCACCCCAGCCTCTCAGCTATTTCACATCTGTTATCCCTGTACAGTGGACATTTTGATATATAGTAGGGCCACCATATAAGAAATATGCAAAACGCGCTCCACATTGGCAACAGGTTTCACACACTCACAACCACCTCCACACAGGATATGAGTTACAAACACACACGTCATGTCTGTGAATAGAACCCCTATCGAACTAGTTTATTACACTACAGCACTACGCAGTTATAGTATGCGCAATGGAGATTACTGGAGTACTCCTTCCTCAAAGGTGTATATCACATTGGATGACATCTGCAGGATTACCAAAGTAGGCCATTCGAATTGTAGTAAGTGTGACTAGCCTAAAATGCATTGCTCCCTACACAAATGTTGACACACACACAAAACATCCACAACCGACATTGGTGGGTATAGAGCCCCTAACAGAGGTCTATATCATACTACAGCATGGAGCTGTTATGGGACGCACCACAAGGATTATGGGAGAACTCCTTCCCCAAAGATGTATGCACAATGAATGACATCAGCAGGATTGCCAAAGTAGGCCATTTGAAATGTACTGCATGCGACTAGCCTGAAATGCATTGCTCCCTACACAGACAGTGACACACACACACAAAACATATATAACCAACATAGGTGGGTATAGAACCCCTATCAGCGGTCTACAGCATAGAGCTGTTATAGGATGCACCATGGGGATTACTGGAGAATTCTTTCCCCAAAGGTGTATTTCACAATGAATGACATCAGCAGGATTGCCAAAGTAGGTGATTTGAAATGTACTGAGTGTGACTAGCCTATAATGCATTGCTCCATACACAGACATTGAAACACACACAAAACATCCAGAACTGCCATAGAACCCTACCACAGTTCTAAATCACACTACAGCAGTATGCAGTTATGGCACACGCTATGGAGATTACTGGGCTGCGCCCTTCCCAGAGGTGTATTTCTAGGTGAGTGACATCAGCAGCCTTGCCACAGTTAAATATATGAATTGTAGGGAGTGTGAGTACCCTAATAGCATTGCTCTCTACACAGTCAGATACAGACAGACATGCACACAAACAAACACTCACACAGTTGCCAAGTCTCGGGTTAGAACTCCTACCTAACTAGTTTATCACACTACAGCAGTACGCAGTTATGGGACTTGCCACAGAGATTACTGGGCTACAGCTCTCCCAAAGGTGTAGTTCACATTGGATGACCTCAGCAGGCTTGTCATAGTAGGGCTATGGGCAGGGCAGTGTGTGTGCATGGGCCATAACCCATTCATCTAGGGGTTGACATGCCACATGCGGGCACACACAGGGTCATATTTCACAGGTACGTGTATACAGCTGCTAGATGACTACTTCCTTGTACAGTCATGTTGCCCAGCTGGCACGTGCACCATATAGTCTGTAATGCTGACAGATACTGGTGGCTAGTATCTGTAGTGAGTGACATCTGCACCTCATGTGCTTGGGGCCCTTTGGCTGTGTGCTGGGTGGGACAGGCCTGGTTGGCTCCTTGTCATAGTCACCCTCTTCCACACATCTATGTATGTCTACCTTTGGCTTATTATAGTGTGGTATCTTGACATATATGTCTGTATTCCTATCCACTGTGTGTGCTAGGCATGAGTGGTGCATACTGATGAGTGTCTGCACTAACAACTGCAACTGCCACATATGTCTGGCCCACTGGTGTTTGCAGACATGGCCTTCAGTGTGTGAGCATGCCCAGTATGACCTTTCATTATGTTGTTGACTGACATTGCCTTCATTTCTCTGTGTGTGTGAGCATGCCCAGTATGGCCATCTGTACTAAATGTGTGGATCGTGTCCAGGTAGTTTGTGCTGCAGTGCAGACCTTTGAGTTGTACACTGACAGGTAGCATGTTGTTTCTGCAGGGTATCTATTGATCATTTGACTTTGACTGTTACTACATTTCCGCATAGCGGGGGGGGAGCACATCTGACTGTTCCTACATTTCTACACAGGAGTGGGGGAGGCACACCTGATTGTTATTACATTACTATGTAGGATGAGGGGCACACCTGACTATTACTACATTTCTACACAGGATTGGGGGGCACACCGCACTGTTATTACATTACTATGTAGGATGGGGGGGGGGCACCTGACTATTTCTACATTTCTACACAGGATTGGAGGGGCACACCTGACTGTTATTACATTACTATGTAGGATGGGGGGTACACCTGTCTATTTCTACATTTCTACACAGGGTTGGGAGGGGCACACCTGGCAGTTATTACATTACTATGTAGGATGTGGGGGGCACATGTGACACTTGCACATATTTGCTATGACTTTACTGGTATGTCAGGTACTCCATTTCATTCTGTATTGCTAACTATCATGCTGATTAGAGGCATACCAGTGTACTACAGACCATGGCTTTGGTTGCCCTACATATTATTGTCTGACTTCCTACCCTTCAGAACTAACATCCTACTGCCTGCCCTGCTGTGGTCTGTCTGTGTAGGCCTGGGGGCAAGGTTAACCATAGCCATCATTCAGGGGCCATGGCAAAGGCTCTATTTGGGTTTGTCTACACCTGTCCTGCTGGCTGAGACTGTTGTTTGGTATGTGAACCATCCTGACTGGCATGTGTGGGTCATATGGACACACATGTCTCTCAGCACATTTCCTGCAGTGGGTTTTGTCACCCTGTATAGTACTGGCTATTATGGTGACTCCAGTATGTGTTACAGATGTCATGGTGCCACTATGGGTGTCTGCTGCCTGCTGCCATAATATTCGGCCACCCACTTCCCTTGCATGCTCACATCCATACCATAGCTACAGGTAACGACAAATTCTACTCCATTTGGCAATTGGTAGGTTGATTGACTTACCTTGCGTGTGTGCCAGACTTGCGGATGGTGCTGGAGGGCTGCCTATGTCGGATGCACATAGTACACTCCCTATACATGGTTGAGCACAGGTAGTGTCATGTTTGGCATCCCTTTTACTGTATGTGTGAGTTAGAAAGAGGTGTCATTCCTTAGGTCTCTACTGTGTCAGTGCATGTGCTATGCGTTGCCTCTTTGCCAAGGCCAGGGCATACTGGGCACGCCTCCTTCTGCTTTCTGGGGCAGGCTCAGGTTGTTCCTCCTCTGGGTCACTCTATGCCTGTGCAGGCCTTGGAATTGGTGGGGGTCTATGTGGCCCTGCACCATGCTGTTCCTGCTGCAGCTGTTTTTGCAGGATCATCTTGTGTAGCATATCACATACCATAACAATTTGGGTACATGTAGCTGGCGAATACTGCAAGGCTCCACCGGATGTGTCCAGACACTGGAACCATGACCTGAGCATCCCAGACACATGCTCTATTATATGTCTGGCCTGTGCATGTGTCTCATTATGGCATTGTTGTTCAGGTGTGTGTGTGTGTGCATTTCTGATGGGTGTCATCAGCCACGGCTCCAGTGTGTACCCAGTATCCCCCACTAGGTGACCGTAGGGGATGTCCCCATTGGCAAATCTCTGGTACAGCTGCGTCAGATGCCTTATCTGGGAATTGTCATAGCTTCCAGGGCAGCCAGCACACACATTCATTATAATGCCCTGGGCGTCACATACGACCTGGCGGTTGATGGAGGGGATGCCCCTGCTGTTGCTGTAGGCCCTACCTGCTCACCGGGTGGTGCTTTGATGCATATGTGCATGCAGTCTATAGCACCAACTACCCCAGGGTATTCTGCTATTTGTTAGAAGAGATGCATATTGCTGGTCAACACCTCACGGGTGTTGAGGAAATATACGTGCTCACTGGCATGTGCTGACATGGCATCCAGGAACTGGTGGAATACTCTGAATGCTGATGCCTGTGAGATCCCCATGATATCCCCAGTTGTGCTTTGGGAGGTACCTGTGGCTAGTATACCTAGGCCTACACATACCTTGGTATCCACTGGGATGGGTTCCCCTCGGTCAGTTTGGTGTATCAGGTGTGGCCGGCACAGCTCAACAATTTGCTGTAGGAGGTCTCTGTCCACCCTATAGCGCTCCACTATCTCTAGCTCATGTAGACCCAGGTAGGTTACCCTGGGTTTGGACACTCTTCTCCATCTCCTCACTGTGGGTTGTTCAGTAGCATTCACATCCTCACCCCCCTCAGCCTCTTGCACATGTTGTTCTATGTTGTCTGCTGCAGCCCTTCTCATTTTGTAGGTTTGTTTGTTAAAAGTTCCCCAGTTGTATACACTGGTGGTGTAGAGTGTGGGAAAAAAGCACAGGGGAAGGTGTTTGCTTAGTTTATAGTAGTGTTCTGGGCTGGGCTAGTCTGCTGCCTGTGTAATTGGCTGATTCTCATACATTTTACCTGCCAGCTAAGCTAGTTCTCCTTGATTACCTTCCTACTGCTGTTTTCCCATTCCCATTGCCTCTCTGTTTAAGCCCATGTGTGTGACATGCAGAGTGCTCAAATGTGCACACTGCTGCTATTTCCTGGTTTAACTTCTTTTTTCTTCCTGTAAAACCCGGTGTGCAGCACACACACCTGCTTAGGCTTTGTAAAGAGTGCTAGGCAGGTTTAGACACACCCCCTAGCTTCAAACCCGAGCCACAGGGCTCCAATCCACTTACAGTATGCCTGACACCCCCCCCATGATATCACCTACCTCCTAGGCTTGCACTAAGCTATTCCTACTCTTACACTGTTGGGACTTGACTCACATGCTGGGGAAAACTGGGATTCACTATCCTTCCTCTCATTTGCATAGGATTGCCTGCTAATGCATAGTTATATGTTTCACACTGAGCTTCCCCCCTTAGCAACCACTACTCACTGGCCAGGTTGTCTTCTGCCTGCCATTGACTTGCATGGCAGAACACTGATTTTAGTTAGAATGCTTATTTTAGGTTTATTTTATTATTTTCCTCCCGATCACATTTGCGCACCGGTGCCCTACGCTTAAACAGACGAGATCGGCTAAAAAAAATAAAAGTTGTATTTTTTTTTTTTGTTTGTTTGCAATGCCAATGGCCTTATACTTGGCTATTGGCATGCTTACTACTTGATATGCAGCCTTTATTCAGAGCTGTCATAGCTCTGTTTTGGATTTTGCAGAAATGTACTCGGTTACTAACCGAGTACATTTCTGCAGATAGCACTAGTCTTGCACAGACTGTTGCAAGCTTCCTGGATTGCAAAATCACCTCATTTGCATGGATTTCACCTGCAAATGGGGTGATTTGCATACCAGGGCTTAGTCCATGCAAGATTATTGCAGGAGCGCTCGTGCATGCCCCTGCAGGCTGTTCCTGGATCGTATGAAAGACATATTGCCTGCTTGAGCTCCTGCACCGATCTTGCACTCTGTACAAGCTTTTGAGAATCCGAGGGATCATGTGGTTGTAGCCATTTGGCTGTGTGCTGGGTGGGATAGGCCTCATGATGGAAGGCTCTTTGTCACTGTCACTCTTTCACACATCTGTGTATGTGTACTTTTGGCATATTATAGTGCGTTGTCCTTGGATACATGTGTGTATTCCTATCCAAAGTGTGTGCAAAGCATGACTGGTGCATACTGAGGAGTGCATGCACTAACATCTGCAACTGTCAAATATGTATGATCCACTGTGGTTGCCAGACATGGGCTTCATTTCTTTGTGTGTGAGCATGCCTAGGATGACCTTTCAGTATTTTGTTGTCTGACATTGCCTTCATTTCTCTAAGTGTGAGAGCATGCCCAGTATGCCCTTCTGTATTGAATGTGTGGATCCATTCCAGATAGATTGTACTCCCGTGCAGACTTTTGTGTTCTACACCTACAGCTAGCAAACTGTTTCTGTAGGATATCTGTAGATCAGTTGGCATTATGGGGTTAAACTGGGCAAGGGATAGTGGGTACTATAGGTAATTGTGTCTGTGCTGCTTCTGCTACATGGCCCTGGTGTTAGCAGAGATATTCAGACATGTGTAGTGTTATACACTGTGATGTTTTATGTCATCAAGTATTGTCAGGTAGACATTTTTGCTCACAGTGATGTCCTGGGGAACACAGGGTGAATGCAGCTGTGTCCAGAATTGCGGTCAAACCCCTGCATATTCCTTCAAACTACTGCCATTCTGGAGGGGAAGCTGCAGACACTTGCTGCTGGGTCTGTGTAACCAGTTCAGCACCTTGGTACAGTGGTGGCAGAGGATCCCATACTTGTACATCCATCGACGTGACAGTATGGCCTTATCTTGCTATAGCAATACCTCACAGCTGTACAAATTCACACATGTTATCCAGAGGCAGGGGTCATAAGTCAGGACATTACCCCTATTGTGGTGTATGGGCAGGTTTGTAGCCACCCATCTTGTGTTTGCAGCCAGGGATAGTATGTGCTCACTGCTGTGTTGTGGACTTTGCACATTCCATGGTGCCTATGCTCCCACCCCCCCCCTATAATTCTATCCTCTTCCGTACATTATGCAAACATTCTCTGATACTTTCCCTATAGTTATCACCTCATCACAGCAGTGTATTGGTGTTGGTCTGCAGTTCATGCAGTGGGACATGGTGGACATGTTACTCTGGTTTGTCCACATGGCCTTGCATATGGGTTCTGTGGACTGTGTTATGTTGTTATTTGGGAGTCCATGACATAACATACATTGGCAGTACGGGTGAGATGCAAGCCTTTGGCAGAGGACTGTATGCCATTTGTTAGTGACGCAGGCCAACTGTAGCAGGCTGTTGCATTCTGTCAGTCCTATAGTACCAGACTGCCATACAGTATAGTCTCCTGGGGTGACCGGGTAGGTGTGCTAGGTGTTCATGCCAATACTTTCTGTCAGTATTGAACAGGTGGTGTGGATGCTGGGAGGGTGCTGCTTACAGCTAGGGACACACCTGCATGGGACACCTGCACTGCATGCTGCATTCTTTTGTTATTGCTATACACAGGTGGGGGTCATATTGTACCCATTCTCAACAGCAGCAATAAGACTGGAGAGGTACCTGTGAGTGGTGGTTGGGTGAGCTGGGTGCATGTGTGCTATAGACACTACTTGCATCTGACTCACAGAGATGCATGGGGCATTCCACTTATGCTGGCTTGTGCAGGGACATCAGCTGCTTCTCAATACATGATTTCTATGATCTTTGTGATCTGCAAGTGTTTGGCCAGACGACATCGGTATTGCAGACTACAAGCCCAGATAATGTGACACAAACCTGTATGTACAATTCCAAGGGTGTGTCCGTTTCACGGTTACACATTATACACTGTCTGTCTGGGGTACTTTCCTCTGTGTACTGCATGTATATCCGGCCCAATGGTCATGCCATGTCCATCTTTCAGATGGTGACACATATTACCTCCATACATTTACAATGGCATACTGCTAGAATGTGTTATACTGGGAAGCATTGTGTTTGGCACTGCAGTTGTGAGAACTTGGCCCTGTCATCGGCAATACAGGGCAATGGCCACCAGGTCAAACCTCACCATGCATACATACTGACCACTATCCCACAATATGAAACACACACCAACCTAATACACACATACCTGTATATTGTACAAATGCTACAATCTATCCTGCTACCTTGGCCACCTCAGGTCATCCATGCTCCACAGGTATTATACCTACACATATATGTTACTACATTTCTACATGGGATTGCAAGGGGGGGGGCACACCTGACTGTTACTACATTTCTACATAGGATTGGGGGCACAGCTGACTATTTCTACATTTCTACATAGGATTGGGGGGGCACACCTGACTGTTTCTACATTTCGACAAAGGATTGGGGGGACACACCTGACTGTTTCTACATTTCTACATAGGATTGGGGGGGCACACCTGAATGTTTCTACAGTTCTACATAGGACTGGGGGGGCACACTTGACTGTTTCTACGTTTCTACATAGCATTGGGGGGCACACCTGACTGTTACTACATTTCTACGTAGGATGGGGGCATACCTGGCACTTGTACACATTTGCTATGACTATACTGGTATGCCAGGTACTCCATTTCATTCTGCATTATAACCTATCATGCTGACTAGAGACATATCAGTGTACTACACGTCTTAGGATTGATTGACCTACATATTAGTTTCTGACTTCCTAACCTTCAGAACTAACATCCCACTGCCTGACCTGCTGTAGTCTGTCTGTGTAGGCCTGGGCAGGGGGGGGGGGTTACCCATAGGCATAATTCAGTGGCCTTAGCACAGCCTTTGTTTGTGTTTGTCTACACCTGTCCTGCTGGCTGAGACTGTTGTTGGGTATGTGAACCTCTCTGACTGGCATGTATGTGTCATATGGACACACATGTGGCCCAGGACATTTCCTGCAGTGGGTTTTGTCACCATGTGTAGTACTGGCTACTATGGTGACACCAGCATTTGTTACAGATCTCATGCTGCCACTATAGGTGTCTACTATCTGGTGGCATCCCATCCAGCCACCCGATTTCCTTGCATGCTCACATACATACCATAGATACAAGTAACAACACATACTACTCCATTCAGCAATTGGTAAGGAAAGTGACTTACCTTGTGGGTGTGCCAGTATTGAGGATGGTGCTGGAGGGCTGCCTATGTTGGATGCACATAGAAAACTCCCTATACATGGTTAAGCACATGTAGTGTCATGTTTGGCATCCCTTTTACTGCATGTGTGAGTCAGAGAGAGGTGTCATTCCCTGAGTCCCTACTGTGTCAATGTATGTATTATACGTTGCCTCTTTGCCAAGGCCAGGGCATACTGGGCATGCCTTCTTCTGCCTACTGGGGCAGGCTTGTGTTGTTCCTCCTCCGAGTCTCTCTGTGCCTGTGCAGGCCTTGGCAATGGTGGGGGGGGTGTGGCCCTGCCCCATGCTGTTCCTGCTGCAGCTGTATGCAAGATCATATTGTGTAGCATGGCACATACGATGACAATTTGAGTACATGTAGCTGGTGAGTACTGCAAGGATCTACCCGATGTGTCCAGGCACTGGAGCCGTGACTTGAGCATCCCAAACACACGGTCTATTATATTTCTAGTCTGTGCATGTGGCTCATTATGGAATTCTTGTTTGGGTGTGTGTGTGCATTTCTCATGGGTGTCATCAGCCACTGCTCGAGTGTGTAACCAGCATCCCCCACTAGGTGACTGTAAGGGATGTCCCCACTGGCAAATCTCTGGTACAGCTGCATCAGATGCCAGATGTGGTAATTGTGATAGCTTCCAGGGCCGCCAGCACACACATTCATTATAATGCCCTGGGCATTGCACACGACCTGGCAGTTGATGGAGGGGAATCCCTTGCGGTTGATGTAGACCCTACCCTGCTCACCGGTCTATAGCACCCACTACCTCAGGATATTCTGCTATTTGGTGGAAGAGACGCATATTGTTGTCCAATGCCTCACGAGTGTTGGGGAAATATACGTGCTCACTGGCATGTGCTGAGATGGTATCCAGGAACTGGTGGAGTACCCTGGATGCTGATGCCTGTGAGATCCCTATGATATCCCCAGTTGGCCTTTGGAAGGTACCTGTGGCTAGTATTCTTAGGCCTACACATACCTTGGTATCCATTGGGATGGGTTCCCCTCTGTTAGTTCTGTGTGTCAGGCGTGGCTGGCACAGCTCAACAATTTGCTGTAGGAGGTCCCTGTCCACCCTATTGTGCTCCACTATCTCCAGCTCATGTAGCCCCTGGTAGGTTACCCTGGGTCTGTACACTCTTCTCCACCTCCTCACTGTGGGTTGGTTGACAGCATTCTCATCCTCACCACCCTCAGCCTCTTCCACATGTTGATGTATGATAGCTACTACAGTCCCTATCATTTTGTTTGCTAAAATTTCCCCGCTTGTATACACTGCTGGTGTAGAGTATGTGGGAAAAAACAGAGGGAAAGGTGTTTGCATAGTTTATAGTAGAGTTCTGGGCTGGGCTGGGCTGCTGCCTGTGTAATTGGCTGATTCTGATACATTTCACCTGCCAGCTATGCTAGTTCTCCTTGATTACCTTCCTACTGCTGTTTTCCTTTCCCATTGCCTTCCTGTTTAAGCCCAGGGGTGCGCCACACAAACACAGTGCTCATGTGCACAGAGTTGATACTTCCTGGTTTACTTTTTATTTTCCTTTAAAACCCAGTGCGCGGCACGCTTATCAATGTAAAGAGTGCTAGGCAGCCTCAGGCACACCCCCTTGCTTAGCTCTGCTCAGCTAAGGGCAAACCTGAGTCACAGGGCTCCAATCCGTTTACAGTATGCCTGACACAACCCCCCTATGATGTCAGCTGACTCCTAGGCTTGCACCAAGCTATTCCTGCACTTACACTGTTGGGTGCTGACTAGCATTGAGGGGAAATCTGGGATTAAGTATCATTCCCCTCATCTGCATAGGATTGCCTGCTGATGCATAGTTACAGGTCCAACACTGAGCCTCCCCACTTAGCAACCACTATTCACTGGCCATGTTGTCTTCTGCCTACCATTGAGTATAATAGCAAAATAGTGATTTTGGTTAGAATGCTTATTTCAGGTTATTTTTTTTTATTTTTCGCCCGATCCTGTTTGCGCGCTGCTTCCCTATGATTAAACAGCCGAAATCAGCTAAAAAAAAATAAAGTTTTTTTTAAGCTATTTTCTATGCCAATGGCCATATATTTGGCCATTGGAATGCTTTATGTTATATACGCTTTTTATTTGGAGCTGTCATGGCTCCGTTTTGTAGTTTGCAGAAATGTACTCGGTTACTAACCGAGTACATTTCTGCAGATTACACTAGTCCTGCACGGCCGGCTGCCAGCTTCCTGGATTGCAAACTTACCTCATTTGCATGATTTTCATCTGCAAATGGGGTAATCTGCATACAGGAGCTTCTTCCATGCAGGAATAGTGCAGGAGCGCTCGTGCATGTCCCTGCAGCTTATTCCTGGATTGCATGGTGTCCATATTGCCTCCAGGAGTTCCTGCACTGTTCCTGCACACTATGCAGGGCTTGCTAAATCCAGGGGATAGCCAATTTACTAGTGGATCAATTTAATTCAAATTTCCTCACTCTTTCCCCTCATATATTCCCAGATCACATAATTGCATCTTCACCTCCCCATTAAATTTCCCAAGAACAAGTCCTTAATGCACTATCCACTGCCAAAAACATTGCTTCCATAGGGTTGGATGACATGTTAAGCTACATAATGGTTAGCCTGAAACAGGACTTGTCAGTCACTCTACAGATGCTATTCAATATCATCCTCCAAACAGCCAAAAAAAAAAATTCTAAGCTTGTTTCCTGTCTTTCCTGTAACTAGTCTAGACCAGATGCAGAATTGCTGTATCCAGGACTGTTTGTAAGCTTCTGAGCCCCCCCAAGACTTTCTGTGTTGGAGGTAAGCCTTCCAGCTTATCAGTGGGAGTGGTAAGCACTAGGTAGCCTATCTACCACAAGAGGAGTGGTTTCTGGCCCAGAAATTGTAGTATATTAGCCGTATGGACAGTTTTTCCATCTCTTTCAACTTTCTGGTTTAAAAGCCTACGTTTGCGCTTATCCCACCTTTCCTGTAACTAGACCAGTACAGATACAGATTTGCTGTATCCAGGACTGTATGTAAGCTTTTGAGCCCACCAAGCCTTTCTGTGTTGGAGGGAAGCCTTCTAGCTTACCAGTGGGAGCCTATCTACCACACAAGGAGTAGTTTCTGGCCCATAAATTGTAGTTTATTGGCCGTTTGGGCAGTTTTCCATCTCTTTCAACTTTCTGGTTTAAAAGCCCATGTTTGCACTTGTTTCCCACCTTCCCTGTAACTAGTCTAGTCCAGATACAGATGTGCTGTATCCAGGACTGTTTGTAAGCTTCTGAGTGGTGCAAAAGTCTGCTCTTCAATTTTTCCCTTAGATCTACTAGTTCTCTCCTCTTCTGCACTTTTACTAGCTTATTAGTCTAGCACTTTACCAGACTTCTTGTAGCAATTATTGTAGCACACAAAGTGCTACCAGCACTAAACGTTCTACAAGGAAACAGCTCCAGTACTTATTATTAATGCCCACCCCTCCAGGCATGTCTAAAGGTCAGTTCCTTGTGCATTTTCCTATTAACCTGCTGAACTTGGGCATCCTGAGGCAATGTAGCAACTGCCTCATGTACACTGACAACCCTCTCCTATTACCTCCCAACACTCAGACTTGTGAGAGATGGACTTATATATCCATTTGAAAGCCACGCACTCTCCAGCCAAGACCGGAATAGCTGGTCAAGAGGAGAAGGTCAACACTTGCACCACACCACATGAAACACATAGCCCTCCAGAACGCACACCAGCACTGCCTTCACATAAAAACACAAACCACACACCCACCTTCATGGAGGCTCTCAATAAAAATCTACACAAACAGCAGAGATCTCCAAGGCAGAAATGCACTCAACCACCACAACACAACACTAATCATGAGACACATAACTCTCCTAAACAGTGTGCCACTCAACTAAAGCTCCTAAGGCAAAACAGCATACCCAACACACTAGTCATAGGTGACTCGATAGTGAGGCACAGTGATGTACCACTCACTAGGTTGAATAAGGAGAAAGTGACAGTTAGCTGCCTGTTAGGTGCCAGGATCCACCACATAACGCAAGCACTCAGGTCCCTCAACAACAGGTACAAATATGATGCTGTCATTGTACATGTGGATGTGAATGACCTGAGACGTACCTCCCTGGACTACATGAAAAGAGACATGGAGGAGCTCTCAGATTATGTAGCCCAGGCAGGTATGACCCTAGCCCTGAGCAGCATCCTACCATCACCCAGAATGATACCACAGTGCAAGCAGAAAATTATTGTTTTCAACAATTGGCTAAGTTTCTGGTGTCATTCTAAGGGGATCCAGTATCTGTCTACCTGGGATGACATGATTGACAGACCTCGATGCTTTGAGATGGCCTGCATCTGTCACCCCTGGGCTTCCGGATACTGGCCTATAGTGCCTTTTTTTAGGCAGTGTTCCAAAGACCAAATTACCACTGTAACAGCTACAAACAAATGCAGTCTGTGGGTCATGCTGCTCAATGCTCGAAGTCTAAATCTCAAAATGCACTCACTCGTAGCACTCCTTAAAATGGAGAGCATCGACATTTGTGCTGTAACAGAGACTTGGTTCAAGGCAGCAGAAAGCACCCCTACACTACCAGGGTAAAACTCATTCCACACCTTTCAGCCCCAGAACTTGGACCAAAGCTCCAAAGGCAATGGTGTTTCCATATACAAAAAGGATGTGCACACCTCCAGACTCGTAGCCCAACATAACTCATCTGAGATGCTTCAGGTGCAGCTAACATTGGGTAAGACAGCGATTCAGGTCGTAGCCTGCTATAGATCCCCAACCATGTCCCAAGACTCACACTCCATGTTCCTAAGCACCCTGGAGAATATTAGGGTCCAACCTAACACTTTCATACTGGGTGACATCAACTACCCCTCCATTAACTGGGAAAACTATTCATGTACCAATACAAGTGCCCAACATTTCCTGGACTTCATTAATTTGAATGCCCTGGACCAGCTCGTTCTGATCCCCAGTAGAGGTAGCAACATCCTTGACCTGGTTATTACTAACATGGGCAACTTTTGCTCTATACCAATAGTCAGCTCCTCCCTGGTTAGAACCGACCACAAACTAATCACCTTGGAAATCCACCCCCCCCCCCCCGCAAAGGTAACCACTATGAAAAACTTCTCCAAAGCTAACTTTGGGCTCCTAAAAGCAGAGTTGGCTAATTTCACAGCACCCATGCAATTGGAGATCAGTTACATGACAGCTGAATCATACACCAATGCACTGTATGAACATGTACACAAATGCATGGATCTCGCCACACCCAATAGAACCAAGATGCTCTCCTCCAAAAAAAGAAAGCCAATCTGGTTGTCCCCTGCCATAAACAAACTCTACAACAGAAGGAGAAAACTGATGTGGAATAAGGTGAAGTCCCAAGACTGGAAAAACTCCCTTATCAGCCTCAACGAAAAGATGAGATCCCTCATTAAATCCTCTAAAGCTAGCTATGAAAACAGAATTGCAGCAAATAGTAAAGAAAACCACAGGACCTTTTATAGTTATGTAAAGAATCTCCATAGCAATACTCAGATTTGCTCTGAGATACTGCACAATGGCACCTCCTATACCGAGTCAACAGATATTGCCAATATACTGGCCAACAAATTTAGTGCCAGCTTTACACCCTCCCCCCAAGGGACCAGTCACAATACCAGTAGATTGCCAGGAATCCAGTATTACTGCTGCATAGGTTAAAATAGCATTGTCCAAGGCCATGAATACAGCCTCTATGGGACCTGACAATATCCCTGGCTGTGTTCTACATGACCTGCAGTGTGAACTGGCACCTCACCTGTGTGCCCTGTTCAATCACAGCCTCATCTCAGGGTTTGTCTCTACCAAATGGCGCACTGCTAGAATCATCCCTCTTCACAAAGGAGGAGTGACTACAGACCCTGGGGACCATCGCCCCATTAGCCTGATGAGTCTGATATGCAAAGCTATGGAATGCATCATCATGGACCTAATAAACAAGGATATAGCGAACCTCCAAATTCTGGATCCCACACAGTTTGGTTTTGTGAAAGGTAGATAATGCCTGCTCAACTTTGTCGACTTCTTTGTGTCAGTCACGAGAGCTGTAGATGAAGGCAGGGTGGTTCATACAGCCTACCTTGATCTGGCCAAGGCCTTTGATACCATTCCCCACTTGGGAGTCATAGCAAAACTCACTAAGCTATGCATCAACCCCTATATCACTAGGTGGGTTGCAAATTGGCTCACAGGTAGAACCCACAGTGGGAAAGTAGCTGACTCCAAGTCAGGCTGCTGACCAGTCACGTGTGGAGTCCCACAGGGTTCGGTCCTGGGCCCTCCCCTTTTTTTGTGATCTACTTCTCTGAAGTTCAGGCCAACATGAAGAGACTCTGGCTGACAAAGTTCACAGACGATTGCAAGTTGGGAGCTATTATTAACTCCCTGAGTGATGTTGACATCCTACAGAAAGGCCTCACTGAGACCAACAACTGGTGTCAGAACCATGGCCTTAAGCTCAATGCCAAAAAAATATGTCGTCATCCCCTTTGGGAAAAACCTGGTTCCCATGAATTACCACATTGATGGTAGTCCACTGAACACAGAAGGCGTTACAAGAGATCTGGGGACACAGGTTGACAGCAACCTCTCTTTTGACCACCACATTGCCACTGTGGCCAGAAAGTCCTTCTATGTGGCACATCTCATTGCTAAGGGTTTTGCGTCCAGGAAGAAAGAGGTCATTATCTCTTCCCTCATTAGGCCACTCATTAAGTACAATGGCCCACTTGGCATGTACCTCACTAAACACCTGGAACAACTGGAGAGACAGCAAAAGTACTTGACAAAGAGGATCTTGGGCCTTAAACATTTGTCCTATATGAACAGACTAAAAAACTCCAACTATTCTCTGTTTCATATCACCTACTTAGAGGCAGTCTCTGCTTGACTTACAAAGCCATGTCTGACCCAGCTCTGTTAGAAATGTTACATCTAAATAAATCCCAATCTCTCCTCACCACATTCTCCAGAGACCTCAACCTCATTACCACAATCAACAGAACACGCTGGAGGGACAGGTTCATAACCCAGAGACTGCCCATGCTATGGAATAGACTTCCCATACATGTCAAGCAGAGCACCTCACTGGCCCTCTTCAAGAGAAATCTTGATGAGTGGATGGGAAATAGAAAATTCACCCCAGGGATCACACCAGTGGCTTTACTCAACAGAGGCACTGGGAACTAAGTTTGGGTGGCATGATGCCAGGGTAATCCTATGGGTAGGCTTGTAAAAGCCACAGGAAAATTAGCCTAGTACACACCTATGAACCCATGTATGTAGGACAGCTGCAATCAATCCCTTCCTCAAAGGTTGGGTGTCAACTGACCTGGGTAATTTTATACCCATAAACCTAACCAGCCTCATCTGTAAGTTTTTTTTGGAAAGGATCATTGTGGAATTAACAAATAAGGACATAGCCACCCTACAAACTTTTGACCCAAGACAATTCAGATCCATTAAAGGGAGAGCCTGCCTATTCATCCTGGGTGACCTCTTTGAGAAGATTTCTGAATCAATGGATGAGGGCAGATCATCCTCTCAAAGGCATTTAACACCATCCCATATTTAGACATTGTAAACTCTCCCAGTTAAATATACTCCCTTATATAATATGTTGGAAAGCAAACTGGCTCAGAAATTGAACTTAGGAAATTGGAATGGGTGGCTGTCACAGTGTACCCCAAGGTTTAGTCATTTTACCACTTCTCCACTTGCTGTAGCTGGAACAACCAAGATGTTTTCTCACTAAAAATATTGTAAGGATGAAATCACAAAAAATATGCATACCATCTCAACCTTTGCCCTTCTTCTCAGTATCATATAGGCAACTAAGAGGTGACGTCTACTCACATATAGAGGCTCAACAGACCCTTTTCTGTCAGACCTATTACACACTTAAAATTCAATGGCCATTTAAATAACCTACTGTGGATCTAAATCTCTTTTGCAACATGAATAGGACATGTTGAAGAGATAGATAGGTATCACGGGGAGTACCCCCTCCTATGGGACCAACCTGCACTCTACTACACTGCTAAAACATAATGTGGGTGACTGGATGGAAAATCATAAACTCACCTCATGGTTTAGGACCCATGACCCTTATAGAAAGAGGCAAAAAGTAAATGTCCTAATATAACCTTGTTCTGCTCACATCTGGGTTATTCATAAAGAAAATATAAGGGATAAAAACTTGACATGAGAATATCTGGCTAGGCTTCTTAAGATCCTTACAGATCAATAGCCTATTAAGGTCATATGAACCTAAGAAGCACAGTATTCAGCTGTAAACATCCTAAACAGTTGCAATACTGACATATAGTGACAGCAGTGGGATACCCAGTGGAATCTACTAGTGATGCCACTGATCTAGTGGGCATAGCTCTCAACTTTTAGCACAAAAAATGTGGACAAAGCCAAAAATAATGGGGGACAGAACCCCAGAAAAAGAGACAAATTTTAAATATTGCTGTTATAAGCTTAGAATGTTGCTAGAATAAAAGGTCTTGTGTTACTACACATTTTCTGAAGGATATGAACTCAGAAACTCAAATGTCAGTTCTCACTAATTTGCCACAAAAATCCAGAAAACCATACATTTTATGAGGAACATACCAGAAATATATGTCAAAAATCTGGACATTCTGTGAAAATCTGCTAGTGGGATACAAGTCATTTCTATAAAATGTGAATCAACTCATTGAGAAGAACTGTATACAAGAAATTTGAGAGCTACTGGGTTGTTTTGTCAGCTGAGTAACAATCAGGCCATACTGGTTTGTTAAATTGTTTTGTTTTTAACTTCACATTACTGCATTCAAAATCTAGTGCTGACAATGAGTTGCTTTGCAGTGCATTACACATCTTTGATGTATAATAGTATAGAAACACTGCACAATTACTGAAGAAATTCTGTTTACCTGCTGCCAAGTATATTTAGCTGGTGGTTTAAGAACTTTCTACAGAAAAATATGAAGACCCATCTGCTTTGCTTAGTAAGCTCTGCATTTGAATTCAGAATTCAAACCACACTTAAGCCAAGGATCTAAACTCTATAACAGAATTCTCTTCTTTAAAGAGAGATGCAGCCTTAACAGAAGTGACTGAAGAGGAAACAAACAAACAATTTAAACCAACCAAAGTGCTGCTGTCTGCATATATAAAAAAAAATTATGCAATGCTTTTAGTGAATGACATTCTTTTATAAAATAATGTCTTGATATTTCAGTTACAGATGCAATCACACATGCATTATTTTGCAATTTCGTTGAACCACAAACACCTAAGGATAAAAACCTAAGCACGCATCAGTCAAATGTTAAAGGTATATTTGAACTTAAACACTTGTAACTGCAGAAAGATTTCATTTTAATTGTTGGGTTTATGGGACCAACACAACAATGACACACTATAAAGCAGAACTGAAACAGTGTGCTGTGAACTGTGACTGATGCCACTTTTGATGTAACACTTAGATGTATTAATGCCATTTACACTAAAGTTAGTCACAAAAATACTGTCAAAATTGAATATGAGTTGTCAAAGGTGTTAAGATAGCTTTAGGAATCGACATCACAGACAGGAATACAGGGCAGATGAGAAAGCTTAAGATACTTGGTACAGTACATAAAGTTGAAATAGAAGCAAATCTTTCTGAACAGTGAAACAATCTAACAGTGCAATAGTAAAAATTACCTCCCACAAGTCTGTAAATATAAACTGCCTAAATGTCTCTGCTGTAGGAAAGACGGAAGCAAGTTGTTTTGTTATAAATGGTAATTTTAAAAGAAGAGTAAAGCAGTGAGATGTTAATGAGCTACTTCCAGAAATACAGGGTTTGATCCCCCCCCATCCTGCATTTGCCAACTGTATAACTTTGAACAAGTTGCTTAACCAGACAGTGTTTTAGGGACAAGTGTGAATTTTAGCTAAGATCATTAAAGGTATCCTGGACTGCATGCCTATTAAGTACCTGGAAACCCATGTTACAGTAAAGTAGAATTAAAAAGAGTAAAGCTAATCCTTACCAAATTCTCAAAAGAAGGCATTAAAGGGACTGAGTGTTCAGGCTATTGAGCATTGACAGATATAACATTCATTAATGAGTACAATTATTAAGTACAAAAGTCAGATATGTTAGTGTTATTGTATGGTGCTGCTAGCCGAACTGTAGTATGAAAGTATTTTCAGCTGTGATTAATGTAAGTGGCATCACTGCAAACATAAAATCTTGTATGTCAGTGGCATCGATTTACTATGTATAGGTTTTTCTCTGTTGCCTGATTTCATCCCTTACATCACTTTATGTGGACTAACCCTAACTTTTAGCTTGCCCCTTCCCACAAACCCAGGCAAATATCAAAATTTAGGGATAACCCTTTCTATAACACTAGCACTACATAAAACACTCAGGACCATATTACATACAGTGTCCTGCCACACCATTAAATGTATCCCGTTCCCTTACTCTAACCCTAACCCACACTCAGGGCCATATTACATACAGTGTCCTGCCACACCATTAAATGTATCCCGTTCCCTTACTCTAACCCTAACCCACACTCAGGACCATATTACATACAGTGTCCTGCCACACCATTAAATGTATCCCGTTCCCTTACTCTAACCCTAACCCACACTCAGGGCCATATTACATACAGTGTCCTGCCACACCATTAAATGTATCCCGTTCCCTTACTCTAACCCTAACCCACAAACACTCACACACACATGCTCCCACCCCTATTTTCAAAATTAAAAAAAAAAAAACAAATGGACACATAACCTTACACACACATTTTAACTACCATCTTCTACATCTACCATTCAATGAAACACAATTCACTCATTTGTAAATTCAATAAAATGCTCATTTAATGAAACACAACTACATTGACAAGATTCAGTGAAATGGACATTCAGTGAATTGACAGCTACCTATACATGCAGTTGAGAGGCATGGGTTGGAGACATGCACAGGTACAAAGGCAACACATGTAAACCTTTATTTTTCATTATTTATTAGAAGGCATGTCCCTTTCGTAAATGGCTTAGTTGTACTGTAACTGTGAAATAATAATATAGAGGATTATGATCAGGTCTCGAATCATAACCATATTATTATATGCCTGACACATGGATGTCAAGAAATTCACCTCAAGAGTAAATGCTTAAGAGGTGAAATTTGGTATCTATTTCAAAAACACAATAAATGTTTAGGATCAAATAGATATGATCATAATTATTTGTAGTGCTGACAAAACGTTCATACTACAGTTTGGCTATTTGTACAACACAATAACACTAACCTGTCCTCTTCCCATAGAATTCTTAAACATATGAAATATGTATATGCTGTCTACTCCATGTACTACCTGTTACAGAAAAAAAGGTGCAAAATGTTTTACCATCTTTAAAAAACAGTGATACATGTTGCAAGTGCTGTTGTACAGACAACATAGACATACTTCATTACTTTAAGAATTCTATGGGAGAGGGTTGACAAAGGAAGAAAGTCAGGGAGAGTTTTTAAATATTACTGTAATTTACGTAAATAAGTCAGTGGCAGATTGGCTGTAATGTTCTGCATGCAAGATATTAGGGACTGTTGAGAGCAAAGGACCATCCCATGCATGAGGTCCAAAAGTAACAGCATTTGGTGGTGTGTAAGAACAAAGGAACATCCCATGCATGAGGTCTATCCGTAACAGCACTTGTAGGTGTGTAACCATTTTTACACCTGTAAAAGCACTGATACTGTAGTGATTTGTGTAGCAGCACTTCATTAGTTTGTCTTTTTTTCCAGGTTTGGAGTGTGATGACAACACTCCATGCACTACAATAATATTATCCTGCCTTATATGTGAAGTTACAAGCTCTTTACAATATAGCTTTCCCAGGCAGAAGAAAAGTTTACCATCTTAGCTTATGTGAAAACAATTTTGAGATACTGAAGTAGTATCAAAAATGCTTTGGCATCTTAAGTGGCACCTTACCTATTAGCAGCCTCTTAGATGTTGCACTTATTCAAGATATGACCACATTCTTTAGAAATATTGTTGCTGTGACTAATTCCACATTAGTAAACTATCACCAAGACTCTATTGTTGAAAGTTTAAAGTTCAACATTTTTTGTATTTTACTAATAAATCAGGCAATAGACCAAACATGGCTGGCCAGAAGTCTCAGAGTTTCAGCATCAGATTTTCATCAGGAAGAATTCCTTTGGATGGCTTAAGCTGGAATTGCTGGAAGAGGTTATTGACTGTAAACTATATATATTTTTTAAATACAACTTTGAAGTCTGTAAGCATAACATCCTGGGATGGTGTTATTTCACTTCTGACACTGATCTAGAAGTACGGACTGTCAGTAGTTGACTTGTCTATATTCCAGCTGTGGAGGAGGCATGTTGCTTAATGCCTCTAGGAGTGGAATTTTCTCATGAAGGAAGCTTAGGATTGTTAGACGTTTATCAGCATCTGTGATTCTACAGCTGCAAAATTGTTTTCTGCTTTTAGCACACAATACTTCCTTCTCTTTCATCTTCCTTAGAAAAATGAATTGTAAGATGACTATGCAAACAGAGAAATCTTAGCTGTGTTCAGTGGGATGTGCAGTTGCAGAGCAAGGGATTCAGTATTTTTCAGCAAAACCTGGTATATCAGTCCCATAGACTACCACACACACTGAATATGATGACCCTAGTGTGACAGACTTAGTAGCTTTGATATGTTATTCCCACATATTATACTGTTGGATAAAGTATTTGATGGCCTTTCTATTGCAGTGCCTCATGTCTGACTGTGAGGTGCATGTGTTAAATGGTGGCAGTTAAGAATGCATTCTGCTGTCTGAGTTTACTTGTTGTCAACCTCTGTTAAGATAGTTCCATATCCTGCATTCTAGTTTGTTTCTGGTTAGCACGTTTCCTCGTAGAAATACTGCAATTCTGTATTCATGTCCTACAAACAACACTTACTACCTGTTGCTTGGAATATGTTTTTCATTTAGGCAGTCATGATGACAAGGTTATTTGAATATCTCAGACTCTTATAACCACACATACTACACATTTAAAACCACAGTTGTAACGTGGATCAAGCATGGTGGTAGATACAAAGCCATCTGAGTTCAGAGTGTAGCCATCAGAAGAAAATTCCTTTGTGGTGTATGTGTGGCATTAGGGCAATTTGTCATTATCTCATTAATGTAGAGCAGTTTAGGTCTCACAACAAGTTAATCCTTTGATCCAGACAGATATCTACATTTGCTATGTTATGGACAGAAAGTAATGTAGAACTAAATTATTCACTACATTAAAGTGTGCTGTACAACAGTGCGACAGAATGTGACATTGAGTTGTGACTCACTGACTACCTTGGACACAAAAGAAAGTCATCAGTTTTTTCCTCAAAGATATGAAACTGGGATGGAGCCATCTTCAGGTTTAATTTCCTTATGGTATCTTATAATCAGATAACAAATATACTGTTACTGTGGAATACAAAACTAAACTAACAACAACAACCATAATAGTAATAATAACAATAATAATAATAGTAACAATAGTAACAACAACAAAATAAATAAAAATATAGAAGAACGATTGTGAGAGTAAACAAACTCTTCTTCTCATATCTACATTTGGGAACTCATTTTCAAACCGTGGTTGCTAATACACACTCTGGAATTCTGTTGTAGGTATAACACAACAAAGTTACACACACACAACATTCATTGTTCATATATAGGAACTCTGCCATGGATGTTATGAAGTTTGACCACAATGCTACAGCCAGGACCATTCAATGATGAATGTAATTTTTAACCTAATGCAGATGAAACTATGTCAAATATATTTATGTGACGATTTTGTATAAACCATACACATTTGACTGAAATTAATGCAATAGACCCTTCAAGATGACAAAACTCAAGTACACCTGCCAAAATCAGAAACTTCAAAGGTTCATAGGTTTATAGAAAAGTACTAGGCTAGCTACCCTTGTGGACCATTTTAAGCTTAGCCAGTCTCTCTTTTTGTGCTTGAATTAACCTATCCTATTTGGTAAGAAATTGATCTTACCCATCACATGGTTGATAATTGTATATTATCGCTAATGAGAATAAATGGGATCATTCCAAAGATAATTTGAGGGGATCCCTGCATGGGATAAAGCATTTTGGAACTTCTTCTGTCCAGTAGTAGTACAGGGGGCAGTCCTAGGATAAACTTTGTATTTCCCATCCATGGATACAAGTTGTGAATATTGACAGGAATGAACTTTGTTTTATGTGGATGGGCAGTCTGTTCCAGAGCAGCGGCATCTTCTGTGAAATATACCTGTCCCTCCAAATAGTTCTGCTGAGCTTGCATAAGAGGTTTATATCCCTAGATTGGATATTTCTGCTGGCAATTGACTTGCTGATGTGCAATAAATTGTGAAACATCTCACTATAGTGCAACTTCTTATGACATATATCTTCAGGCTGCATCTTAACTAAATGGATTCACTTGACTAATTTCTTCTTGCTTATACATCTAGCATAAGTAAATAAACTGAAACATGCACGTCACCAGAAAGTGGGACATCAATTTGCTTGAGGAAGAATTTTGAACCAAGCTCTTATATAGCTTCCAGGCTGTTATATACCTTCTGGACTTGTATTGCATTATATGATGCACTGCTTCCGAACAGGTTGTGGTAATTGGTTCTGTCAGTTGTGGGCTAATGTACAAAATGTTTATGCTTGCACCTTAAACTAAAGGTTACCAAACATGTCTGTGCCATGACCCACTTAATAACCTTGGAATGACCAACTTATGTAATTATGTAGTTGTAATACAACTACAAAATGTCATTTATAATTCTTATGTATTTTATCTGAGTGAGAATATTTCACATAATAGTAAAGGTACTACAAAATATCACATGTAGGTCATATTTTTATTTTAAAGGAAAACACGGGGTAAATGAGGTAAAAGAATTGGAGGTGGGATCTTCTAAAAGAAGGAGCAAATTACATATAAATAAAGTGAATTTGTGGGAACGATACATGAAGATTAACATTCAGGATAAGTAGTGACATTTAAAATGCAGGACTTGAGAAATTCATGTTATGATGGAGTGATTTTCTTTTCTATAACTGTGTGTACCTATGTCATTGTTAAAACTGAATACATTTAATAAAGGTGCTTTAAGAAAATTGACCTGTGTTGCTTTATAGAGTCTATCCATTGCAGAAACTAATTATAAGGCAGCAAAGGTGAAGATCATTCTCAAATGACAACTTTGCATTGCATTGTCTTTGTAGTGGACATAGCAGGGAACCTAGTCTCAAGTAAACAGTGCATAATGGCAGCAGAGTGTTCACTTTTCACACCTGTCCAAAGCATCTGAAGTAACTAAGGTTCAGATTTCTTCAAAGATCTGTCATATGTAACTTCAGTCAGCTCATCCTTTTTCTTGCTCTCCAGGGAAAGCTGTTTTACTGAGTGCACAGGTTCATAGGTTCATAGGTTCATACTAGGCTATCTGCCCTAGGGCATTTATAAGCCTAGCCAAAGTGTGTATGGCTTTCGCCACCCATATTAAATTAATTTTGCTATGCCCTTTTTCAAGGTTAGTATACTGTGCCTCTGTCTAACAGTGACACAGAAGTGATACCCGGGGTAAACCTACGATCTCCCATCCACTCATCAACATTCCTCTTGAAGAGAGTCAATGAGGGACTCTGCCTAACCTGGGCTGGGATTTTATTCCAGAGTGAAGGGAGCCTCTGGGTTATGAATCTGTCCCTCCAGCATGTCCTATTTATTTCAGTGCTGTGGTTCAAGTCCCTCGAGCACGTAGCTCGATGGGATTTGGATTTTCTGAGGAGCAGCATGTCCATTAATTCCGAGTTGGACATGGCTTTATACGTCAGGCACAGATTGCCTCTGAGCAGGTGGTATGCCACTGAGTAGAGCTGGAGTTTCTTTAACCAGGCAGCATACGGCATCTGTTTGAGCCCCTTGATCCTCTTGGTGAGGTACTTTTGGGGTCTTTCCAGTTGCTGCAGGTGTCTGGTAAGGTACATCCCAAAAGGGGCATTGTACTCAATTATGGGCCTGATGAGGGATGAGTAAAGAGGCATGATGACCTCCCCTGATCTAGATGTGAATCCCTTCATGATTAGGTGGGCTATATAAAATGTTTTTTAACCACTTTGGCCACGTGGTTGTCAAATGAGAGATTGCTATCAACTTGGGTCCCCAGGTCCCTAATTACTTCTTCTGTACTTAATGGATTACCACCTATGTAGTAATTTGTGGGCACTTTGTTTTTGCCAAAGGGGATGACTATACACTTTTTGGTGTTTAGCTTGAGGCCATGGCTCTGGCACCAGTTGTCTGTTTTTATGAGACCCTTTTGGAGGATGCTTGTGTCAGCTGGAGAGTCTATTATGGCACCCAGTTTGCAGTCATCTGCGAACTTGGTCAGCCACAGTCCTTCCATGTTGGCCTGTGCCTCCGAGAAATATATACCGAACAAGAGAGGTCCCAGGACTGAGCCTTGTGGGACGCCACTTGTAACTGGTTTGGAGTCTGACATGGCTCCAGCTATTCTAACCATGTGGGTTCTGTCCTTGAGCCAGTTTGCAACCCATCTAGTGACATAGGGGTTTATATTTAAGATGGTGAGCTTATCTATAATGCCCGAGTGGAGTATTGTATCAAAGGCTTTTGCGAGGTCCAGGTAGGCTGTGTGGACCACCCTCCCCTTGTCAATGGCCTTGGTGACTGTTTCAAAGAAATCGACCAGGTTCAAGAGGCAGGATCTGCCCTTAATAAAGCCGAACTGGGTAGGATCCAGTGTCTGCAGGTCCCCAATATCTTTATTTATAAGGTCCATGATGATCCTTTCCATAGCTTTGCAGACCAAGCTAGTGAGACTTATGGGGCGATAGTTTCCAGGATCCGTTGAGGCACCACCTTTGTGGAGAGGGACCACTGTTGCTGTACGCCACTCTTTGGGTACATATCCTGTAGTAAGGCTGAGATTGAACAGTAGTTTTAGGTTTGGGTTTAGCTCTTCTTGGAGTTCATGTAGGACGCAGCCAGGGACACCGTCTGGTCCCATTGATGCTGTGTTTCTTGCTTTGGAGAGGGCAGCTCTTACCTGAGCAACTGAGATGCCAGTGGGGAAGCACTCTGCTGGGATAGATATTAGCCCTTTTGGTGGGGAGGGGGGCAGAAGTTTGCGCTGAACCTGTCAGCTAGGATGTTGGCAATGTCTGTGGGTTCAGTGTATTTTTTGTCATTTTGGACTAATTCTTTTTTTTTCAAAACAGGTTTATTGTTTTAACATATAAGAGAAATATCATAACAATTTTATACAAGTAATTAAAAATAGGTATTATTATAATATTCAACAAAACAACTAAAGTATTTACAAAGACATCCACTACAATCAGATCAATTAATTAAACTAAAATACCATACTATCGAAATTAAAATTTTTTTATCAAATTTTGTAAATTATCCCATACGATATAATAAGATGTTTTTCTATTTGTTCTTGTCCTAATTGTGTTTATTTCCATATGGCACACTATATTCATAACATTTTTAAATTCATTGAACGAAGGGGGTGTATCTGAAATCCAATTTCTAGTTATTATTTTCCTAGCCACTGCTAGAATAGACCATAACAAGGGAAGCTTAATCTTTTTAACACTTTGAGGTACAGGTGTGTTGAATAATATAAGAGATTTAAAAATAATGAAATTATCTGTAAAAAGAGCCTGCAAAAATTCATTAATTGACTTCCAGTATTCTTTCAATTTTATACAGTCATAAAACATATGAGCCCAGTCAGCATTAATTTCTACATTACATATTTTACATAAATTATCTTTATTATTTATTTTATTCATCAAAGGTGTATAAAAAGATCTATGTAAAAATTTCCATGTATAAAGTCTCCAGACAATGGAAGATGTAGTTCTATAAGCAGATTCCAATATATATTGTTTATCTTGTTGATTTGGTGGGTCGCCATTAATAGAAGTGAAATAATTCCAGTATGAATCTACACTGTAAAAAGTTTCTTGTCTGATAATTTTATGTATGTATGAAAGTTTACCTTTATCAGAAACTTTATGTTGTAAATTTAATATCAAGTAATCAATCAGTGTTGGAATAGATTCTTTAACTGTTATAGCCATTAGATCTATTTTATTAATGAGATATTGTCTAAAGGTCTGAACCTCTAACCAGCAAGTTTCTCTTAGATCAAATTCTTGTTTTAAGAAATCTAGATTTTTAACTTTATTATCAGATATCAACTGATACCAGTACTTTAGATCATTATCTATAGCTAAATGAGTTCCTTCAGAAGTAGATGACAAAAGCATACCCTGAGTATACATTATAGGGAATACAATAAAATTCCATTCCCTATACTTAGGGTGCATGAATATAAAGTTACGATAACTAATAATAATATTTAATGGGTAACAAACCATATGTTTAGGTGTAATAGGTGAAGTACAAAATTCCTTTAGTAACCATAACATGGAGTTATTTACAATCATATTTTTGTGTGTTAAGGAGATTTTCATGAAGTGCATACTAATTAGCTCCCAATAATCTTTCCATTTTGTGACATATGACTGATCTATTAATAAAGTAATAACTTTTACAATAGAAGAGATAGTATATAAATTAAAGTCTGGAAAAGAAATACCCCTTGAGACCAGCTATTAGTATGTTTCTTTAATGCAATCCTAGGTCTATTAGGTGCCCATAGGAAATTTAACATTAGTGTATTCAGTTTCTTGATAATTATTTTTGTAGGTGGAAGTATTATTGATTGTATTAAGTATAAAATCTTGGGGAAAATTATCATTTTAATAATTGTAAGTCTCTCCTCCATAGTAAAAAACATATTATTCCAGGTATTAAAAAGATTTTGTATATTAAGAAAACAGGTATTATAATTATTATATATAATAGATTTAATATCTTTAGATAGTATTATACCTAAATAAGTTATCTGACCTGAATTGGGTACATATTTAGTAAAATCACTAATGAGAATATTTTTTCGTGTATATATAGGTAGTATTTTAGTTTTTTCTTCATTGAATATTAAACCAGAAATACTTTTAAAATTCATCATGTTATCAAATAGAGGCTGCATAGAAGAATTAGATCCTGCTGATGTAGTTAGAACATCATCTGCAAAAAGTTGAATTTTGGATGTTGTATTTTCATCTATTTCAAAACCCTCTATGTCAGTACTGTTTCTGATCAAATTAGCCCAAGGCTCCATTACTAAAGTGAATAATAGTGGAGAAAGTGGACATCCTTGTTTTGTACCATTAAGAATGGGTATTTTTTGTGAAACATATGTTCCTACCTTAATATAAGTCAATGTTCCTTTGTATAAATGCTCAATTAGATTTACAAATGCATCTGAGAAGTTTGTGCACTTCATTAAGGTAAACAGATAGTCCCAACTTACTGAATCAAATGCTGAACTTATATCAAGACTAATAAGTGTTAAATCTTTCTTTTTCCTATTTGCAAAATCTATTAATGTTAAAGTTCTTCTTATATTATCAAAAGTATTTCTATTTACAACGAAGCCTGTCTGATCTATATCTATAATGCCGAATGATTGTCTTCAATCTATCAGCAAAAATACTCATAAACATTTTATAATCAACATTAAGTAATGAGATGGGCCGATATGAAGAACATCTAGTTGGATCTTTATTAGGTTTTAAAATTGGCGAAATAAATGTATATTGCCAAGATGGGGGGGTTATTAACTCAGTTTGGGCCAAAATAAAAACCTTATGTATTAATGAATATGTACTTTTAGAAAGGATTTTATATATCTCTGGTATAATACCATCATTACCCAGTGCTTTGTTTGATTTAAGCTTATTTATTTGTGTAATAACTTCTGTATATGAAATACTCTTATCCAATAGTTTAATCTGTTGTTTATTAAGCTTTTTATTCATGTTTGTGGTTATAAACGCCTTTATTTTATCTTTAGGTTTCATGTTAATGTTATTATGGTTAATTTTGTGAAAGTGATTTCTAAATTCATCTAGTATTTCTGGTATGCTAGAAACATTCTTCTTTTTCCTTAGAGAAAAGATTTCTTTGATATGGTTTTGTTTATTCAACCTTTTTGTTTTATTTTTAAGTCTATGTAAGTATTTGGGGCTTATTGAGTAAGACAAAAACTTGTATTTGTCTAAAGTTATTTTAACTTTATGAGTTAAAATTTCTTTGTATTTCTCATTTAGTTTGTTTATTTCTTCAATAACTTTCTTGTCCATAATATTTTCTTTATTATTATGTTTATAAGAGTATAATTTACTTTGAATATCTAACAATTCCTTATCCCAAGATTTCCTTTTATTATTATACCATCTGATACTTTGTCCATATAGATATGATTTTAAGGCATCCCAAACATAAACAATGGAGACTTCAGGAGTATTATTTATGTCTAAAAAATGTTTTACTTCTGAAAGTATATATTCTTTATAGTCTTTTAGTTGAGTTAAGTATGCTGGTATCCTTTTGATCTGAACATTATGAATATTATTTATCATGAATTCAAAAACAATTGAATTATGATCAGATATAGGACATGAAATGATTTTGGAATTAATTAAATCTGTTACCATCTGGTTAGAAATAAAGACCCTATCTATTTTTGAATAAGTTTTGTATCTGTTAGAAAAAAGGTGTATGGTAATGATTTTGAATCTATCTGATTATTAATATCATTCAAATGATAAGAATTAGCAAAATCATTTAAATGTTTTGCATTAGATGTAATTCTTCTTTTCCCTGTAGTGGTAGTATCACTTTCATGTAGTATACAATTAAAGTCACCAGCTAAAATAATATCTCCTATAGAGAATGATATGATCTTATCAAGATGATGTTTCACTGTATTAATACCAATTCCAGGTATCCAATATACATTAATTAAAGTCTTCCCATTAATTTGTATTGTAACCATACAAAACATTCCTTTGTCATCCTGATAAGACTTAATGGTTTTAGGAATGGGCATACTTTTATTCCATAAAATAGCCACTCCTCTTTTTTTCTGATGTGCTCTGAACTAACCAATACTGTATATTTGTTTGTGGCTAGTTTATCAATATCTTTTTTCAAGAGATGGGTTTCTTGCAGGAAGACTAAGTTGGCCTTATGTAAATTAATGTATCTTATTAGGCTTGCCCTTTTACATGGATTATTCAATCCATTAATGTTTAAAGAAATTCCTTTTAAAGATGTCATTTGGCATTTTTAAAACTCAAGAAACTTATGATCAAAATAACAAATAACAAGATAAGTAATGTTACATCTCCTCCTTTAGGTGTACCTTTAAATATAGCTGTATTTATTGAATCTCTTATGGGATTTCGTATAGGATTCAATTTTGTTTGTAGTGACAATGAATGTACAAAATATATTGTGGATGTCAAAACTATATACAAATAACAATGAACAAGTGAAAATAATGTAAGGATTAAACCTTGCATCCAGCCTGGAGTTATAAACTCCAACTTAGAGTAGTATTTACCACTCAAGTTAGCCCCCTACCCTAAGCAGCAGTACCTCAGCTACCACCTTATCAATTTAATACTAGTTATATTTAACTAAGGTTAACAGTTTTCAATTCAATTATCTAGCAAGACAAAATTACACATTTGGTAAAACAGCATCATATAAACTAAAATAAACCTTTTTTTAAAAAAAAAAACTGTTCATACTACTATATACATCCATGTAATATAAAACACTCGTATTCAAATAGCATTCAAATAATCTTGATGTTAGAAATCAAGAGGAGAGAAAATAAGTTCTAACATTCATTTAAATCAAAAACTTTGGCTAATATGATTCAGACATTACATATATTAAGATGCATCTATTTTCTGTCATGTAAATGCAATTAACAGATTCCAAAAAAAACCTTGAATTGCTTGTATATGAGCATTTACTCAAACTCATTATTGTCAATAGAATAAAATATTGTATTCATAGAAATTGTTGTAAATCATACTGCATAGTTATGCAGATTCTCAGAAACACTTATATACATATACACACACACACACACACACACACATATATATATATATATATATATATATATATATATACACACACACACACACACACACATATATATATATATATATATATATATATATATACACATACACACACACACACACACACACATATATATATATATATATATATATATATATATATATATATATATATATATATATATATATATACACACACACACACACACACACACACACACACATATATATCTGATCTCACTGGGTTGTGTCCTTGCCAAGCACTATCTTACTTGCTGTCCCTACAATAAATCTGTCTGCTTTATACAAAATAATGCACAGCAAACACATTTTAGTAACCAGATTTTGCAACCATGCTATACTACTGCTTTAACATATATCACATGACAATTTCTTCCAGAATAGAGTTATAAAATTATTTATGCTTGTCAATCAGATGAATTAAATGAGTTATAGTAATGTATATGTTTGGAACATAAGTTTTAACACAGATTATTAAGCTGCTGTTAAGTAGATTTTCAAAAACACTTGAATAAATGTTTCATTTTCTATGCCTTCTAAAATAAGACATTTACTTACTACAATAAACTGTATCATTTAAACTCATTATAACTGACATATTTTATGAATTATAACATAGATATTTAAGTAATTATATAAAATAACTCACATTTAGATGTTAAAGAGTTCATTTTCCTTCACATAGTCGCATTTGTATCATTTCTATTTCCTGGTAGAGTGACATTACTGAATCTGTGATGTGTCAGTGTGATATCTAGGTCAAAGGTGAGACTGGCTGCTTTCAGCTTCTCTGTGAGAATTCTGAGAGTTGAAGCTTTTGAAGTAGCTCATGGACACTGTGCATGAGACAGCCCACATCCCAGATTGTCTCTCTTAACATTTTGGCGGGAAACTTATTAAAAACTAGTGACAAACATTCATTTAGCAGTGTAAATGCATCTAAACATGACAAAATCTTCACAAAGTATTTTACAGGTTATTACAGCCTCTATGTAAGTGAAATTAAGCCCAAAATTATTGATAAGTAATAAAACTCAATATTTTTGTCCCAACTCAATTTTTATGCAAATCTTATTATTTACTGTGTCTATATGATCAAAAGCATTTCTATATATTAATAAAGAAAAGAAAAAGAGAGTAGAAAGTAAAAGGGTGTAAGGTAGCAATAAAAAAAATGTAAGAGAAAGCTATAAGAAGTATATACAATGGAATATTACTTACTGTTTATATTAATAGAGTTAAAAATAAAACATATTATTTACCATTATTTAGTTCTAATTATTATTAGTTAAAGCATGACAGATTATTTACAAACAAGCATAAGCAGTATAATCAAGAAAGTATAATTAGGAATAGCATTTGAAGAACATATAAACTTTTTACAAGGAATAAATATGTTATTATTCTATTAATCATATTTTCATTACTCTTCTCTCCCTGCCCTCCCCCACCCTTTACCCACTACATAATCTAAACAGAATGTCATTGTTTAAACAAAGAAAAGAAGAAAAGGAGAAGAAAAAAAAAAAAAGATAAAGAAAAAAATGTATCAAATTACTGACCTTACTTCTCCTTTTCAGAAAGAGAAACAAGTTGAATCACAGCTTGCCATTAAATCTCCAGATATTTTGACTAGTTATGAAACGAAACATTTCTTTGCACACAGAGAATAACTTTGATTAAATCTTTTTCAAAATATTTGTGGCTTCTTGGAAATGCAGGAACTATATTTAAAAAGATTAATAATGAAATAAAATTATGAGAGAAAAAAAAACAGAACAAATTATTTGTTTTTTAGTCTCTTCTTCTTCTCTGAAGTTTTCCAAAAAGTTTCAGTTGCCAGTCTCTTTAATGAAGGACTAGCCCATTCCATTTCCTCTATTTTATCCAAAATCTTATTTTTTTTGATAAACGGTAAAGCAGAGTCTAAGTCATTGAAAATTTTAGGACCATCAGGAAGGAAGATTTTAAGCTTGGTAGGAAACAGAAGGTATGTTTTAAACTGTGCTTTTTTAAGCTCCCTTATTAGTGGCAGAAAAACTTTTCTTTTAGCTATTACCATGGAAGAATAGTCATTGTCAAAACACACAGTTGTCTCATTAATCTTAACAGGAGCTTTAGCCCAAGCAGATTTAAGAACCATCTCTTTATCAAAAGATGATAGAAATCTAACTATAACTGATCTAGGATAGTTTTTGTTAGAGTTAGAATTAGCTATAGATCTATGTGCTCTTTCGATACCAAAAGAGAATGCTTCTGGTAAGTCTAAAGTTTTAGGGAGCCATGTTGTTAAAAAAGAAGGAATATTGTTACCTTCAATATTTTCTGGCAGTCCAAAAATCCTAATGTTATTGCGCCTAGATCTATTTTCCAGGTCATCCAGCTTTGTTTGTAAATGTGTATTTTGTTTCAGCAGAAACTCAATGTTGATTTCCTCTTCTTGTATTCTATTTTCCATGTCATTCACAGCTTCTTCTATGCCTGTCATCTGGATCTTCTGTTGTTGCAGGTCTATATGTAACAAGTCTATTTGTTTTGTATTTTTTTCTATGAAGGTGTCTATTTTAGTATCCATTTTATCCATCTTAGCAGTAAGTTGCTGGATTATAATTATCAGAGAATGAAGTTCTTTCTTGATGCTGGAGTCTTGAGAATTTGTCTTACTGGAACTCATTTCAGACTGATAAACTGACAGGAAAATTTCCAAAGTGATTTCTGACAGGAATATTGTTAAGATTTCCTTTCTTTTTTAGATATAGTTCAAGAACTATATAAAACCAACATATTTAGAAAGAAAATTACTTCAAAAATTAATTTTTTAAGTAATTAATTCCTGTCAGTGTAATGAAATTGGTGGAGCTGAAGAAATCTGCTGCTATCCTGTGTTCATCCTTGGCCACGCCCCCCATTTTGGACTAATTCTGAGCATATCTGGGAATTCCCACCCAGGTTCCTAACATAACTAAAGAAAGCCTTGTGATTATCCTTAGTGTCCTGTGCAATTTTTCTCTCAAAGCTGACCTTAGACGATTTTATGAGTGCCCATAGTTTTTTGCTAATACTGATCAGAGATGTCTTCCCTTTTTGGGATTTTGCTCTATCATGTAGTAGCTTCCTCCTTCTATTGTATAGTTTGTTTATGGCTGGGGTCCACCAGACAGGACATCTGCCTTTGGAGGATTGGGTCTTGGTTTTATTTGGGATTGCATGATCCATGCATTCCTGAAGGTGTTCATAGAATGCATTTATAAAGGATTTTGTGGTCTGGGCCGTATTATCCACAGGCCCGGGGGCTTTGAAGGATTCCACCTTGGTTTTGAGGAGTGTGAAATTTGCTTTAGAGAAGTTTTTCATTGTGGTTTTCTGGGCATGGGGTGGGGTCGGGATGTGAATATCCAGTGAGATTAGTTTATGGTCTGATCTTACCAGTGAGGGATACACTTCTGGTCTGGAGCATAGAGTCCCCATGTTGGTGATGATCAGGTCCAGTATGTTTTCCCCTCTTGTGGGAGTGGTAACAAGTTGTTCCATAGCATTTGAGTTTATAAATTCTAAGAACCTTTGGGCTAGGGTGTTGGAGCTAGAGTAATGCTCCCAGTCTATGGTTGGGTAGTTGAAGTCACCCAATATAATGGTGTTTGGAGAGACCTTCATATTTTCCAGTGTTCTCAGGAAGGCCGAGTGGGGTTCCTGGGTTTGGGAGGGTGGTCTGTAGCAGGCTATAAACTGGAAGGCAGTTTTACCCACTGTTAGTAAAGTAACTGGGGATTCTCTCCAGCTACAATGATAAATGAGTGCAACTTTTGCTTTGGTGCTTTCAGACTCAGAACTAATATTGTCCAGGAAGTCGATAACAGATGAATTCTGTGTTTGTCAGAAAAGTCTTCAAACACTCGGCACAGTGCATAAACCATTGTGCACCCTGGAGTAGGGTTAGTACGCAGTATAACTGCACACCAAAGACTTTTGAAAGATTGTAGAAATGGAGTAAGGTCTTGCCTGTGTTTTTTGCCCAATGTACACACATTATACCACACAACAGGGGTGGGATGTTGGCATAGTGCTTAAGATGTTTACCTTATAGACACAAGGTGCAGGGTTTAATTCTCACATGGGGTAATCATCTGGGATTGAAATGGCCCACAAAGGTAATTAGCCTAGCACTAGTTTAAGGGGAGTGGGTTTGGCATAAATTCCTCCACCAACACATCTGAATCACAAGTAACAACAACTGTAAAGGAAAGAAGCCAGGCATAAAGGATGACACTGACATTTATAATAAAAACACCTACAAATACTAAATGCTTTCATCCTTCAATAATCTTTACAGGACTTTATCAGAGTATATATTTACAAATTATCCTTTTGCCATATATATATATATATATATATATATATATATATATATATATATATATATGTGTGTGTGTGTGTGTGTGTGTGTGTATGTATGCAAAATTAAACCAACCAATCACAGCTGCTCTAATTTACATATCAATATTAATGATCTTTTGAAGTTTTTTAAAAAACATATCACCATTCTATTAAAAATACTCTTCAAGATACACAATAATTTACTTAAATAAAACTCCCTTCTTCAATAAATAGACAAACACTTCTTCAACTAAATAATAAATACAAACTTCCCGAACTATTAATCTGTTTACAATTGTATACAATAAAAAAGTATATATAAAATGTATCATAATAAGTATTGTTAACCAAAAAAATTATAAGTTTTTTCCATAATCAATAATAACAGCTTTTATTGTGAATTGTATATTCACCTATGTATTGTTAGATCTCATTTTTAATATCCTTTTCTGTGACAGACTGTCACTTAGACCAGGTGGATAGTGTTTAGCTTAATTTTCCAAACCAGCTCTTTGTACTGTAATAAATCCTCAATATCACCACCCCTCACATCAAAAGTCACTTTATCAATAATGAAAAAAATAAACATTAAATTCTGTACACACCCTTGAATGCTTGCATAAGGTATTAGTTACTTTTTCTTTCTTAATGTCCCTCAAGTGTTCATAAATTCTCTCCTTGAGTTTTCTCTTGGTTTACCCAAAATAAAAAGGTGGGTAGGAGGTGCATGTTGCCAAATATACTACCTTGAGGTGTTACAATTAATGTAACCTGGAAACTCATGACACAGTGGTGACTATTTACGCTCACATGGGGACCATTGTTGATGTACCTACATCCCTTAGAACTGTAGCACTTAAACGTTTTTGATCTATATCAGTCATAATGCCCTTTTACTTCCCTTTTTAACAGTTCCTTGAAATTTTTACCTCTACTGAAGTTAAAATGGGGTGTCTTGCCAGTTTTACATTTCAACTCCTCAGTTAAATTGCAGCAATTCCCTTTCTCTAGTGAGATGTCACTCAGCATACATAGCTGGGAAGCATACTAGTACTAAAATAAAAAAAAATGAATAACATGACAGGAAAACTCTGTTGGCATGTAGTGCTCTGTCGTGAAAGTAAACTTGCTGCCTCATTACCAAGCTTTTCTAATGAACATAGATCCACTAACAAATAATTGTTTGATTCGCTGTTTTTTTCTATACCATTTTAATTTAATTTAATTTAATTTTCATTTACTTTTCCACTTTAACTTTTCCAGTAAACTGCACAATGCAGAATTTCGAACACTTTATAGATCTTCACTTTCTTGTTTCATTATTTAAGATGACCACAATGTCATTACCAGCTTAAAGGCAGTTAAACAATCCCCCATGTCCATCTTTTATCCCCATTCAAAATGTTTAAAGTTACTTTTACCTCAGTTTTTCACTGGACCATACTAGCCATACTTTTCCTCATGTTTTTACTGTAGTGTCACTAAATCTCTCCCTCCCCATTTCCACTCCCTCATTTTTTTCACTTCTCAGTTCTCTCCTGCCGTAATCATAACCGTGTATTTTTTACCTCATCCACTCTTTACTTCTCATTTCCTATAATTCCCCTATACCTCCTTCTTTCCACTCTTTAGCTATTACATATTTCACTCTCCCTACCAACTGCAGCTCCTCTCTCCCACCTTTTTTCATCTACTTTCTCTCTGTATAGACAGAATTCCCATTTCCTTTCCATTCTCTTACCATTAATCTATTCATACCTTTGCTTTTCATTCCTTCATCATGGCTGTACTTACCTACTACATATGTAATTGATGTGCTTCCACATTACCACACCTCCAACTCCTATTTTCCAGGAAACCCCCCTTTGTCTTTATCTTCATCAGGGTACTATAGCATCTTTGTAGCAAGTACCAAAGTACATCTCCTCCCAGTGGCTCACAAAAATTCACTCTCCTTGCAAAAACCCACATCCACCTTCCCCAAAATTATTCATCCATACCTTACTGTCATTTGGGAAGTATTCCAGTAATTTCTCCATGCAGCATATTACCCTCTCTTCTGAAAAAAACTTATATATTACCTCCAACCTCCCCTTATTAATCATTAACTACTCCCTATTAACCACCTTTCAACACCAAACTCAGTCCTACATGCTAACTCCTCCTTAACCACGCACAGCCCCATCTACAGTCACCACCCTCCCTTATGTAAATCATACTTAGCCATCACCTCCTTAGAATCCAAGAAACTCATCTTCCACCTCACCTACCATCTAAATTATGATCCTACTTTCTCAACTCCTCATCACCTACCTGTATACTGTCATACACTATTCTCCAACTCTCCCTGTTTCACCAGACCATTTTGTGCCAAGCACATACCATCAACACCACCCAACGCTCTTTTACACGTTTTCTTTTCTTCACATTGAAAATACTTGAAACATCACTCCTCATATTGCTCAATCTCTGCACCACATCTGCTGCTATTGCATATCTCCCTGAATCTGGCATACCTTAGTCACTGGTCCCTTTACCCTCTGTCATACTTTCCTTTGCAATCCTACTCTACTTTTCAATCAAAATAAACTTGTCACATAACCTCTCTAGATCCCCCACCCTTTTATATTTTGGGCTTATTCTAATATACCTCACTACATGCAACACTTGAGGAAGGCTCACACTCCTCTATATCACTTTTTTAATGTGCTAAGCCTATCTAGCAGTCTAGTAGTTTGCCAGCCTTGTCCACTAATGTCCACCAATTCTTAAACTCAGTCTCTTATACTAGCCCATACACTCTTAATCCTAATACTTCTCCCCGTCTTTTACACATCGCAACATTAACTACCCCCTCACCCCAAACTTGCACCACTGCTGATCTCTTTCTGTGAGAAAACAGCCCAAACTCTGCCCCAAATGTAATGAACATTTTCAAACGCTCATGCCTCATGCTGTCCCTCTGCATATTTAAGTAGTGTCATATACTCATCTGCAGAACAATAAATCCCTCCAAATATTCCCCTACTTTGCTCTTTCAGTCTAGTTCTAACTCTTTACACCAAGATCTCTTCATATTCAAAAGTCATTCTGCAGACAGGTGGCACCTGTACCTCCTTTTCAGTTTCACCTTCTGTGATCTGCCTCCATTCACAAAGATCCTCACCCATGGATATGTATACATAGTGCTTTCACCTCATTAAGCTACCTGAATTCTCCAATACTTACCTCAGAAGATCAGACCAACCCACACTATAAAATGCCTTACGTATATCTACTAAACCTGTCCCCACTGATGCCTTAAAATCTGTAACCATCCATTCTACAGAATTCAGTAATGTTCTCCAGTCATCAGCCAATGACTTTCTTCATACTATTTTCCCTTGCTCTTCCCCTATTGACTCAGGTAAATACTCTTCAATCTTTGAAATCAGTATTCCAAGCAAAAGCTTTACATCTGTGTTACACAGTGAATCTGGCCTACAATTTGTTGGATCTACCATCTGCCACTTACATTTGTAGATTACCATTATCATGGTACAGAGTGTCTGGCATCACTGCATCTTCCATAATCCTGTAATCCTCTTATACCCGCAGCCCTACTCTATTATAAAAGTCAATGAGATACTCAGCTAGTCTCCTTGCCTTGAACCTTTTCAAATATGTAATAACCTCCACTACCTTGACTGACCGTACTTTCTTATTAAGATGTTTTTTTTTTCTTAACTGTTAACTTCTCACCTTTCCATCCAAAATCCATTTTCCTTCCTTGTCCTTTTTTTGCATATATTTGCTGATAAAATACTGAAACACACCCCTACTATCTTTTCTCCTACTTACTTATATCCATTCCTTTTATGACACTAGACTTTTCTTCTTCTTCTTACCTTTAAGCTTCCAACTAAGCAGTTTAATATCCACTTCAACTTATCTCCACACCTTGCTTCCCATTTTCTCAAATCCACTTCCATCCCAGAGTATTTAATCTCTTTAAGTTGTGCTGTCAGTAAAAGAACTTCTTCTACTGAAACATCTAGAGATGTTTTAATGCATTCCTGACAGTTACTCAACTTATTCTTCTTTTCCTGCACTTGTGTGTCTTTCTCCGTCTTCACATTGCCACTCCCCTCCTTCATTTTTCTTCTCCATGCTACCTTAATATCATTCTATTCTTTCACCCCAGTCCTAACTTTCTCATTCCTATTGTTCCCTAACCCTTACTGCACCATTTGCTAAAGTCAAGTCATCTCCACATCACACCTCCAATGTCTTGGATTCTCTATCCTTCCTCCCTCCATTTCAGTCTCTACCTTCCACTTAACCACAACCATACTGTGCTCTGATAGCTCCTTTTCACTCACCTTAACATTCAAGACATCTCTTATCATCAACCTATCTATCAGAATCTTCTGCAGCCTGTTTTCCTGTTTTTCATCATGCCTGTCAGCAACAGAAGTCTCCCTTATTCCCTTTCACATTCCATGAGTCCATCACTCTAAACTATCCTACCCATAATGCTTTCCAGCTTAACAACTCAGCTATGAACCTTAACAGCCTCAAACACCATACCTCTCTCCAGCTCTAACACCAAATTAAAGTTCCTCCTAAGATTATCCTGTCCCCATCTTTCCTAAATTTACCAATCCTTTTCAGCTATCTTCCTACTTCCTCCCTCCCTCCTATCCTCATAAGGTCCATAGTATGCTACTGGAATGACCCCCTTTTCAAGGCTTTCCTTCTATCCACCACAAATTTTCTACACCATTTTTTTCAGCAAAATCCCTTCTCCAGTTTCCCCTTTCTGCAAAATTCATTTACATCCAAGAAAATCCTGTTATTTCCAGTTTTTGCTACTTTTCTTTTCTTTTCTTCAGTTTCAGTTCTAGAAGCACAACTATATCAACATTTTCTCTGGCCAACCTCGTTATCACCTGCTCTGTATTAATCAGATGATCTCGTACCGCCTCATTCCAAGTACCATTACTACTCTTCTTTCTCCACCCAATCTGTATCTCCCTGTAACACCTCAGGAGGTAGTTCCAAGGAACCCATAGACAGGGAGCCTCCCACTATCTATACTTCTCGTGATTGAGAAAAGAACTGGACACTGCTAGCTAGTAAATCAGGAGAGGTCATCCTACTACCCCCTTTGACTTGGTCTATATTATAAACCTGAAAGTTCTAAATAGCAAATACATGTACATCGACACATAAAGGTTGATGTACAAAAACAGAGAAACACATAATCGGCGAAAATGAAAACACCCAATGTATTTGTTTAGCTAGAAGCACGATCATAGGGATAAGGAAATATATCCTTTTACCCACTATAGTGCGGTCTCTGAGTTGGTATATTTAAGTAGAGTGTGTGTGGGGGGCACAGCTTCCCACATGGGGGTGCAGGGGGGCTTGCCCCCCTGCAAAAGTGTGTTCATTTAATTTTATTTAGTTAGTTTGAGCATACCTGCATGGTGCTGTTAGTTGAAGAAACACGTTCAGTGTTTTCATTTTTGCCAATTACATGTTTCGCTGTTATTGTACATTGATCTTTATGTGTCAATGTACATGTGTTCACTATTTAGAGCTTTCGGGTTAATAATATAGACCCCCTTTGACCACCTAGTTTTTCTTCCCCTCCTAGTTTCCTTTCCTTTCTCTCTTCTGCCATCTTCCATTACCCAGAATGACTTGGAACAATCTATAAAAATACCTCATACTAGTGTCAATGAAGGTCTGGTGTAGAATTTATCCCTTATATCTCCTTCCCTAGCAAGAAACAGTAGTTCATTGCCTTTCAGGACTCATAAACTGCTCTTACACCCCTCCACCTTCCCTTTACAATTTCCTCTCCATCCATCATGCCACGACCCAATTTGAACTGGCTTCTTTCAGTCATCTGCCACCATTTATTAGCTCATCTCATTATATTGCAATAGATTTTAATTGCATCCACCAATGTGTTAATGTGCACCTTCCAAAACACATATAATATCGCAGGGTAGCAATCTATTTCTGGAGATTCTATTCAACTGATGACATTCTTAAACTTCTGTTTTACAAGTAGGAGTGAGTAGTCCTCCACAATTTTCACTCTAGCCCCTGCAATGAAAAATCTTTCCTTAAAGCTCCTTGACATAGAAGCTATACTTTACATTGGTAGCTATTCAGTTTCACAGTCAAATATTAGGGTTTTCCATTCCACATTCTTGCACTGTCAAACTGCCAGTTAAAATACAGTACCACTGTGACCATTTCAAAGCTACTACTACATGAAGTATAGGGACTTGTCTCTGCCCCTATCTCAAATTAATAACCTTACATTGTCCCAGTGACTCCAATTTTCCAAGACCTCCTACTTGGTTGCTAAAAGTTCTGAGCATTTCTCCAATTACTTAATCTCACTCATAAGCTGTTCAAACACTGGCCACAAATGACCAGTCCTATTGCTTGTGATGGCCACTGTGTCCTAGGAAAGCAATCTTTCTCTCTGTCTGCACTTTCACAAACTGTACAAATGCAACAAGGTCTTGTCTAGTATTTCCTCAATTTCTGCTCTCCATACTGGCAAAATGAGTAAACTGACTAACCTTCTGCACTTTCCATTGCAACTTCTCTTCTCAAACATAAAACCTGCTTCTTAATACAGGGCCTTCATATACAACTTCGTGACTTGAGGTAGAGCTTGATAACTAGGCAGTCATCTTACCATACAGCTCAACAGCATTTCCGTTCTTTTGAAATTTTTTTGACACACTCTTAAGCATAGGTTAATAGATTCATAAGAGGTAGTAGGCTAATGGTCCTAAGGCCTTTACGAGCTTAGCCATGTCATACCCATATTCCCTAACTGATCTTGGTTAGATGGTCATTATTGACAGAGCAAGACTACGATCAGCACTGAATGCCCCTGTCTAAGAGGGACATAGGTGCCAACCACAGGGTGAATTTATGGTCTCCCACCCAATTGTCTAGGCTGTGCTTGGATAGGGTTATCGAGGAGCTCTACTTCACGTGAATTGGGAGTTTATTCCAGAGGAGTGGCAATCTCTGGGAGATGTATCTGTCTCTCCAGCATGTTCTCTTAATGTCACAGGCTAGGTTGAGATCCCTGGAGGAAGTGACTCTTGTCCCTTTTGATTTGCAAATGTGTAGCATTTCCATTAGGGCAGGGTGTGATACTGCCCTGTAGGCCAAGCACAAGTCACCTTTCAGCGGCCTGTAGGATACAGAGTACAATGATAGGGCTTTCAGTTTTTCCATGTATGTTATGTTTTGAAAGCCCTGAATTTTCTTGGTGAGAAACCTCTGTGGTTTCTTCATCTGCTGCAGGTGTCTGGTGAGGTACATGCAAAAGGGAGCACTGTACTCTATTAGTGGCCTGATTAGGATTGAGTACAGAGGAGTTATAACATCCTTAGTCTTCTATGTGATGCCCTTACTTATGAGATGTGCAACTTAGACGGCTTTCCTTACCACTATGGACACATGGTGATCGAAGTTTAGATTGCTATGAACCTGTGTTCTCAAATCTCACACCACTGGGTTTGAGCTTAGAGGGGTGCTGTCAATATTGTAATTTTCAGGACTTCCTCTTTTCCAAAGAGGATAATAATGCACTTTTTTGCATTTAGTTTTAGTCTGTGGCTTTGGCCCCAAACATTTGTCTGTGCTAGCCCCTTTTGTAATATGTTAACATCATTTGGGGACTCAATGATTGTGCCCACTTTGCAATCATCAGCAAACTTGGTAAGCCACAGGCCATCTACTTTCACCTAGACTTCCAAAAAATAGATTTCAAACAGTGGAGGGCCCAGCACAGATGCTTGTGGTCAACCACTGGTAACTGGTCTTCTGGTAGTGGCCGAATCCCCAACTTTGACAGTATGCATTCTGTTGATGAGTCAGTTGGCTATACATCTAGTGATATATGGGTTAATCCCCAGGTGGGAGAGTTTCTCAATGACACCTTAGTGGGGATTGTGTCAAAAGCCTTGGCTAAATAAAGATGGTGATAAGATAGTTGCATGATGGTGGACACCAGTACAAATGGGAACAGCAGTTTAATAAGGAGTAATGCACCTTACTGAGCAACTACATAGTGCTGCTTGGTAAGTTATATTATATCTCACTAAGCTACTATTCCTGACTGCTCTGTGTACCCCCAAAATGCTACACACTGCTTCATCCTGCCTGGAACACAGGGCTACAAATTATAAAGTGATGTACAATGTGTTCTTGTGCTCCATTCAGAAAGAAGGTCTGTCGTATGCCGCCACAGAGTACTGTGATTCATGTTTATGAATCAGGGTGCTTAAAGCTCTGTACTACTCAAAGCAACCAAAATGTATGTATGCCTCAGCAGACTATTGTTCTGAATATTGGGTCCTGCTTTTTTCAATAACTTTATGCTGTCATGTATAGTTGCCTTGTAATGTCAGACTGAATAAGTTTATGGAATTAAATATGCCTACAAAATATGCCAGCCTTCTCACCAGATAATGGCTCTTAAAACAATACAGAAAAGTCTGACTTTGCTGCGGTGAAACATTTAGCAGTTCTCCTCTCTTTAAAAACATGCTGCAAATATTTTATGACTGAGTCAATATACTTCTGACTGAAGCAGGACTGTGTCATGTCATTCTCCTGTCTCAAAACATAAAGCTACAAATACAAGTACATTTAATTGGTTGGCTTTAACGGAGTTCATCATTTAATAACAGTGTTTAGCATATCAGACAGAATTGGCTGACCTTGTTTTGTTGTAGGTGTTTCCTAATGAATGATACAGTGAACCGCCCTTGTATTTGCTGAACATCTTTTATCCTTTTTTCTGCTTTGCTATATTTTCTGATCATAGCAGACACACCACCTGAACATATACTACTACAATTAGCCAGTTTGGTCATAATTTCAGTAATAAATCCATCCACAGTCTTGAATCGGCTACGCTCATTGTGTAGTTCTGGTTATTTCTCTAATGAAAATAATTTCTTTATTGGTTTAACAAGATTTATACCTTTTCCAGTAAAACAGAAGAGAAGCAAATGAGTTTGGTTGAGATATTCATTTATGAGTTTCTGTTTTTTTTTCTGTAGTTTTTTTTTTTCTTTCTTAACCTGCAAACCATCAACCTCTCCCTTCAATAACCTATCAGTCCTTTAATTTCCTCAGTCCATTAACTGGAAGACCCAACATCATTTCAAGACACTCCTTTCATCAAAAGGGCTGTATTTTCATGTATTCCTTATCTTAAGACTCCATCTCTAAAGAGAAGCAGTTCCAGTGAAGTATGCACCCAAATTTGAGCTTGAGAATACAGATTTATTTGGTTACTTTGGTAGCTGTTGATTTGACCCTCACGATCTTAGTGAACAATGCGTTTGAAACCTGTCCTTTAGACAGGGCATATATATATATATATATATATATATATATATATATATATATATATATATATATATATATAGATATATATATATATATATATATATATATTTTTTTTTTTTTTCTTTAAGCTTCTCTCCCTCTGCTGCTTCCAAGCACCCTGCAAAACCAGGCCCTATAGTGCAGGATCAGAGGTGTGCACTGCTGTAATCATACTATATCTACAGCTACAATTGTACTTGCTATTTGCCAGATTTATTCATCCATTGCTGAATGTTTCTCTGCTGAAGTTCCATTTGGTCTTCACCAGACTGCAGATCTGCAGCAGCTGATACAAACTCTCTCCCTCTTGGACAGTTAAACACGTATTGACCACTTACTGGTATCCCTTTTTAATAAGCTCCTCCAACGTCTAAGCTTTAATTGAATTCTTGTCACATGGGCACTTGTGAGACAGAGATACATGGCACTGACCCTTAACCTTTAAGCAAACACTGGCTAGCCTTTAACATGTGTTGCACAAGTATGCTTACTAAATATATTGTGGATTTTGCTGTTTTCTTGTAGTTTGTTTCAGAGAGTATGTTTTAAGAATTTACCTACTAATGCATTGTGGGTAATATACTTGCTGCAGGTTGGGGTATTTCAGCTGCAGACACCTTACTGCCATTGTGCGAGCTATCACAGGAATGCTGTGGATAGTAATATACTTGCTGCAGGTTGGAGTATTTCAGCTGCAGACACCTTACAGCCATTGTGCAAGATATCACAGGAATGCTGTGGGGTAGTAATATACTTGCTGTTGGTTGGGATATTTCAGCTGCAGAGACCTTATGGCCATTGTGCATGCTGTCACAGGAATGCTGTGGAGTAGTAATATACTTGCTGCAGGCTGGGGTGTTTCAGCTGCAGAGACCTTACAGTTATTGTGCAAGCTATCACAAGTATGCTGTGGAGTAGTAATATACTTACTGCAGGTTGGGGTATTTCAACTGTACAGACCATACGGCTATTGTGCAAGCTATCACAGGTATGCTGTGGAGTAGTAATATACTTGCTGCAGGTTGGGGTATTTCAGCTGCAGGGACCTTATGGTCATTGTGCAGGCTATCACAGGTATGCTGTGAGGTATCCAGTAATTTGTGGATATGAGATAGTGTGAGTCATGTGTTGAGACTTCTTATCTCACTGTCAGTTTGTTGCTTTCTTGTAAAGGCACCCATGTAACTCATAGCTTACCTTCATTTGGCTGACAAAAATGAATAACCAGTCAGTTGTTTATTCATTATTGTTATAGCCAGCTGATGACTGGCAACATAACTGCACAACAATTTCATCATTCAGCCAACTGCTCTGTGTCTTCTACAATGTAATGTTCAAGATTTGTGTCACAGAACCTTGCAGTACATAGATACTGCACATGGAGACGTTTCCTTTTTTTTTCAAAAACATTTTTATTTTGTTTTGTTAATAACCATGAAGAAATACACATTTCAAACATACAATAAATATTATATCATAACTATTTACACTATACAATCATCCATGATAAACATTTGTCTTATTCATGTGTACTTGTCAATATTTATCTAATAAAATTTCCAGTTTTTGCCACACTATTCTTTTATGTGTTACATTAGATGTTTTGTAACAAATGGTTTGCATTTCTTTTTTTACATACAGATTTTGCTAAAGTAATAAATTCAACAAACAACATATCTTGCTTATTTTACAAATTTGATGTAATAATCTTTCCGGCTATCACTAAAATTGTCCAAAGAACCGGTAATTGATGTTTTGGTGTCACACTCAGGATAGGTACACTAAATAGCATCAATGAACTAGTGATTTAACAATTATCAGTCCACAAAGCTTTTGTGAACTGTGAGAAATTTCTCCAATATTGTTTAATAGTTTTACATTCAGTGAACATATGACCCCAGTTAGCTTCCAGAAATTCACCACACCTCCAGCATTTACTTTCTTTACTTTTAGTTATGAGATCAATTTTGTGTGGAGTGTAGAAACTTCTATGAATAAATTTCCATGTATATAATCTCTAATATAGTGATGATGAGGTGCCATACATTGATTTTAATAACTGTTTCTTGTTTTCATTAGACAGAGGTTTGTCATTAATAGTCATAGAGTAATTCCAAAAGTCTGGGTCAAAATTAAGCAGATCTTCTCTTAAGATTTTATATTTGGATGATATGCTTAATTTATGTTCACTGTTCATTGAATCGCACCATGTAAATAATTGTATCAACCTTGTTATGCTATCAACTTCTAAGTTAATTGATACTCTCACTTTATTTTGAATAAATTGTCATAATGAATGAAAATAGAACCAGTTATCTTGACAAATATCAAATCTGACTAAAACAGAGTTCATTGATTTGATGTTCTTATTATCTATAAACTGGTGCCAGAATTTTAAATTATTGTCTTTGGGGTACCGCATTTTATTTGTATTGAAAGAATCTATACAGTCTGGTATATACACTGTGGGAAATATAAGAAAAAATGTTTGTTTAAAACTATAATTGCTATCTATTATGTTCTTAAAAATGTAGAATATTTGATTTATGCCATAAGAGAAATGATAAAACCTCTTATTGTACATGCAATATTCATGAAGAATCAAGTAAATTCTGTTTATTCCATATGATTCCTTAAAATGTGTTTCCACACTTTTAGTAGCAGTTATATGAATCTCATGTAGTTGTTTCCAACTAAAAGTATATGATTATGTAATCAAATGTAATATTATATTGATTATAACAGATTTGGAGTATAGTTATATATTAGGAAATCCAGTTCCATTACTGTTCCAGGCGCTAACATGCAATTTGTAAGCTATTCTGGGTTTTTGAGGCAACCAAAGAAATGTGAGTAACATAGAATATAATTGTTTAAAGATTTTCTTAGGTGGGGGTAAAATCAGTGATTGCGTATAAAATAAAATTTTGGGTAAGATCATCATTTTTATTGATGAGAGCCTGTCTTCCATAGTGAAAAATATTTTATTCCATTTTTTAATGAAATCACTGATTATAGCTCTTAAATTAGTATAATTTAATTTAATAGTCTCTTTCCATGTGTTCTTTATACTAATGCCTAGATAATCTATCATATCATTTTCCCAATTAAAAGTGTTATACTTTAGTAAGTTTCTATTTATTTTCTTATTAATTAATAATGTTTTGGTTTTATTTTGATTGAATTTAAGCCCTGAGATTTTCTCAAATTTATTTATAGCATTTATAATATATTGTAAAGAACCATCTATATCACTTGATGTTAGTAACATATCATCCCCAAACAGCTTTTGGACAATAATCCTCATTTACATAGAATCCCTTTATGCTTGAGTCATTTCTAATATATGAAGCAAAAGGTTCCACTGATAGAGCAAATAATAATGGGGACATTGGGCATCATTGTCTAGTTCCTTTAAGGATTTTTAATGGCGAAGATAAACACGAACCGATTTTAACATGTGCTTGTGATTCATTATATATTTTCATTATTAGGTTAGTAACGTCTGAAGAAAAATTGTATCCATCAAAAATGTTTTGTAAATATGACCAACTGATGGGATCAAATGCCTTATCTATATCTAAACTAATAATAGTTAGTTGTTTCTTAGTTTTGTTTGCAATATCTATTAGAGTTAATAACTTAATATTATTATCCTGTACTTTCCTATGTAAGATGAATCTTGTTTGGTCATGATGTATTAAGTTAGGTAATACAATACTTAGTCACTTGGCCAAAATGGACATAAAGATTTTCTAATCTATGTTTAATAATGATATAGGTCTATAGGAAGCAGAAGATTTGGGGTCCTTATCTTGTTTCAAAATGGGAGAAATTATTGAGTATTTCCAAGATGGGGGGATTATTCATTTTCGTTTAATGGTAGAGAAAGTATTTAATAACATCTTTATTATGTATTCTGGAAAAATCTTATATATTTCTGGGATTATCCCATCCAATCCTGGGGCTTTATTGTGCTTCAGATTTTTGACTTGTTCTTTCACTTCCAGCTAAAGTTATTTGCTTATTCAGTATGTTATTTGGATGATTTGACATCTTAGTGTATATAGTTTCCTATAGAAATGTATCTATTACATTATCTGTATCGAAAAGTGGACCTATATCATTTATTGATCAATAATAAGTTTTAAATGTTTCTAACATACCCCTTAAATCAGTTGTTCTCTTAAATGAGTTATTACTCTTGCACTTAATTTCATTGATATGATTTTGTTTATTAGTTTTTTGGGATCTGATAGCCAGTTTATGTAAATGTCTAGGGTTTACAGAATAGGACTGCAAGTTTAATTTTTCCATGTTTATAGCAACTTTGTGATTTAATATTTCTAAATATTTTTATTTAATTTTGAAATTTCAATATGCTCTGCTTTATTGTTTAACTTTAGTTTTAGTTTTAACTTATCTATTTTGTTTTGTAGCTCTAAAAGTTCTTTCCCCCCATTCTTTTCTTTTCTGAAGGTACCAAGCATTTATTCTGCCATAGATATAAACTTTTACTGTATCCCATAGTATATCTGTTACCTCACCGTTATTATTGATTTCAACAAATGTATCTATTTATTTTAATATCCATTCCCTGAAGTCTTTTAGTTTTGTTATATATGCTGGAAACCTTTGTATAATTATCAAATCATCATTTTCACAGTCAGACTAAAAAAAAAAGGATTGTGGTCAGAGAGTGGACATGACTTTATCAAAACATCACTTAATTTTGAGTATGTATTGTTTGAAACAAAAATCTTGTCAATATTATTTGTGTGCCAAATCTGAAAGAATAATTTGTGTAATGTAGTGAATTTTGAGCTGTTAAATTATGTATATCCCTAAGATTTATCGAGGCTATAAAACAGTTTCCTTTTTCAGTGGATGGTACGTTAGCTAAGTTTATCTCTCATTTTTTTGTGTTCTTACTCTACTATTCTGTTTACAGAATGTTCGACGAGTGGAATGGAGTCGAATTTTTTTTTTTAATGTTTTTACTAATTATTGTTTTATATCTTCTCAGAAAAGATTTCATTTCTTTTATGAACTATATCATTGTTTCTATTTTTGTTTGCTGACCCAGTTGACTGAAATGCTGCCTCCCTTAATGTTTTATGTATTCATTCATTCATTCTTTGTTGACTGGGTTAGTCCTACTAGGCCACACAGTTTTCAGGAGTGACCCAAGTTGGTAGTCACAATGACTAGGGAACATTTGATCACGACACCATAGAATTTTTTCTATAAGTATTGTGAAATCTTTTACATCTATTCTGATTCCTTGTAAGCTTAATTTCTACTCTTCCAAGAGAGGATTGCCTGTGAAATAGAACTGTTTCTTCATAATATCCTTACCTTATTTTGTGCAATTTTGATATTGATTTCATTTGAATTCATAAAATTTGACTATCTTAATGTTAATTCCTGAATACACTTAGGTTTAGAGGTTCATATGTTCTTACTAGGCTATTGATCTGTGAGGATCTTAAAAAGCCTAGCCTTATATTCCTATGGTTGTTATTAGCGAATACATTTTGCAATACAAATAACCTAAGGACTGGCCAAAGAGGGATATGTTGCAGTATTTACATACTTCCCCTAGCCATGAGGGGCAGTGGCGCTAAACTGAGAGTAAGTTTGCTATTACCCATCCATTTGTCTGAGATATGTTTAAATTGAGAAAGTCAGGCACTTTGCTTTATGTAGGGGAGAATATTGTTCCACATAAAATGGATTCTGTGTGATACATGCCCATCACTCCAAAATGTTTTGTTAATTGTGCAAAAGCAAATGAGGACCCTTGAGCAAGTGTTTATAATATGATAAGGCTTGTAAATATGTAATAAGTTTGATACAACAGTTTCTGTTGAAGCTGTATATTTGAGTCAGTGGACATCTCTCAGTAGACAGTATGATAGTGAGAAGACAGACAAGGTTTTAAAGAATGAAGGCAGTTTTGTTCCATTTCATTATATGTGGCAGTCATAGGGACAGTATACAGTCAGGAAAACAGTCATAACCTAAGGCCCTTGTTTAATATTAACATGTGACCTCTTCTCTCATTTAAAATCTTGGATGCAGACTCCAATTTTATTCCATTAGTCCAGTTTAGAGGAACAGTACTCCCAGTGCTCCCAGAGAGGAAGAACTCGGTAGCTGACCAAGCAATTGGCTGTGCGACTCAAAGGGAAGGTAGAGGCTGATAGAGAAAACTAGACCATGGCTGGGGGATGATCATGGCTTCTCAAGCCAGGATGCTGATAACACATGGTGAATGTGAGAGCATGACTGCTCCTGTGTTGGGAGAATTGGTAGCCCTTGCAGTGTTGTCTAAGTCAGCATTAGATGGTGGGCAAGGACTGTTCTCAGCCAGTCAGAGAACAGATGAGCTCTGGTGGCTGTCATTGTGCAGGGAAATTAAAAGATTTTGTAGTTCTCACATGAATGGGGACAAATTGGTGGTTGTGGCAGCTACTCAGTGATCAGTAGGCACGTGGCACCAAAAGTATTAAAAAGAACACAACTCCAGCTGAAGCAACACATTCAAGAGCCCCAGCAGGACAAATACAGTTGGACTTGTAGCAAAATTCATGGAATAAAGGGATATAAACAGACTTAAAAAGAAAGATCAATGAACCAAATACATGAGCTTTAGTTGGCTAAGATCAGCCTGCAATCAACTGGATGTATAAGTGAATTTAAGTACACTTTTATCTGCACTTTTTTCATATAGAACTGCATTTTATGTATTTTTGTTTCTTACTGAATATTAATTGAACTGAAAATTGCATCTCACTGTCTCTACAGAGGGCTTGTGTCTCTACAGAGATCTTGTTAGAAGTGTAGCCAGTGATAGCAGTGGGGGGTAGTTTCACTTTGATATTCTGTGCTTCAGCTGAGGGGCTGTCCTGCCTTATATAAGTGGTACATTTTGTTTTTTTTTTTGCTAAATACTTGAGCTTTGGCCGGCTAAGATCTGCCTGCAATCAACTGGATGTATAAGTGAATTTAAGTACACTTTTATCTGCACTTTTTTATATAGTACTGCATTTTATGTATTTTTGTTTCTTACTGTACGTAAGTATGAAGGCTTCTGTTACTCTTTCGGGCAGGGGGGGGGGGCAGAGATTTGGACAACTTGGGCTTCTTCCCAGATGAGGTAGGTGCATGCTGTAAGAATCACTCAGTTTTTAAGCTGGGTCATGAGAGAGAGAGAGCCTCTCTAGGAGCAGTCATTGTCTGGCTTATTGGAGAAGGTGGTGTAACATGGCCCCGGTAACTACTTATGGCTTAAGTAGTCTAAAAGTCTGTTTTGAAGCCACATTTACAGCACTGGGGGTTCTCCCTTCCCCTTTACTGAAATGCAGGAGTCAGTGGCTGCAGAATGAAGACTGTCGACCATCTTCATTCACTTTACAGAAGACCAAAAACTGACTTTTTATTCACTTGCCTTTTCAGATGTGCTTTTTTGGTTTTAGTACAAATAAATAGATTGCATATAATTTAAGGTGCTGTTCTCAGTGATTGCTCTGACCAGAATGGTGGCTTACTGCTTAAGATCTGGCATTCATTCTTGATCTCCAGTCATTGTGCATCTGACGCTTTGCGTATTGTTCCCACATCATGGCTTTTCTATGCATAGTATGATTTCCTTCCACCTATCGAAAACATACTGTTGGTTTTTCTACTCTAATTTATCCATGAACTGCTATTGTGGCCCAAGTTATAGTTGAAAAATTATCTGAGGTAGACCAGGTGATGTACTCAGTTAAGCAGTGAATAATAAAAAAAAATTAAAATATGGATGTTAAGATAGTAAATTTAAGGGGCTTAAATTGGTATTTAGCGAGAGTAGTCAGAGAATGGAGTTGTCTGCAAATTTATATTAAATGAATCCAGTCTAAATAATCACAGCTCGATTGATAACCCCAAAGCACTGAAAAAATGGGAGGTTGCTAGCCAAAACAGCAACACTCCCAAGATTGCAAAACCCTAAAACACTGTGAAGGGTAAAAAAACACCTGCACTGCAACATTAAAGCAAGTCTCCACTCCCCCAAACTATATATAAAACACACACATTCAAGCCAACTTTGAAACTGCACACACTTGGAGAAGTCAAAGGAAATGGGAAGAATGCTTCTTTAACCTTGTCACTCTCCTTTGAGCCTAACCACCTTGACAGGTCACTAGAGAGCTTTTCAGTTCATCGACCAAGTCTGTGACAATAAACATTAGGGTTACCATATTAAACACAGATGATCAGTTTGCCATTTCAGTACTGTCAGCTGAGTTGTTGGTAAATCCATTTGAGATGAATCAGTAAGATTGGCTGCGCTGTGTATGTATGTGTACTTTGTTGTAATCTGTACTGGGAAGAGGCATATGAACGTAGAATGGTGTACCAAGTTTTGTCTTCAGTTTTCTGGCAAGACCGTCTCCTGGGAAAGGAAGGCCTTCCTACTTTGAAACTGCTTGCATGGAAACCAGTTTTAGTTAGAAAAATTCTGTCTGCTAAGAGTTGGCATCTTCCCTTTTAGACTGGTTCTTTAACTGTCTGAGCTTATTTTACTTATACATTTAGAATTTTGTTTACCTGACATTTAAAGCAAACTAAGCTTGAGTGACTGTTTTGGGGACAAACTTGGAAATGTATCTGGTTGATTGACTTTCTTTGGAGTATCACACTTTACAAAGTAAGACTGAGGGAACAGAACAAGGGTCTGGAAGATGGAACTGCTTTGTAGCTTCTTTCTTTAACAACTAGATTTTCTTGAGGATGACTAAGCTAATGCTGAGAAGCACTAATTTATTATGTAAATGTTATGTATTTGCTCTGAGAACTCTATGAAAGGAATGAGAAAAAATAATACAGAGAATTTTTTTTTATTTTTCTTGTCAGGCACCCCAGCTATACAGTACATATCAGAACACTGCCATGGTGTTCAGAAACTAGAGCATCCATGCCACTTGTAAGAGCTAGATTGCATTATTATTAGTGCAAACCCAAATAAGACACCTCAAATAACACTGACCCAATACTGATGGGTTTACTGCACATCAGCAAGTCAAATAGCATCAGAATTATTCAGTGTAGAGATCTAAACCTCTTCTGCAACATAAACAGAATGGTTTGAAGGGACAAGTATATTTTGCAGGGGATGCCACTGTTCTGGAGCAGACTCCCCATCCACGTAAAGCAAAGTTCATCCCTCTCCATAATCAAGTGTAACTTGGATATATGGATCTGAAACAGAATATTTACCTCAGGACTTCTCCTTGTACTACTGATGGACAGAGGCAACTCCTAAATGCTTTATCCCATGCATGAGTACCCTCAAATTATCTAGGCTCTGATCCAGTTAATATATAATTATGAACCATGAGATGGCTAAGGTCAAGCTATAACCAAATGGGATATGTTATTTCGAGCATAAAAAGGGAAACTAGCTAGACTTGGAATGGCCCACAGGGGCAGCTGTACTAATACTTGCCTATAAACCTATTAATAAGAGGTGCACAAAGATCCTCAATGATTCCATTGCACATTGAACATAGGGTTTGCCTGTGCATAGGACATAAAAAAATCTGAACCATCCATCAATGACTGCTCATTCCACTTGACTGACTGCATCTGGTAATATGGCTGTGACCAGCCAGTGGGAAATGAATGAACCAGATTAGCAAAGAAGTGGACTTGATGGATTCAGTGAAAAAGGTTAGGGGAAAAATAAGTAAAAAAAGGGGAATTGGAATTAGTCTGTTTACTGGGATGAACCTACACCCGCGGTGGTGGTGCTGCGGTAGCATTGTCACCTCACAGTAAGATGCTGTCTGGTTCGATTCTCAGCTAGAGCGTCTTCTGCGTGGAGACATGCATGAATGGGCGTACCTTCATTAAAAGTTGTGCGTCAGGCCTGGAAGGCCGGTACATAAAAATGAACTGCCAATCATTAGCGGACCGGAGTTCCGTTGTGGCGACCCCTAACTGGGAAAAGCCGAAAGACACAAACAAACTGAATATTAATTGAACTGAAAATTGTGGCTGTCTATCTCTACAGAGAGCTTGTGTATCTACAGAGATCTTATTAGACATGTAGCCATTGATAGCAGTGGGGGGTAGTTTCACTTTGATATTCTGTGCTTCAGCTGAGGGGCTGTTCTGCCTTATATAAGTGTTACATTTTTTTTTTCTGGTAAATACTTGAGCTTTGGCTTGCTAAGATCTGCCTTCAATGAACTGGACATGTGGGTGAGTATGAGTACACTTTTGTCTGCACTTTTTTCATATAGTGCTGCATTTTATGTATTTTTGTTTCTTACTGAATATTAATTGAACTGAAATTGTGGCTCTCTGTCTGTACAGTTAGTTCTCACCCCCCTCCCTGTTCTTGTTTTGGTGTTGGTCTTGGTGGCTCTGAAATTGCACGTCCCTCTTTTGGATTTGTGTTTGGGTGCTCCTTCTGGGCCCATCTCGTTTTCTCACTTGACTGAGTGTGGTGGGGTCATGTTCTGATTTCGGGCACTCCTGCTGTGTACAAAGAGAGCATTTGGGAAAAAAAATTCTAAGTTTGTTTCCTGCCTTTCCTGCAAGTACTCTAGTTCACATATGTATTTGCTGTATCCAGGACTATTTGTAAGCTTCTGAGTCCCAAACCTTTCTGTGTTGGAGAGAAGCCTTCTAGCTTAATTTTGCTTCTTAGAACGAGCCAGTTTTTTTAGTTTCAGCACTCAAATCTGTTTCTTTGAGCTCAGCACTTGTTCATAATTCGTTGTAAGCACTAAATAAGCTACAAATTACTATAGCACTCAACTTTCCTCACTTGTCTAGAGGAAAGCAGTTTTTAGTACTTAATAAATAAGCACCTATCCAGCCATGTCTAAGGGTCAGCTCCCAGTGTTTTCTCCTGTCTACCTGATGAATCTGGGCATCTTGGGGCAATGCAGCAATTGCGTCATGTACACAGACAACCCTCTCCTCCTACCACCCAACACTACAACCTGTGAGAGATGCACTTATATAGCCAAACTGGAAGCAAACCTCTCTTCACCCAAGACTGGAATAGATAGTCAAGAGGAGAAGGTAAACACTTGCACCACACCACACTCATCCCATAGTCACTCAAAACCTACACCACCAAAACACACACATAGAAACACAAAACACACACCTACATTCACAGAGGCTCTCAATAAAAACCTGCCTAAGCAACAGGGACCTCCAAAGCATAAATGCAAGCAAACTCCACCCTCCAACACAACCCAAATGACACATAGCCCACAATCTCAGTGTGCCATTCAACCACAGCCCATAAGGCATAACAATGTACCCAACACTCTAGTCATAGGTGACTCTATATTCAGGCAAACTGATGTTCCACTCACCAGGCTAAACAAGGAGAAAGTTACTGTCAGCTGCCTGTAGGGTGCCAGGATCCACCACATAATGCACACATTCAGGTCACTCCACAACAAGTACAAATATGACTCTGTTATTGTCTATGTTGGTGTGAATGACCTGAGACGCACCTCCTTGGACTATATGAAAAAAGACATGGAGGAGCTCTCCGATCATGTAGCCCAGGCAGATATGACCCTAGACCTCAGTAGCATCCTGCCATCACCCAGAATGATACCACAGTACAAGGACAAAATGACTGACTTCAACAATTGGCTAAGCTTCTAGTGTCATTCTAAGGGGATCCAGTATTTGTCTGCCTGGGATGACATGATCAACAGACCACAATGCTTTGCCAGAGATGGCCTGCAGCTGTCACTCTTGGGATTCTGGACACTGGCTAAGGCTCTTACCATGCCTATAGTGCCTTTTTTAGGCAAGGTTCAAATGAGAAATTCACCACCGTAACAGGTACAAGCAAGCAAAATCCGAGGATAATGCTACTCAATGCTAGAAGTCTAAACCTCAAAATACACTCACTTGAGGCACTCCTTAAAATGGAGAACATCGACATCTGTGCAGTGACAGAGACCTGGTTCAAAGCTGCAGAGAGCACCCCTGCATTACCAGGCTATAATTCATGCCACACCTTTCGGCCACCTATTCCGGACTGAAGCACTAAAGGCGGAGGCGTGTTTATATTCATTAAGGATATCCACACCTCCAGGCTAGTTGCACTGCATAATGCATCCGAGCTTATCCAAGTGCAACTAACTCTGGGTAAGACCACAATCCAGATTGTAGCTTGCTACAGACCCCCCATCATGCCCCAGGATTTCCACTACTCATTTCTTGATACAATGGAAAATATTAGGGTACAACCCAACACCCTAATAAAGGGCGATTTCAACTACCCCACCATTAACTGGGAAAACTACTCATGTACCAACTCTTTTGCTCAAAGTTTTTTGGAATTCATAATTTCAACGCCTTGGATTAACTTATTCACACCCCCACCAGGGGCAGCAATGTCCTGGACCTGGTCATTACCAACATGGGCGACCAGTGTTCCACACCAGAGGTCAATTCCTCATTGGTCAGATCCGACCACAAGCTAATCACCCTAGACATCCTCATCCCGCCCCCACTCCCCATTAGGGAAACCACAGTAAAAAACTTCTCCAAAGCCAACTTCACACTTCTTAAGACAAAAGTGGCAAACTTCATGACACCCATGCACATGGACAATAGAGGTACGACTGCTGAATCCTACACAAATGCACTTTATAAGCACTTACACAAGTGCATGGATAGTGCTATCCCTAACAGAACCAAGATGCTATCCTCCAAAAAAAGGAAGCCAATCTGGTGGCCCTCTGCCATAAACAAACTTTACAACAGAAGAAAGAAACTGTTGCAAAAAAGTGTAAATTCCCATGACTGGAGGAGCTCTCTGGTCAGCCTCAGTAAGAAGCTGAGATCCCTCATAAAATCCTCCAAAGCTAATTATGAAAACAAAGTTGCCACTGACTCCAGAGACAACCATAAAGCATTCTATAGCATGTCAGGAATCTCAATGGCAACACTCAGATCTGCTCTGAGTTACAGCACAATGGCACTAAATATACAGAACCAACTAATATTGCCAACATCCTGGCAGATAGGTTCAATGCTAACTTTACCCCTATCTCACCCCCTATTGGGCCCATCTCTATACCAGAAGAATGCAAAGTTCCTGTAATCACGGCTGCACAGGTAAAAAACACACTCTCCAAAACCAAGAACACAGCATCCATGGGACCTGACAATATCCCAGGCTGCGTTCTACATGAACTACAGAATGAACTGGCACCCCACCTAAGTACCATGTTCAATCATAGCCTCACCTCAGGCTTTGTGCCCACTGAATGGTGCACCGCAACGGTTATCCCACTCCACAAAGGGGGAGCCACGACGGACCCCGGGAACTGCCGCCCCATTAGCCTGGTGAGCCTGGTTTGCAAGGCCATGGAACAGATCATCGTGGAACTCATAAACAAAGACATTGGTAATCTCCAAACTCTGGACCCCACCCAGTTCGTGTTTGTAAAAGACAGATCATGTCTCCTAAACCTGATAGACTTCTTTGAAGCAGTCACCAAAGCCATAGATGAGGGTAAGGTGGTTCACACAGCCTATTTAGATCTCACCAAGGCTTTCGACACTATCCCCCACTCTGGAATTATAGATAAATTCACTAAACTAGGTATAAATCCCAATGTCACAAGATGGGTTGCCAACTGGCTCATAGACAGAACCCACACTGTGAAAGTAGCAGATTCCAAATCCAACTTCAGACCAGTGACAAGTGGAGTACCACAGGGTTCAGTCCTGGGTCCACTCCTGTTTGGTATCTACTTCTCTGAAGTACACGCTGACACAGAAGGTCTTTGGCTAACAAAGTTTGCAGATGACTGCAAACTGGGAGCCATAATCGAAACTCCTAACGATGTGGACATCCTACAAAAGGGCCTCACTGAGACAGATGCCTGGTGTCAAAGTCATGGGCTGAAGCTCAATGTCAAAAATTGCATTGTCATCCCCTTTGGTAAAAACTCTGTACCCATGAACTGCCACATAGGTGTTAGTCTACTTAACACCAAAAGGTATGATAAGAGACCTTGGGACACAGGTGGACAGTAGTCTCTCCTTTGATAATCACATCACCACAGTGGTCAGGAAATCCTTCTACGTGGCACACCTCATCACAAAAGGTTTCTCATCCAGAAAAAAAGAGGTAATTGTTCCCCTCTACTCATCACTCATTAGACCCATTATAGAGTACAGTGTCCCTTTTGGTATGTACCTCATAAGACATCTACAACAACTGGAAAGGCCACAGAAATACCTCACAAAGAGGATTACTGGCCTCAAACAGATGCCCTATGCAGACCATCTCAAAAAACTCCAGCTTTACTCCGTCGCATATCGCCTACTCAGAGATGATCTCTGCCTAACATGCAAAGCTATGTCAAACCCAGAGCTGTTGGACATGCTCCACTTAAAGAAATCAATCCCTCCGAGCTACATGCTGTAGGGATCTAAATCTTGTCACCACAATAAACAGAACATGCTGGAAGGATAGATTCCTGTCCCAGAGACTTCCCATAATCTGGAACAGACTACCTATCTACATCAAACAGAGCTCCTCATTAGTAGTCTTCAAGAAAAATCTTGATGATTGGATGGTCAATAGGAAATTCACCCCGGGGATCACTTCTGTGGCTCTGCTCAACAGGGGCACAGGAAAATAATTTTCTTGGGTGGTGAAAGCCAGGGTACCTTTTTGGCTAGGCTTTTATAGGTCCTAGGGCCAATAGCCTAGTACCTGCTATGAACCTGTGTAGCTATGAACCAGTTAAAAACCAGTTTCAGGATTACCCAAAGTGAGTACCCTGGTGAATTAATAAAATCAGGGTTCCAGAACTAACACAGTCATGGAGAACTGTAATATTAATGGAGTACATAGGGCATATTATAGAATTAAAGGAGCGGAGTTACTAAATTAGAGGGTCTCAGCAGTACTAATTGAATCAGGAAGACCCATCAGGGTTATAAGAGTCATAGGACTTGCGCAATTGAATAATACGGGTTGGACACCATCAATGGATTTTAGGAGTCAGCCGCCTATTAAGTTCAACATTTTCAGGGCAGTGCAGCTTGACTTAAGGAGAGGATGACGTATTACTAGTATTATCTTACTTATCCAGGCCCAGCTGACTTAATTTTAGGTGACAGAAGACGTATGAGCCTTTAATGATCTATTTCTTGTGTGCACGGTACAGGGTTTGATTCCTTCCACTTTTATTTGCCTTCTATGTCACTCTAAGCAAATCACCTTACTTGTCAGATCTCTTGTTTTGCCCTTGAGAAGGGATACTTATGTCCATAACATGAAAGTCATGGGATCCACAACAGGACATTACAAGATATGGGACATCAGCAGAGTGAGGGAACTCAGAGCAAATTTAATCTAATGAAAAAGCTACAGTGGTTAACTCACACCTCCATAATTACATTACACCTGTGCAGTCAGAATGTGAAGTTGATTTTCAGTACAAGAATACATGCTTTGAATGTGAAAGTGACACTAGTGGAATTAATTATTGAGGTTATTCATGCTATCATTCATATCATTTATGTGTGTTAACTGCAGATTGTGCTGCTCAACCATTTTTTGAGAAACTTTTAACAAGAATATATACAGTGTTCCTGTTGTAGGCCCTTTTTAGCTACAAGCATCCAGTTATTAAAGGATGCACTCATAGATAAAACCAGATACAATTTAAAGTAAATGCAAAGGCTGTAGTGAATTATATTGCCCTTGCAGTCTAACCTTTGTCTCCAAACCTTTTGTTTTATTAAAGATGTCAATACCTTATCAATTTGCTTTTATGCTACAATACCTTGTGCTTAAATTATGGTGTAAATGGCAATTTGCCTTGTGAGACATCCTGGTTACATACCTCTCGGCCTCTCAATGGAAAAAATCTGGACAAAGCCAGAAATAATGGGGGGACAAATGCCCAAAAATAAGGATAGTTTTAAAATATTGCTTGTATTGCTGAGAAAGTTGCTAGAATGACAGATTTTTCTATTATTATATATTTTATGAATGATATGGAGTTGGAAACTCAAATGACTGTCATTATTTAGTATTGTTTAGTCACTTTAATTCTCTTTGATTTGCCAGAAAACTACAAATTTTATGAGGAACAGACCAAAAATAAGAGGCAAAAATCTGGACATTCTGTGAAAATCTGGAAGCTGAGAGGTTTGTTAGCAAGTTAATTTCCGCTCAAAATGTTGTCTTTCAGTTGATTTACATAAAACTCATAGTTCTCATCTATCACAGTGCAGTTGACTGCAGCCCATGATTAGCTAACCTAGATTCGTTGAGGATTTTACTGAACACAGACTTCACTGCCTCAGAAGAGCACAAGCAGATTTTTGCCAGGTGTTGCTATGCCATTTCTTCAGAGACAATGGCAGCCTTAGTGTACGAACATAAACATAAGATATCAAGTCACAGATCTCACTAGAAGAGTAGAAAAAGAAAATATGCCTTGTGTTTCACACTATGAATTGAGAGCCATTTATGTTTCCTTCCTTGCATTTTTCCATATAGTTATGTTCAGTAAAGTATGGATTAATGAATTTAGCTTTCATAGAACTATGTCTAGACTAGAGATTTATGTAATTTTCACTCCTTTATTTATTTATTTACATTTGTTGACTGGGAGTGTCCGACTGGACGTAGGTCCATTTTCAGTGGGGGCCCGGGGAGAAAAGCTCCACAGTTAAAATAAACAGACAGTAGTTACATTGGATTACATAGCGATTAACAATTTGATTAACATAGCAATAAATTACAAACATATTTACAGATGAAGAACATAGTACATCAATAGACAACTAGAATCTTTATCTGTGAAGTACATAACAGACATTAACAAATGTTACAATAAGAAGTTCCTGCTGTATAATAAGTACTAGGCTTATGAGCATCTGAGCTTGCTATAATCAAGGTAGTTAGTGGAGTGGAAAGAAAGGTAGTGGTTGGATGGGGTTGGTGATATTAGAGTGGGAATTGCAAGGGCATAGCCAGCATGTTTTAGGTGCGCTTTTAGTAAAGTTTTGAAGTGGGTGCATGATGGTATGGAGGTAATTGTGGGCGGGAGGGAGTTCCATAATTTGGCTATGGCGCAAGAGAATAGTGCTTCACCCGCAGAGTTATTGGCTTTAGTGATCTGCAAGTGATTTTTGTTGCTGGATCTTAGTGGTCTGGTGGTGCGATAGGGTTGGAGTAGATTCTGGAGGGATGGGACATTTAGTGGATGGTTTACTAGTTTGTGGGCGAGTGAGAGTTGATACCATTGAAGGAGGTGAGGGTGTTCAAGCCAACCCAGCCCCTTTACTACCTCAGAATCACTTATTTTGTTTATCATTTATATGCTCGCGTAATATACTTAATATTTCTAGATACTTGTTATAGCACTTTTATATTTTATGCCAAAATGATGCTTACAAATTACAGAGAAAAGTGTTTCTGTTTCATATTTCACTAAGAGAAGTACATATAAAATAAAAAATATATATTAGCTTTTCATTGTATTTTTACATCTTTATTAAACATTACATTTTTTTTAAATGTCTTTTCTTTTTATTTACCACCATTCACTCCAACATTACATAATCCTTTCTGAAGTGCCGATGTCCTTGCATCCCTGTAAGTGATTATAAAAATTCGTAAATCTGTTATATTACAAAAAGGCTTGATAGGGCGGCCATATTTTTATGAATTTTCTGTATCATTTTTGTCTTCCCCAGCTGCCGGCTGACATCATCCATCCATCATCAGCCCATTAAGTCCACATAGGAAAAAAGACAGTTGCAGAATCCATCATTCATTCAGTCATCATGGATATTTCTGCTAAGGGTCTAACCCACTCCTTTGTTAGCTGATGTGAGCAGCCACCTTACCATGACACCTATTTCCTCTACCTGCATTTGCTCCCGCCGACATGCTAATGAGGGTTACCTTCACTGACTTGGTCAGCTAAACCCATATCTCTGGTTATGGCTGCTTCCACCAGGGCATCAATAGCAACCTCAGGGCAGACAAGTCAGTATTTACCCCTTAGTCCTACCCTCCCCTGTCTTGCTTTTTCATAATCTGAGCCACTAAGTAAACTTTGTTTATTGGCATAATAGTCAGGGATTTACCCCCAGGGGCCACAGAGATTGGCTTGCTGCCATAATTTCTCTTAAAATTTGCACAATTTGCTGTGGTAAGACTATTTACTAACACAATGAGTTGATTTCCTTGTTTTTTGATTATATCTGGCAAACTCATCAGTTTGTTTATTGCAATGGCACCTTATTGCCATGCATTATAGAGTACATCTCAGTCTTTGTTGTGAAACTGCAGTTTATTTAGTGCTTTTGTTCAGACTCATAATTGTAGTCCCATGCATAACTTGCTAGCTGAGATGTAAAGCTTTATTTTTATTTTATTTATTTATTTAATAAATAAATAACTAACTAACTAAATAAATAAATAGAAGTGAAGCTGTTTGTATGTGAGTGGTAGCAAACCAGAAAAAAAAAAGAAAAGAAAGACAGACTGTATTCACTATGCAAGTAATAATAATATGTTACAGTGGGCAGTTACTAGGGAACAACAGATTGTTGAGAAGAGTTTAGATGTCTAATATAGTGGGTGCCTTGTTGCCTCTTGTGGAAGGTCCATTATTCCCCAATAGTAAATGATCTATCTGTAAAATTATATTTAATTGTTTGTCATTATAATCTATATTAATTTTCATATTTATTCAGTGCAAACTAGTTCTTATATCAGCCAGACAAAAAAAAATTATTTATACCAAATCCATGGTTGCACCAACTCAAATAAGGGAAAAAAATCTCCCAAACAAGTGAACCAGTGGTGACTCACACTTGGAAGTCACAATGGGAAACAGTGACCAACTTTTTAATTTTTATCATTTTTCCCCCCTTTGGGCTACTGACATTTGAAGATTTTCCCCTTCTGTAGAGTTGCTGTCATTGGTCATTTGTATGGTGCAGCAAAACTAATGGATTGTATTTAATGCAGAGGTTGAAAGAGAAAAGTGTTTTGATTGGATAAGGTATTTAAAATATGTGAACTAAGTGAGTGCTCTATTTATAGTAGAGTAGAGGTCAGAAAACAAGAATGTAAAGGTAGTTTTAAGCTATATTGATAGCATTAGCTGTACATCTATTTAAATACTGTTATTTGCATACTGATCAGTTTTGTGGAGATTCACTGCGTCCAAGTAGCAAGTAAAAAAAAAAAGAAAGAAAGAAAAAAAAGGTGATGACATAATTTTTCTCTGTGGCTCACACATTTAGTACCTTAAGATATCACTCTTATTATTCTGTGAGTTTCACTTGTACATTACATTATCCCTTTGCAACTGTGAGTGACAACAGCAGCTTGGTATTTTATAAATATAGCTTATAACTACATTTCAAATGCTTCATTGGCTGCTGGTAGAAGTTTGTGACCTGCATAATTACTTTCTTTCTTAAGGTAAAAAATTGGAATGTAGCTACCAATTCCTAATTATGTGATGGTATAAATATGATAAATACATGAAAGAGAAATGCAAGATTTCATGAAAAAAATCAAAACTGGTATGCACAGAAGCTCCAGAGTTGGTGCAGGCAGAAATCAAAGAATACTGCATATGTATGAAATAAAGCCCAAGGTACATATATTACTGTTCCCCAGGATATTGTGAGGCACAAGATTGAAATAAGCCACAAAGTCAGTGAACATCCTATCAGAAAATCTTGATTTAAGCTGATATAATTATTAATATAAGTTAACACAGAGGCCACCCATGAGAAAATATTTTGTCAGCTGTAGTTAAAAATATTTTTCTGTCCTGGCTGTGATCTTGTCCTCTATATTTTTGTTCTGATTCTGGTGTTATTTATGCGGAGTTACATTTTATTGTTAAGCATACCATGTTAAGACTGCACGTTTGAATGCCAGAGAGTAAAACAGAAGAACCTATTGCCCTGTAAGGTCAAGAGGACGGTGTGCACCACAAGTTAATTCATCACTGTCACAGCAGCAATGATGCTAAACCTAGAGTGTTTAAAACGTCTAACAACACTAATAGCAACCTTCTGCTGGCCAGTAATGATGTTTATTTCAACTTTAGAATTCCATTACTATAGCAGATAAAAGCCTGGAAAAGGGAAATACTTAAAAAAAAGCGAAAAATGTTCCAAGTCTGACAGTATGCTAGAAAATGTGTTAGTCTGCAAACTGAGTAACTGCTATGAAAATGTTACTTTCTACGTAGGTAATAAGGACTGACTGCCCAGCACATGTAAATTATGATGACATGGTTAACAGCATCACTTAAGAACATAAGTGTTGAATTCAGGGGTTTGATACATTTAAGGCACAATAACATGAAATATGCATGTGTTAGCATAAGCCATTTCAAAGTGCAAATAATAAGGAATTAGCATTTGAATAGTACAATACTGTGTACAATGTTTAGTACAGGTTGGCAACATTGTGTAGTAGAAGTTTATCATCTGAGTTTACATGTTTTGTATGTTGCAACCTGAAAGTCTGTTTTTCCTTATAATCTGCAATTGATTGTCTGGCTTAAACTACGGCATTCAAGCTGAAAATACTTCAAAATCAAATCCCACATGGTCCTTTTGGAGTACAAAACCCTTGAGTAAAAATATAAACATAAACTTGTGTATGAGACCTGTCAAAAAGGATCGGTTTCTGTAGTTTTGTAATCATAGCTGACAGGGGTCAGTTAAGAAACCAGAGAAGCGAAAATGTCCGATGGGCTATAATGGTACATACATCGGTGCTTTGCCCTTCAGCAGAAACATGCAGTCATATGTGTCCTCATTTTGAATGACAGGAGTTTTAACACCACTGCTTGTCATTGGCTTAGTGTAAACAATCCATGCACTAGCACACTGCCTTGCCCACCCCTAGGAGATGCATATATGGTGACTGCAACATGCATTTGTTTTTTTACCACTAAGGCATTAATTTGCTTATACTAAGATTGAGAAAATATGGTCACCATTTTTAACAACTAGTGTCTAGTACTGCAGAAACAGCTAAGCAAATGTTTTGTAATTTTCTGACTGCTTGCACCATCTGGGAGTGATTATTTTAAATAGTCACTTTGACCGAATGGAGCTGACATTCATCTGCAGTTTCTTACCGATGGTATGCATTTGCCCCCTGGGAATCAAAATGAACCCAGCAATCTTTAAGAATGTAATGGTTTGTTTCAGAAAAAAATCTGTTAGTTGCTTGGAGCCCTCTGAAATACTCTGAAGATACAGAACAATGTTCTGGAGCTGGGACATATGGAAACAATTTGTAGAAGTCAAGGAATTAAAAGACAGAAGAATTTAATTCGGCACTGAAAATAGTATTAAATGCAAGAAATAAAAATAGCTAACAAACTCTATTACTATTACGTATAAAGAGAGCAAATGCAATAACAACTTTTATGCCAAATAGTTTTGAAAAGTACACGTGATAGCATTAACCAATTACTATTTGGTGTGGTTTCTTCTCCACTACAATAGTACACAGTCAAAATGTGAGGTTTATGCTTCATCAGAAAGACATTTTTTTTTATTTCTTACTTCTGCAGACTACGAAAAGTTGAATGCAATGATACTTATGGTGCTATGTGGCATAAACCTCTGTTAATAAGCATTTATATTGACATCCTTTTACTTTCAGGCTTAATGACATTTGTGTACTGGTATACACATAAAATGTTTGAAAAATATGGAGACACATGTCCATGCTGTTCTGCATCTGCCCCTGGTTAGCATAATCACACCAATGCATTGCAGTGTAATTTATTATATTGCAAATTTTCATGCTATATTTTATTGCATAGCTTGACTATGGACTTATGCATTTTTCTTGATTTTTCACTGTACTGCATTGAGTGTCTGTGTGTCATGTATTATCATTGCACTGCTCACTTCTATGTATATTGCACTTCATTTAACTTTCTGTATTGCACTTTCAGGGCTGTTCCTATAAGCAGCCAATCTGCGCATCTTATATGTACCTGTTCAACAAACACAACGAATCAAATAATTTAATAAAGTGATCTTTACTGCTCTGCAGCTTCAATACATTATATCTTGAATAAAGAAGACTAAAGCATATTCTGTTATAAAGTCATAATAAACTGCACTGCTGTGATCTGCTAGGTAACAGCTGTGTACAGATTATAATACTGTACTTTATGTTTATCTGATTTTTTTATGTTGTTTTTATTTGGTAAGTAACATATTCCAAGAACCATTTTCAACCACAGACAAGGCAATTTAGGCAACTGATTTACAACATATAATGACATGTAAAAAAATGTTATTCTTATATTCATAAGATTATACTAGGCTAATGATCACCAAGGTCTTTATAAGCATAGCCATACAGCCCAACCCAGTTTTGTCTCCTAGTACCTTGGATGCCTATAGGGTGGAGTATGTTAGGAAGGGGATAGCTAAGGGTTATGTGTGGGGATATGTTAGTTAGGGATTCATTTACTTACTGTCAACCTTTGTCCATCAGAGACATCAGACACCAGGGTAAATTTGTGATTCCCCATCCAATGATGAAGGTTTTGTTTGAACAGGGTCAGGGATAGACCTGCTTCATGTGGATGAGGAGCTTATTCCATAGTGTGAGAATCATTTCAGACACATATATTGTTCGCTCCGGTATGTTCTATTTATGTTGCAAGCAAAGTTCAGGTCCTTGGATCTACTGTTTCTGGTTCTGTTTGTTTTGTGGATTATATTATAAAAATGATTTGAACCTTGTGACATAAGATTTCAACTCTGACTAAGCAAGAAAAACTGAGCACACAGCAGTACAATTTAACATAGAGCTATTCTTCTGTGTTGTAGTACATCAGTACAATTTAACATATGTGTTGTAGTACATCAAAGGAAAACAATGGTTATTACATAACAAGCTAAATGGCTTACAATGAGCTAACAACCATTATATTTTGAATTGTAGTATTTACCAGAAACAGAACCCTCTTTACAAAATGTGAAATGGAATATGTATAGATTGAAACAGATGGCAAGAATACCAAGGGAGACAGAAGCAGGGCAGTCAAAATGGCAAAATACCAAACTGAGTAAAATAAACTTAATTCATTTAAGAAAGAAAGTAAACATTTTATAGCCACATATGCTTAAATAAATGTTTGGCGAATGGACCAAAATTTTACTGAAAAGCAAATTTGCTCGATGGATTTTATTTAGAGTTTGTTGATTGAGTAAGTCCACCCATTAGGCTAGTGGCTTCTTTTCAGGGGAGACCCAAGGTGGAATTTAATACTATTAGAGGATATTTGGCATGACACAAGGGAACTTCCCCTACTCGATCATGAGTTGAGATGCTATACACAATGGGGTGACAATGTGTTCCAAGGTAGCAGCTGTTCGGAGTGAAGAGAAGTAGCAGCATGATTCTTTGCTTGGAACTACCTTAAAATCTGATGGAGTGGGTACACTTCAATTATTGCAGATGGATGTGACGGCATATGGAATATAAAAAGTGAGGCTTTGTGGTCAGCTATTGTTGGGAAGATTGATATTGATATGGCTGATGAAGTGAGCAATATTACTGTCAAACTTGATGAAGTTTCACCAGGAACTAATGTGGAGAGTACTGCAAGTTCTAAACAGCTAAACCTGACTTTAACTTAACCAAAATGTCTTCAGATGTAGTGCCTAACCAACACCTCAGGACACTTTTCAAAACTCAGGTGATAGTTTAGTTCAATGACATTTTTTGTTGAGATTTCAGTATAATGAGGAGGGATGGGCCCCATGGGTCATTATAAGTTTTTGTATACACTGATACAGCCTTTGTGAATATTAGTTCCACAGGTGAGAGCTCTCATACAGTTCTCTGGTGAGAATATCTACATTTTAAGTCTTGAAATGGACTCAGCTATACAGACTGTATTACAAGCATCATTGTTGAAATCTTCAATTGTACCTTTGTTGAATTTTCAGGTGACTGACATGCATATTAATAGATTGGGGCAAGAAATGCTTTTGTGCCAGAATCTGCTATAAGGAAGGACTTGTAGACAAATTGTACTGTGTTGCAACTGTTGGACAAGATTCTTGATGCTTTGGGACTTTGAACTGGTAGATCAGAAGGGAAAATTGAACCATGTGCTCATAATAGTCATTTAGAACATCTTGATAATCAGTTGCTCATTGGGAAGGGCAGATGTGTTATTAGATATGTTGGTCAGCCAAAGCAATGTTTTTTTATGTGGACAGATGGGCATTTGCAGAAAAAAATGACCAGATTAGCATTGTTCTACCTGTAGTCAAATAGGACATAGTGCTTTTCACTGTGATAAGATGTGTACTAGATGTGAAGGATCATTTCTCAGTGCACTGTACTGGTGACAATAATGTCCTGTGTTCTACTGCTCCTTATTCTTTATTTTAACTGCTGGAAATTTAGATAATCATCCAAATAATTTATTAGTTAAACAAGATTCACTGCTTCCCTTCATATATGCATCTTAAACAAATTACAATTGCCTAAACTTTCTGCCTGTTTTGAATTTTTAGCATCACTAATGATGAAGGCCATAGTGTACATTCTGTTGAAAATGACATGACTGTAAGGTTGTTAAATCAGAGTGTAATCAGAAACACAAAAATAAACATAAAACTAAAATATGAAAAAAGCTAATTCTTAAAGTAAGCAGTTGGATATAATAATTTTGGAAATGGGGAATATTACAATTGCTGAAAAAGCTTTCTTGTGTTATTTGTTTTTACCTTATGTTAGATGAGTAGCACTGGTAGATCAGGAATGTGCTGTTATTTTTCTGGAATAAAGGATTTTTTTTCTTTTGTGTGGACAGTTGATCAGGCATAGCTTCTAGAAGAAATGGGCAGCTATGGACCTTCCGTTCCCTGCATATCCCTAGCTATTTTCCCTGCTGTCTTTCCCTTTGTGCCCCTTTTTCACTACTTTCATATCAACCCTTTTTTCTTTTCTTTTAAAGAAATAAGCATGGGGTTAAGTGGGAGTAAGTACTTTTAAGCAGCAGTAAGTGGCTTTAAGCCTGTTTGTGTGGGGGTAAGCAATGCCTACCCAGGTTAAGCAATTTAGAAACTAAATTCATATAAGAAACTGTAACCAGAAGTTAGCAGTGCTTACTTCCATGCAAACCCGCGCAAACCTGCTTACAACTGCATAAAAGTGCCTTAATCACTCTCTATCCAATGGCCCTTGTTCTGCCCAGCAACAAAATAAGCAGCCTCTACAAGCCTCAAACCAGGACTCTGCATACCACAGCCAAAGTGATTTACCACTAAGCCATGTCAGATATCCATAATCCTGATATTTTCACAAACATATCATCCAGCACAGTCATTCAACAGTACAGGAAATGTATTTAAACATGTAGATGTATGTGTGTGTGTGTATATATATTTAGACCTAAATAGATGTATATATACCTATATATGTGCATATATATATATATATATATATATATATATATATATATATATATATATATACAGCAACATATATATGTAAGCATAGATATATATCTATACATGTATATACAAACATATATCTATAGATACAAAAGAGAACATAACAAAAACGTATATGACCACATGCACTGTTAGTGGGGGTGAGGGGGCCCAAGCAACATTTGTCTTGTTTGTATAGATATCCCCCCCCCACAGTCAAACACATCTGCCCTGCAATACAATGCCAACTGTTGCAAATCCCATACCCAGCACCTGACACAACATGGGCACAAGATGTTAACAGTACTCTGTCCCACCTGTATGATGTCAGGCTGGTATCAGTAACATATCATGTAGTACAGTCTGGCTACCATAGGGAACAGCCACTATTCCTACAGTTGCCACCTTATCAACTGGACACTGCATGAGCCACCCATATGAATGACAATTGTTGCCTGCAACATATACCAACAGAGAGGTCAAAGGATATAACATCACACACAGGTTTGCATACACGGGAAAGCTTTATTTGTGTACTATTACAGTTGTATATGCCACATCATATAGCTGTTTAGACTCTGAAATGCATAAAAACAGACTAATGCAAATGTCAAACAGATAAATTAATACAGTATTCTGGAAAGGATTACATATGTTGCTGTCTAGACCAAGGCCTTCAAGTAGTACAACAGTAAAGACAGACTGGGCCACAGGATAACAATCAATCAACAGTAAGTAATGCAGATGTCTAGTCCAGTAGCCTCTAGCTACACTCTGTACACAATCCCTAGGGGGTAAATACCTCAGTTGACACCATGGGATGTATCTGTTACATAACAAGTCATAACTGAAACCATCAAAATCACACTGACAAACAGAACAGTCTGTATGGCAGGAAGCAGTAGGCCTGCATTTACCCAAGGTGAATTGTATGGTAATGTACATCCAGATACCTTAAGGCAGCTTACCCCTGATACCCCCACATGTTTTACAGCCTAGGTTATTTATGGTGCATCCCCCCCATAGACTGACATACAGGGCCATATACCACTATTACATACACTGACCTCTGGACTGCATAAGGGCACACATGTATTGTGCAGATGAAGCCCACACATATATGGACCCAACCCCACTATATGTGTGGGGGCCACAACAGCAGTGGAATGATAGCAGGAATGACAGCATGACATACTCAGAGGCCACTGCATAACAACCCCTGACAGCATGTCATATGGACAAAGCCTGGTATGTAGGTGGAAGACAGAGGCTGGAACACAGGCCCATATGTGAAATAGTGTTGTCATACACTAAGCAAGTTTCTGGTGTTACATAATAGTTTGCAGCATGCCCTTAGTCAGGAATATGAAGTCAGAAACACAAATGGATGTAGCCATGTACTGATAGCACTCAACACACACACACACACACACACACACACACACACACACACACACACACACACACACACACACACACACACACACACACACAGCCAGTGATATATCTGACACAAGACCTGTGTGGTGGACAGGCAAACATAACATGCACACCTCTGGTCATCAAGTGGATTGGCACACATTTGAGAGATATGCAGACAGACTGCAGTCCGTGTTAAACTAGTATGTACACACAGACCTTGGTAACACTGGTGCTATACAATGCATACAACAAAAGTACTCACACTCTCTGTTTGTAGTTTTGGAACCTCATACAAATAAGTAGCTGGCCTGAGTGTGCAAGTCCTCTTGTAAAAGGTATTGCTACCTGCTGTCTGTAACACTGCTGCCCACACACAGGAAGGATGACCACCATACAGGAAAGGTAAAGGGACCATGCCCATATGATGTAGGGATTTATAGTAGTGGGTTGCCATGACAGTGTTAATTGGAAGTACTACACAGCTGGCTGCATGCAGGTAGCAAGTGGAGAACACTGATTGGTGCAGAGGCCATCACCCGATCATGTGCATAACCCACAAATGCCATGCTGCAATGTGTTCCAGGCAGCTCAATAGAGAGAGAGAGAGAGAGAGAGAGAGAGAGAGACCTCATTCCCAGAAAGGGTATGTGAAGAATATATGCATGTAATTGACTGTAGTTCCTGGTCCATACTACTAGGGTAGATGATGTTAAATGATATACATGTGCCAATGGGTGTCGCTGCTGTAATGATCTTCAGCTGAACAACTGCTATGGACATTAGAGTCTGTCCCTGTGGGTAGTAGGCCATACCCGTCAACTGTGTAGAGCAGCACTGAATGACAACATGTATGCCAATATAGTGTGTGGTGTGTAATGGAAGGGATATATATTACCGTGGCCAATAGCTGGTGGTGGAAGTAACACCATAATGATGGACACATGGGTTCCACAGCCCATCACTTGCAGGACACTCAGGTTAACCTGTAGTGTAGCATGCTGAAATGCCATAGGTGTGTAATAGGGTTACCTGCAGTCTGGCCCTACATACACACCCCCTAATGTTAGGCAGTGTCCATATGTGGCACCTGTCTGTGTTGTAGCAAGGCAGAACAGTGCAGCTGTTCAGGAAGGAGTTTTGAGATTGTGGACCTGATGTCTGAATGTACCCCATATATAGTTATGTATATGTGTGTATATATATATATATATATATATATATATATATATATATAGATATATATATATATATATATATATATATATATATATATATATATATATATATATATATATATATATATATATATATATATACATGTATGTCCACAGATATACAGATACCCATATGTAGACATATATATAAACACATATATACATCATATATATCTACGCATGTATAGATACATATCTATACGCACATGTCTACATATATACAAACACCCACACACACACACACACACACACACACACACACACACACACACACACAGACACACACACACAGACACACACACACACACACACACACACACACACACACACACACACACACGTATGTAAGTACATGTCCCCTATATTACCACCACAGTGCTGCATGCTATGTGTGAGGGAACAGCACACATAGCAATACACACAGATATATGAAGCTGTCAGTGTGTGCAACATGGACGAGTATGTCACATGTGAACATCTTGCTGGGACCACATTGCCCTTGTCTGTGAAGTAGGGAATGGGAATATGGGGAAGTATGGCAGATATAGTTGTGGAGGTGGTCTGGGTTGGTAGATATAGATGACAGCCTACAGGGGTTGTATATCACACTTGGTGGATAAACACCCTGGATGGTGTGTGTGGTCTGTGATGTGGAAGCCCCATGGGCCCCAATATGGATACAATGGGAACAAACCTCCAACCCACTGTTACTCAGAACATCAGTCCATGTCCCGAAGGTGCCTGACCTGGAGGCTGAGCAGGAGGAGCATGTGGACCCTGTGAATGTGTACTGAGTGCCTCAAGGTGATGTAGCACATCCCACACGTGTCTGTGGAGCCCGCTATGGAACAGACCCTGGACCTGACCTTGGGGGACAGGATCATGTCTGTATGTGCTCCCCAGGGAGACAACATCCCCTGAGGTGGTTCCACCTAAAGGTAGTGCTGGACCAGTACATGAGGAGGCCCCAGGGTGGGTTCCACATGTGATGTGGCCTGGTAACATGGGCAGATGAGTTTGGAGATGTGGTTCTGCTGGCAAATATTCCCTAAAAATGCTATTGTGTCACTGTTATAGAACATATGTGGTTAGTAATAGTCTACACAATCCCAGAACGTCTCCAACAGCATTCATAGATATCTCCAATAACACAGAATGTCAGATGTGCAGCAATCACATAGCAAGCATACAACAGGCATATATGGAACCATAAGGGCCCTGACAATGGCATGCAGGTGAATAGTCCATAACAGGCCAGCAATGATAGTGTCCACACAGGGAACATGGCTACAAACACATAGCACAAAGTGTGGTACAATACAATAACTGTCCCACTGGTAGGTAAGCTGTAGGCATACCTATTGAGCTGTGCATACAGTTTGTTGTCACTGATATGGTGGGGGGGGTGACAGAGATGTGTATTAAGAACTGTGGTAACCTTGCTGTATGAGTTGCTCAGACCTGTTTTCATCTTTATGTCTTTCAGAGAAGATGTCACATGGATGGCTCCCTGCTTCTTCAGCTGCTGAAATGAAATAGTGCTGAACTATCTAATCCAGCACTACTCTGTCCTGTTTGGCCAGGCCAACCATGAGCAGCAGGAGCAGACCACCCTGTGGAACTACCTAGTCCACAGGGTCAATGATGTCGGACTGCATAACCGCAGTTATGAGCAGGTCCAGCATCATTGTTCTGACCCGCTTTGCAATGCCTGTTGGTGTGCTGCTGCAGTCTGGAGGGATGACCTCGCAACAGGGGGGGGTCATGCCATCCATCCCCGACACATGTTGAGGAGCTCCTCACCAGCCTCATGGCACCTGCCCATCCCCACAGCCAACAACTGCTAGACACCATTGTGGAGGTGAGTGCTACCCACACACCGGCTGAGGAGCATGCAGTTAAGAACACAGGGCACATCAGTGGACAACTGTTGCATATGCATCCGCATGTGCACAGGTAGATCATGCATAACTGACATGTCATATATATATAGTTTGTTGCTGCATAGTAGTAATAAACAGATGTGAATAAGTGGTAGCATTGCAGACTTGTACTGTTGATGTACTGTAATGCTGTACCCACTCTGTAGCAATGCCACAGGTGTGGCCACTGACTTTGCATCTCTCACACTCTTATGGAGGTCCCTCCAGTATACCACCAAGGTAGCAGCCTGTAGCTAGTGAGTATGGTTTATGGTTATGCTTGCCAATACACCAGGCATGTAATGGCTATGGTATATTCCATGCACATATCTAACACACCTACCCAGAATGTATGCTGTACATGTTCACATATTGTTGCTGTTAAATGCAGTGAATCACAGTGGTGACCATGATGGGATATTGGAAGTGTATGTCAGATACCTGCAAGATAACTAACATCCTGTCATTGTGAAATGTATCCACAGGGATTAACATAATGGTGAGACACATGGCCTACAGTAGAGACATGTGTAAAACACCACCCTTGTACAGTGCAACAACAGTGTATATACCAGTATTACAATGGCAACTGTTACAGATGTGCACTATGGCATAACGTATTACTGTGGTCCACATTATTAGCTGGGACTAGGCTGTAACACGTGGTGTTCAGTGTATGGGACACTGCAAACTGACACACATGTGTAGGCCATACTTTTCAAACATCTGCAAAAAGGCTGAAAGTGGGGAGGCGGTGTCAGCATGACACGCTAGTGCACTGCAGGAGGGATCCTAAGGATGCTATTAATGGCTGTGTCTGCACACAGTCAGGTTCAGGAATAGTGTCAGATGTAACCCTACCCCCACAGCAATAGTGACGGCAGTGTGTGAACACCAAGGGATGTGCACATAAGTAGACCTTGCAATCATGCAGATTTGGGTGACATGTGTAGGGCAGACTGACCATACACTGGCAAATGCAGATGGCCCATGTTAGTATACCCCTGCCAAGAATAGTGACTGCTGTAGTACACATAACAATAGGTGCAATAAACCGTCATGATAAGGGTGTGCACACATTGCACACACACAGAGTGTATGCATCGTGGTCAGCATCCACACACCTAACACATTTCGTAGACATTGCATGTGAATGTACAGGACATATGTCACATATCGGGCTCATGTTCTGTTAATATATGTGGTGATGTGGTCCCATGGCAGATCAAGAAAGGGAGCTTCATATCAATAAGGGTGTGTACACTCCCCATAGCCATGGTATGATCTGACTGTTGTTAGTGTAATAGTATTGGATTGGTCATACATGGTCTATAGATGTTGAGATCTGTAAACCAGATATCAGGCATTCACAAATGACATCTGTCCACATATCATCCCAGGTATTTTTTGCTGAAAAACTTAGGGTGTGTGAGCATTAGAGCTGACATAACTGACACAGTACTACAGATTCAGCAATGGGTTGTACACCTGTTTGGTTTGGTGCGCAGTACATGGCAGGGTGCAGAACAGGTGCACAGTAATACTGTGTACACGGGTGCAGTGGTATACAGGGGAAGGGGCATTACCTACTAACACAGCCCATGCATCACACACATGTATACTGTTGCTAGCATGGATTGACTATAGCTGCACTACATGCTGTTATGTACCAAATGTTATGCATGTTGACAGATGGGTAATAGGAGGACTGTGTGTACTAACTTTGTGTAACCTCACCTGTATATGTGTGTGTGTGTGTGTGTGTGTGTGTGTGTGTGTGTGTGTGTGTGTGTGTGTGTGTGTGGTTATTTTGCCTGTAGGGTCACTCTGGTGAAGTGGAGGGAGGTTGATGCATGTAGGATGTGTGTGTGTGGCTGTCCATGTATGCACATGGGTAATTGTAGGGCTATTCATACGGCAGTACTTCCCTTTGGGATTGCGCAGTACATGGACATGGACTGACACATGACACACCAGAAATACTTGTCTGATATGTAATCACAGGACAGCTGATAGTATAATAATGTCTGCAGCATGGAACACGCATTGGGAGGGAAAGTAGACACCAGGTATACCCTTAATATCGCATTCAGCAGAGAGGTGAATGAGAACCCATGTATGCAGCACAACAGATGCATTGGGGAATTACTAGACAACACCAGGGAATGTATCCATATATTACAGTTGTCACATGATAGTTTGATTGACCAGCATATCTGGCATGTACTTAGCAATACGTACACATAACACTCCAGTGCGTGACAGTATGGAAAGAACGTAGTAGCCCCTCACATATAGGGGCCATGCTCACGATGTCCGGACATACAAAGGGTGAACACTGAATGACAGTAGTGAGGCCATGTAAAACTACTCCACTCAGGTCAAGGAGGTAATAGAGTAATAGGGCTTGTGTTGTGATCACTTGTCTAGGCATTTAGAGGAATGATACGTTAATGATTGGTATTAATGAGTGTATGTTACCAAGTGTGATGCAGGATAGGGAACTTATGGGAATAAACGGGGGCCTGTCTGTAAAGTCAAGGACAGGTAGGTATTAAGGTGGAATGTGTGTGTGTGTGTGTGTGTGTGTGTGTGTGTGTGTGTGTGTGTGTGTGTGTGTGTGTGTGTGTGTGTGTGTGTGTGTGTGTGTGTGTGTACTGTTATGCAATGCTGCACAGGTCTTAAGGCATGTTTCTTGTTTTCCCCCACAAGTGGCAAGGTGGGTCAGGGTCCCTCTTGCATGCAATCTGATGTTAATGTCCATACAGACACTGAAGATGATGATAGTACTGTTGAGGCACAGGTGGGGTTGCCAGGGGCCAAAACTGTGCCATCATTTGACATCCCCTTCTTAGCCACCCCAACCATGTACACAATTTTAGTGCCTATACATACCCCATCACCAGTGGCCATAGTGGAGGGACAGCTGGCAGTTGGTGGCAGTGCATAGGAGAGTGTTGTATCCATGCCTACTGTGTCTGGTCACAGCAGGCACAGCAGGATGTTTGGCAGGGCACCACATAGGCAGATGTCCCAGGGTGCTTGTGGTAGGGCCACTGGTCATCATGCCTCATGCACCACAGCTGGTACCACCAGGAGCATATTTCAGGCTGTCAGGGGGGTGCAGTCACATATGGAACTGTACACTAGACAGGGCCTGAGGCTGCAGAGGGCTGCTCTCACATCTGCAAGAGACAACTTCTATGAACTGACTGGTGTCCTCCGTGCACATACCGAGGTCATGGATAGATGGTTTAGTGAGATGATGGGCCTCATCTACCATGGTTTTTCTGTGCTTGAACATGTGGTGGGAGTGTGGTGATGGCCGCATGGATGTAGGCCAGCAACACCAAGAGCTGGCGGTCAACATGGACATGCTAGGACACCAAGGTGCTCCCATAGTGGCAGTACCAGTCCCAGCACTGCAGGGGAGGTGCTTTTCACACCACACCACAGCAGGCCACAAGCACGTGGTCTTGGCCAGTCCCAGGAGGGACCTGGTTCAAGCGGACATCTATCATCATCAAGGGAGAGTAGCACATCGAGGCCTATACCTGGACATGCCCATGGAACCCCTAGCAGGCACAGTCCACGTGTCCATGCCCGGAGGTGGTGAACTGCACTCAATGCCAGGTATGGTCTGCAGATGTCCATAAACACTTGTATATGTGCATGCATACCCACACACTATACTAACACACCTAGGGCAACCTCATACCTACACACACCACACCATGCCCAGTTCAACTCATTACAGTCCTCACCCACACACATGCTGCCAAATGTATGGCCCACCCTTGGCCTCTGGCAAACCAGCAACACACCCTGTGCAAATGATGATACATGTGCCACATCCCTGTCATCCATAACATTGGTGCAGGGACAGGGTAATATGGTTCTGATGCATACTGTGACTCGACTACAGTGTACCAAAGTACTGCAGTGTAACATGTTGTCAGGAGTAATGCTGAATGCATACATGTCAGGTAGTGTAGCCTTCCAGCAATGATGCATTATAGCTGTTAATAACACTAGTTGATTGTGGTCTCCATAATGTAATCCATTTGTGTTGTAGGTGTACATGTGTCAGCGGGAGGATGGTCTGTAGTCATATTCCACAAGGGGTATGGCACTGTGGTAACACCATGCCTGTGACATATCCGGGGTACACTTGAACACATGTCACAGGTTTGTATAACAGTTACTGGCTGTGCCACATGGACAGGTGACCTGCTGGGACGTGTATAATCTGCAACCTGATCTAGAGCCATCCACATGCACACATACTCTTACTTGGCAACACTAAGACTAGACCCCTAACTAGGTGTGTAGTGCTACTGAACTATGTGGCTTTCATTGCACACACCACACAGCATTTAGGATGAGGTGTGTTCCAGGTTACATGTTACATGCAGAACATCCCCAGACATGTACAGTATGCTAATGGGGGATGTAATGGTTGTATATGGACTATACATAGTGTGACATACCATCATATACACATTAACAGACACATAACAGGCAGACACACATCTGAGAGACCTGGGCCTATTGCTGTTAACTAACTTGTCCATGTGTCCAATGTGTTACAGGTAGGCTGCACACAGCGCATGCATAACTGGGATGGATTGTGGTTTCAGTTACCTGTATGGTTGGTGGTGACAGTGGTCACCATCATACCTCTCAACCTGGAAACATCAAAAATCTGGACAAAGGCCCATGAAAAATAGTTACAAATCTGTACGCTGATTAACATAACATTTACATACATAATTATGTAACCTCGCCCACTCCAATGGAATTGTGGGATACAAACTTTCAAACACAAACTGAAGAACAGACAAGCAAAATATGGCCCCAGCACAATCTCTGCAGAAGTAAAAGTCATCTAAATAATTCTGCATTAAAGATATCTGTAAGATCTGTAACTAAGGAAGAGGTTGCTGCTAGCAAACAACTTTATATTTCATTGTTTCATCTACAAATAAAGTGCCTGGAAATAAAAAAAAGCAAGGGGTAGTCCTTCCCAAATAATCTCACTGTACTCATTTGAGTGAGCAAATGAAATGGGTCAGGGAGGAATGTCCAAACACAAATTTGCAATGGGGTGCGCAATTCTAAAGCCACCAAGTTTAAGAGTACACCACCACTAGGGAGGGACAGTGGGAAACAAACTGCAGAGAGAGAAACCACAATATTCAACTAATAGTCAGTGAAACAAATAAATACATGCAGTAGAGGTTTTACTATCATTGAAACAGTGCAAGTGCAAAAAAGTATGCTTATATCAGCTTGTATGTCCAGATGGTTGTAGATCAGCCACAGGCAGCTATACAGCCAGACCATAATATACAATACCTGTTGCCTGTATATAGGCTAGAATGCAGATTTCAGTTGTCAAATGTTCCTATTACTGTTTTTGTGTTATTATTATTATGTTTCTGGAAGTCTGGATATAATCATAGTTTGGCACCTTGAAATGCTACTGAAAATGGGATTTCACTGCTAGATCCTCCTGATTAAAAACTGAAGTTATCAAGTCAGTACTATCAAAGGTGACTAGTTTCAAATACAGGTTGAAACTTAATGCCATAGAACCATTATTTTACTTACAGATGAAGGAATTTTCCTCAAAAATAACTCTTAGGCAAGAAAGCAACCTGGGATACTCTTTTACCTACAACTTTCACAACAGTAAAGAAAAAAGAAGGCATCATGGTACGGTGCATTGTGGGGAAAGAAGAATGCAGCTGGCAGCCTGGGAAAGTTTTACTTGCCAATTCATCCTGGTGGTGGAGGCAAAAAAAAGTCCCAATTATTGCTACAGATGGGCCTCTTTTATCACAGTGCTTCTCCAAACTGCCTATAGGTATGTGTACAGGCAATGTGTGTGCATCCAGTATGAACTAGTGTTCAGTCCAGGATAACTTGCCAGCTTTACACCTTCAGCCTACTAGCAGAGGGGCTGAACAGCCTACTACATTGATCACAATAAAACAGGCACTGAAAATTTAATGAATGCCTAAACATAAGATAGCCCTTCAAAAATAGGCATTCTAAAAGAAGTGAAAAGCAGGCCACAAACTGTGCTAAGAAAATCTTGCATTTTTGTAAAAATACATTTGTTATTGGCAGGTTTGCGTTAACAGTGTCACTTACTTCAACTATATGCAGAATCGCTTCAGCTTGTTGCAAGAAAGAAAGAACCATTACCACACCAAATGCTCATGGCACAAAAAAAACACACTTAAAACTAGCATGGCCATCAATGAATGCTTACAGCACAAAAGAACACATTTAAAACTAGCGTGACTATCAATAAATGTTTGTGGCACAAAAGAACACACTTAAAACTAGCGCGACCACAACCATCAGTAAATGTGAAACAAGTCAAATGCTCAACTAATGTGACTCAACCATTATCAGAGCTCCTAAGCTAAAGTGTTGATTTTTTTTCTTATTTTAATTGTTGTTCTTCTTACCCATAACAGCTGGGGAAATGCATGCATGGCTTGCATGCTACTTTTACTGCTGATGGCTATAACAAACAATGAATCCCTTGAGCCCTCACCTCAGGCAATTCTGACAGACTGGCAGGTTGCTGACATCATCATGTGCGCCTCTGCATGCGATGATGTCAGGCCAAAAAGCTGGAAAAAAACTATTTAAAAAACAGCCAGGAAACTCAGAAATTAAGGGGTGCCAGTCAGGAATCATGGCACCTCATTACTTAGACCTCAAAACCGGTAAAAAAATGAGAAATTCGGTATGGTTGAGAGGTATGGTCACCATAAAGTGGTACATGGGACATATACCGGGTATACCATGGTATAATGACAGTGTACACAGCACCCACATCCCCCAGTGGATATTGTACTCCCTGGAACCCATGATGACACTCTGACATACCCACCATCACATATTGCCTACGACTGTGATACAACCCATTGTATATCCTAACAGTGGTACTACAGGGATATGCATCTAATGCACATGCCACACACATAGTAGGGTGTTGCATTGTCATGCCTCACCTGTGGGCAGCAACAACACTATCTGTACTACTGTGTGGCAATGCGTAATGTAATAGGAGTATGTGGCCTTGGAATGCTGTACCCTACAGATATACAGACATGCACACATACACACACTTGCCAGAACTCAATGGGTATCCCATGCCTATCAACCCATTTGAACAACACTGTTGTGCTGGTACTGCAAGGCTTGTGTAGCCAATAGGGAGAGCAGTGTAACAGGGTACATGTAATGTCCGATACAGCAACAGCCGCAACTGACTATGGCAATGGGTGTTGCGGTGGTTGTGAAGGCCATCATGGAATTCCCTACTACAGGTGTACTAACACACAGACACTGCTATCCTCAGTAATGCACAAGTACACATGTGTCAGTACTGGGGTGCATTGCTGCAGGTGGTCATAGCTGTGTACCTGGCTACTATCCATGGAGAGATGGGTTGTGAAGGGGATGTGTGTACAGTGGTATCATGCCAGCTGCCATATGCCAGCAGGCAATCTATCGACAGACACCACTATGGTGACCCTCAGCGTGAGAGTTACATGCATCAGCCAATCCTCTGGGTGCATCCTGCACATGGCCACTGAGGTGATCCAGTTGACATGTATGCAACATGTATTATAACACATGGTTAATGTCTGTAATGGAGACCTGTACCCAAGCATGTTCTGTTGACTGTGGTAGCGTAGTGGAGGTACCTGTGGCATGTGGTGCATACAGGGTGTTGTCTCCTATATATGCCAGTTATTACACAGCTTGACAGACTTGTCAGTGTCAATCAAGCATAGGTTGCCTGTACATATCCCAGCTGGATACCTACCATCTGCACATCTGTACAGGGACTGACAGTCCTCAGCTTGGCAAGTAGCTATGCAGTAGGATGCATGTGTCGACAGATAGACATTTGACAACAATATGTATGCCATAACTACATGTTGGAAGCCCTCACTAAACATGTGCTGTACAGATGGTAGTATATAGGTACATTCCACATGTCGGATCATTATCCAGTAGGGAATATATACTGTGACACAGCTCACACACCAGGAACACAACATGGAGGCCTCAGAGTCCAGCTATGCCTGCAGGTGTGGTTGTTGTCAGTACTACATTTAGCACTCTACTCTTGCCTGGGAAAGCACTGTCAACAGTAGTACTGCCATGATACACTACATGCCAGTGTGACAGCACATACCCTGGGTTACTACCCCTGTATGTAACACATTCACATGGATAACAGTGCTATACAGGTCTCATATACTTGTGTGTCCCAGACAACTCACACCCCTTGCTACTGTAATGACAGCACATAGGCACATGTATTGTACATGGCATTACATACACTTATTACAGATGTCATTACCCTGCTATGTTATCAGACTGGGTGGTGAGAACTGGTTACCAGGGCTAAGCCATGCTTAGCAGGTGTCAACATTGCTCCAATATAACAGCTAAGCAGATTTGCGCATGGGTAAGAGAGGCCCACACAGTGTAAATGCCTATACGTTTAACCATATGTTAGCACCACTTAGCTTCATGCAAACCCACACAAACCCGTATAAAGCTGCTCAAAACTGCCTTAACCACTCTGTATCTGACAGCTCTTGTTCTGCCCAGCAACAAAATAAACAGCCCTTGCATAACTTGAACCCAAGATCCTGTACACTATAGTCACAACAGTTAACCACTACGTGATGACTACTGTGAAGACAGTTGTTGTTTTTCCAATATATCTGTCAAAACACATATTGATTAGTATTGAACAATTGCTTTTACTTCCACAATTGTGTAGTACTTGTTATTGATATTCCTGTTGCATCACATATGTTGTTATATCATGATGTACACATATCAGATACATATGGTGAGATACATCTGGAAAGGTATACACAACTGTGATGTTTACACATGACAGGAATATGGATATATACATATACATATGTTGATATATGTCTACATATACATACACATGTATATTTATACATATGTCTGTCTACACATCTGTATAGTGCATCATATATATGGTCATGTGTAGAGCTCTTTGTATATACACACACACACACACACACATATATATATATATATATATATATATATATATATATATATATATATATATATATATATATATATATATATATATATATATATATATATATATGGATATATGGATCTAGGACATTTGCTCGAGTGAGTAAATATCCAAATCCATAATAACCGAACACACTTTAATGAAAGCACTTTTAATGAAAAAGTGCTTTTGTTAAAGCGTGTTACAAAAAATTAAAACACTACATTTACATTTTAGCAGGGGGTATTCACCCCCCCTGCACCCCCATGTGGGGGGGGCAGTGGCCCCCACACTCCCTACTTTAATATTCTCCCTCCGAGACCACACTACAGTGGGGGAAAGGGAAATTTCCCTTACCTGCACCGTAGTACAGCCTTGGCAACAGGCATACTTACGCAAAAGTGCTTCTTCATTGAAAAGCACTTTTGTGTAAGTATGCCCGGCCATTTGGGTTTCGGTCATTTGCTCACTCAATATATATATATATATATATATATATATATATATATATATATATATGTGTGTGTGTATATATAGATATATGTATATATAGATATATATGTATGCACATCCTATGTGTACAGATATACCTATTTATGTTGATATATATGTAGATATCCATGAGTATATGTGCATATGTATCTATATCTGTATATGTGTAGACATATATTGCTGTGTATATGTATATATTTGTGTATGTATATATATATATATATATATATATATATATATATATATATATATATATATATTCATCTATGTCGATATGTATATTTGTATATATCTATATAGATATATGGATAAATATATATACATATATGTTCACCATATGTCCAGAACATGGAGTGCAGTCCTACCTCAGAATACTCCCAATCTCTTAGTGCAAGGAGATGTCATGTGTGTATTGCAGGTATATATGCAAACTGTTTCTACTGTAATAGGGGTTGTCTTAACAGACATGTTGTGTGTGGGAGGTCACATCTGCTTTTGACATGTGCGCCATTGGCTACTGACAGCCATCCTAAGGACATCATAGTACAGTAGCACAGTAATGATCCTGTGGACTACAGCAGAGATATGACCAATATATGTGGACAGTCTTGCACTCTGTGGTCAGTCCAGAGGTGTACACATATCCCCTTCATGCGAGACATGTGGACCACGCCTCCCAATGTGGATGTTAATAGCCATGTACATGGTTATATCACGTAAATACTGGACTACATATGCCCACACAGTTTATGCATGCACACACGCCAGTCTGTCTTGAGACATAATACCTGGTGGTGCAAGGATCACATGGCCACATACTACCCAGTAGTTAGCGACATACATCTGTACAGAAACCCACTGCTTTGTAAGAAATACACAACAGTTATGGCGGCCTGGCAGCAGTATGTATTGCAAATAACTGGACATAACAGCACACTGGGTAATTACATTAGGCTACTAGGCATGTCATAAAGCACTGTGCAAACTACAGACAGACTGCCACAACACTGGACTACATTTTGTATGGGGGAATACACATGTACCTGTGATTATAGTGGGCTCTACACGCATGTCACTGCACTGAGTAACAGACACCTGTGTGAAAGTGCATACCCACAACCAATGTAAACACAGTCACAGCCACATATGGTACACAAGCTTAATATGACACTATATGGACTATATGATAAACACCATCCTCATATGCACCATTCACACACTGACCCTATATACACTAGGTCATGGCACTGTGTGGTCCAATGGCTGTCTGTGGTATGGGACACATGTGTGTCTGGCCCTACAGACATGTGAGTCAATAGGGTACCATACACTGGAACAGCATGTAACATCAGATGGAACAGGACCGACAACAATGTCATCTACCACAGTCTGTGCACAACCCAAGGTATGTATGCACAATACACATACTGTTGACAATCACCCTAAGTACACAAACCCCAGTACTGTACACACAACCACAGAATGGACAAGCTATGTCTTCAGAAACAACCCCTACTATACATAACATGTCTAGCAGTCTGATATCTGACTGGCTTGTTATCAGATATGATGTCAATAAATAATGATGTACAGGACATATGCACCTCTTACTGCATGACATATGTACAAAGGTTGACAGACTTGTGGCTGGAGCTATGAACACTGCCCCGATATTGGCATGTTGCTGTTATAATCTCATACATTTACTGTCGTACCAGGGTTTGTTGTGACATATGTCCTATGAGGGATATGAAGTCAATAACTCTCATGGCTATCACCATATACTGACTGCAATCCTCACACTATACTTCTGCAGTTCTCAGATAGGTTTTCTGTGAGTAACTCAAGAAACAAAAGGCTCCACACATTGCTCAGTCTGCAAATTACCCTACAGATGGGAGTTTCCTCAAAAACATAGCACTATCATGACAGGTATTAAAACATGTAGACCAGCCATATCCACACACCCTGTTAAACCGACATTACTCCAAATGCAGAATATGAACACTTACATTCTGTAGTCATGTCAGGCACATCCCCCTCCTGTGTGTTGGCCTGTTTCCACAGTGTATGTTGTTAGAGGTAAATCCCGAAACCATCTGTGATGCTGTTTGCCAAACACCAGATCTAAGTCCAACTCACAGTGAATTAAAAGGCCCAATGCCAACATGATGTTCCTAGATATTGGAGTGTGTTTCCATGCAATTGGCTATGGGAATTTTACCACAGCTGTTCCACATGCAGTCAGCTAGAGGAGGGCTGCAATTCATGCTGGGGCCATCAGCTGATCATGAGCATCACTTACAAAGCACAAGCTGCTGTCTAAGCAAAGCAGGTGTACTTCTCCACATCCACCAGTGAGGGAGTGAGAGAGACAGACAGAGACAAAGTACGTCAGGGAGGGGGTGGGAGAATACAACCTAAGCATGTTTGTCCCACACACCTTCCAGTACATCATTTCAAACCCCTGATTGACTATGTATTGCTATCACATGTCAATGCAGTTATTACATGCACCACATAGCTTACATGTTCAGGAGTTATCGAAATGTATATGTGATGGTGAGGGACATCTGCAACAGTGATATGGTAGCAATACAGTAGGTGTAGTACATGTGTCTCTCCACATGAACAGGTGTCAGGATTAAAACAGCCACACTCTCTCAGGGACTCACACACATTAACACCCTTGGAAGGGTCAGGGATACACTTCCTAACTAGTTAGTTTCCCACAATACAGTAATGTGCAGGTATCACATGCACCACAGGGGTTATCCAGAGGTTATATGGACAAAGGGTATGTGAAGGTGTCTGACATCAGACAGCATGCTTTAGTATGCCAGTGGGAGTTGTAGTGAGTGTGAATGTGGTCGAATGCATACATCACACACATAGACACAGGGTGCCAGTACTGGCATGCATGTGTGCATTGCTTCACATGTTTGTAGTGGATGACTGTGCCAGAAGGCTATACAAGGCTAAGTGAAGGGTATACCATGGCATCAGGCCACATGACAATAGTCTGCAGTATGGCTCATGGGTGTAGTGTCTGGATTGGCCCACACAGGTGGGTATTGTATTCCCCAGCCAGTCACCTGGGTTACTATTGTGTGTGGCCAGTGCGGTGCAATGCTTGCCATGCATGTGTTCTTTAGTCCATGACATGGATGGTGTCTGGGATGTCCACACGCCCCACATGCATGTGCAGTGACATATGGAACTGTACCTGGGGTGTCTGGCCCATGATGTATACACAGATTGTTATCAGGTGTGTCAGTCCTGGCCTCACATGGCGGGAACTGATAATAGACAGCAGGTTGACCCTGCACCTACATTGGTAGCATGATGCAGGTATTCTCTGGTGTCAGTGGCATCGGTCTGTACAGGGCATGTGTTTAAGGCATGGTATGTCCTTTGTGGGTCACATTTGATGGCACCATAGGTGTTGCAGGCGTCCAGTGGGGAACATAGTGTAGCCGCACTGTCTGCATGCACATGCCTATTGTACTGATGGACAAGGTGCCATGCCCTCTGTAGTCCACTACAGTCACACCATGGTTACTATCTGTGGGCAATATGCAGGGTACTACCAACATAGCAGTAGCTGCCTAGGCAAGTGTGTTTGTGTATGAGACATGGGTTGAGAGTGTTCTCTGGGTAATACAAGGGTTGCTAACTTTGTTCACCAGGTCTTGATGTCACATGTAGGGGTATGGATTGGCTCCCCAGCCTCTCGGCTATTTCACATCTGTTATTCTTGTAAGGTGGACATTGTGACATATAATAGGGCCACCATATAAGAAACTTGCAAAACCAACTCCACAATGAGTCCAGTTGTTACACACTCACAGCCACCTCCACACAGGATAAAAATGACACACACTTGCCATGTGTGGGATTAGAACTCCTACTTAACCACACTACAACATTATGCAGTTAGAGGAAGCAACACAGTGGCTACTGGCCTATTCTTTTCCCAAAGGTGTATTTCAAAGTGAATGACATCAGCAGCCTTGCCAAAGTAGGGTATTTGAATTGTAGCGAGTGTGACTAGCCTAAAAAACATTACTCCCTACACAGACAGGGACACACACACACACACACACACACACACACACACACACACACACACACACACACACACACACACACACACACACACACACACATTTGCCATCTCTGGGGTAAGAAATCCTACCTAACTAGTTTATCACACTACAGTATTATGCAGTTATAGGGCACACCACAAAGATTACTGGGGTACACCTTTCCCAAAGGTGTATTTCAAAGTGAATGACATCAGCAACCTTACCAAAGTAGGGTGTTTGAATTGTAGTGAGTGTGATTAGCCTAAAAAGGCTTTCTCCCTTCACAGACAGAGACACATACACACACACACTTGCCATGTTTGGGATTAGAACTCCTATTTAACTAGTTTATCATGCTACAGCATTATGCATTTATAGGACACACCACAGAGATTACTGGGCTACTCTTTTCCTAAAGGTGTATTTCAAAGTGAATGACATCAGCGGACTTGTCATAGTAGGGCTATGAGTAGGGCACTGTGTGTGCATGGACCATAACCCATTCATCTAGAGGTAGACACACCACACTCAGGCACATGCAGGTTTATATTTTTCAGGTACATGTATACAACTGCTAGATGACTACTGCCTTGTACAGTCATGTTGCACAGCTAACACTTGCACCACAGAGTCTGTAATGCTGACGGATACCAGTGGCTAACTTCTACAGTGAGTGACATTTACACATTATGTGGTTGTAGACATTTGGCTGTGTGCTGGGTGGGACAGGCCTCATGATGGAAGGCTCTTTGTCACTGTCACTCTCTTCCACACATCTATGTATGTGTACTTTTGGCATACCATAGTGTATTTCCCTTGGCTATATGTGTGTATTCCTATCCAATGTGTGTGCAAAGCATGACTGGTGCATACTGTGGAGTGCATGCACTAACATCTGCAACTGTAAGATATGTATGGTCCACTGTTGTTGACAGACATGGACTTCATTTGTTTATGTGTGTGAGCATGCCCAGTATGCCCTTATGTATTGAATGTGTGGATCCATTCCAGGTAGTTTGTACTCCAGTGCAGATCTTTGTGTTCTACACCTTCAGCAAGCAAACTGTTTCTGCAGGATATCTATAGATCAGTTGGCAATATGGGGTCAAATGTGCAAGGGATGGTGTGTGCTGTAGGTGATTGTGTCTGTGCTGCTTCTGTTACATAGTATTGATGTTAGCAGAGGATATTCAGACATGTGTACTGTTATACACTGTGATGTTTTATGTTCTCAAGTACTGTCAGGTGGACATTTATGCTCACAGTGATGTCCTGGGGAACACAGGGTGAATGCAGCTGTGTCCAGTATTGTGGTCAAATGCCTACATATTCATGGAAAGTTATGCCATTCTGGAGGGGGATCTGCAGACACTTGCTGCTGGGTCTGTGTATCCAGTTCAGTATCTTGGTACAGTGATGGCAGAGGATCCCATACTTGTACATCCATCAACGTGGCAGTATGGCCTTATCTTGCTGTGTGAATACCTCACAGCTGTACAGATTCACACATTTCACCCAGAGGCAGAGATCATAAGTCCGGACATTACCCCTATTGTGGTGTATGGGCAGGTTTGTTGCCACCCATTTTTGTGTTTGCAGACAGGGATAGTATGTGCACAAGGCTGTGTGTCGGACCTTGCACATTCCATACTGCCCATGCTCCCACCCCCCTCTATTATTCTATCCTCTTCCATACATTATGCATACATTCTCTGATACTTTCCCTATAGTTATCACCTTATCACAGCTGTGTTTTGATGTTGGTCCACAGTTCATGCAGTGGGATATGGTGGACATGTTACTGTGGTTTGTCCACATGGTCTTGCATATGGCTTATGTGGAGTGTGTTATGTTGTTATTTGGGTGTCCAAAACATACATTGGCAGTACAGGTGAGAAGCAGGCCTTTTGCAGAGGTCTGTAGGTCATTTTGTGGTGATGCAGGCCAGCTGTAGCAGGCCATTGCGTTCTGTCAGTCCTATAGTCCCGGACTACCATACAGTATAGTCCCCTGGGGTGACAGGGTAGATGTGTTAGGTGTTCATGCCAATACTTTCTATTAGTATTGTTCAGGTGGTGTGCATGCTGGCATGGTGCTACTTACAGCTAGGGATACACCTGCATGGGACACCTGCACTGCATGCTGCATTCATTCACTGTTGCCATACACATGTTGGGGTCATATTGTACCCATTCCTAACAGCTGGGATACCACCAGAGAGGTACCAGTGGGTGGTGTTTGGGTGAGCTGGGTGCATGTGTGCTATGGACACTACTTGCATCTGACTCACAGATATTCATGGGGCATTCCAGTTATGCTGGCTTGTGTAGGGACATCAGCCATTTCCCAATACATCAGTCCTATCACCTGTGATCTGCATGTGTTCGGCCACACAACATCATTATTCCCTACTACAAGTCCAGATAATGCGATGCATACCTGTATGTACAATTCCAAGGGTGAGTCCATTTCATGGTTACACATTATATACTGTATGTCTGGGGTACTTTTCCCTGTGTACTGCATGTATATCTAGCTCAACAGTCATGCCATGTCCATCTTTCAGATGGTGACACATATTACCGCCATACATTTACAGTGGCTTACTGCTTGCATGTGTTATACTGGGGAGCATTGTCTTTGGCACTGCAGTTGTGAGGACTTGGCCCTATCATCAGCAGTAGTGGGCAATGGCCATCAGGTCAAACCTCAACATGCATACATACTGACCACTCTCACACAATATGAAACACACACCAACCTAACACACGCATACTTACATATTGTACAAATGCTGCAATCTATCCTGCTACCTTGGCCACCTCAGGTCATCTGTGCTCCACTGGTATTATACCTACACATACATGCTACTACATGTCTACATTGAATTGGAGGGGGGGATACTCCTGACTGTTACTACATTTCAACATAGAATTGTGGGGGCACACCTTACACTTGTACACATTTGCTGTGACTTTACTGGTATGTCAGATACTCCATTTCATTCTGTATTCTAACCTATCATGCTGACTAGAGGCATATCAGTGTACTACAGTTCTTAGGTTTGATTGACCTACATATCAGTTTCTGACTTCCTGCTCTTCAGAACTAACATCCCACTGCCTGACCTGATGTAGTCTGTCTGTGCAGGCCGGGGGGGGTTACCCATAGGCATCATTCAGAGGACTTAGCACAGCATTTGTTTGTGTTTTTCTACACCTATCCTTCTGGCTGAGATTGTTGTTGGGTATGTGAACCTCCCTGACTGGTATGTGTGTGTCATATGGACCCACATGTGGCCCAGCACATTTCCTGCAGTGGGTTTTGTCTCCATGTGTAGTACTGGCTACTATGGTGACACCAGTATTTGTTACAGATCTCATGCTGCCACTATAGGTGTCTACTGTCTGCTGGCATCCCATTCAGCCACCCGATTCCATTGCATGCTCACATCCATACCATAGATACAAGTAACAACACATACGTCTCCATTCAGCAATTGATAAGGAGAGTGACTTACCTTGTGGATGTGCCAATATTGAGGATGGTGCTGGAGGGCTGTCTATGTCAGATGCACATAGTACACTCCCTATACATGGTTGAGCACAGGTAGTGTCATGTTTGGCATCCCTTTTACTGCATGTGTGAGTCAGAGAGAGGTGTCATTCTCTGGGTCCCTACAGTGTCAGTGTATGTGCTATGCATTGCCTCTTTGCCAAGGCCAGGGGATACTGGGCACACCTCCATCTGCCTACTGGGTCAGGCTCAGGTTGTTCCTCCTCCGAGTCACTTTGTGCCTGCGCAGGCCTTAGCATTGGTGGGGGGCTGTGTGGCCCTGCCCTGTGCTGTTCCTGCTCCAGCTGTTTCTGGAGGATATTGTATAGTATGGCACATACGATGACAATTTGAGTACATGTAGCTGGTGAGTACTGCAAGGCTCCACCAGATATGTCCAGGCACTGGAACCATGACTTGAGGATCCCAAACACACACTCTGTTAAAATTCTGATCTGTGCATGTGCCTCATTATGGATTTCACCTGCAAATGGGGTAATTTGCATACAGGAGCTGAGTCCATGCAGGACTAGTGCAGGAGCACTTTTGCATGTCCCTACAGCTTGCATATTGCCTGCTGGAGCTCCTGCACTAGTCCTGTACACCATGCAGGTCTTACTGCATCCGTGAGTTGTTTTATCACTTACCACACGTAACATTACTCAAAAGTAATTAAAATGATAAAAAAGCCCCCACATTTCCCTTACTTGCGTATATCAATTTCATGAGCACACATCATTGGGAAAATAGAAATTAAAAAAGAAAAAAACATTGTCTGAACACTGATCCTGCACAATAAAAGTGGAAAAGATTTATATAGCACATGATTAAAAAAAATGCAGAATGCTACTTACTCAAATTGCCCTCATCTCAACATAGAATAATTACTTGAAATATATATAATAATAGGGAAAGAACAAAAATTGTAATTCTTGACCCCTCTGATTACATTTCATTTGAATCATTTTCCACTTACAAAAATTAACTTTTAATATTTTTTTAGCTCATTGCATGATTTTGCTATTCTTTTCTAAGCTGCTTCCTAACCAGATCCCTATACAAGTAATATTTTTTTCATATTTAAAAATATTTGAGTTTAACAAGTGATAAGAATTATAGTGTTTAAAGGTGGAATGAACCAATAATGCCATTAGTGACTCTGAGATTAGAAAAACATAAATAACTATGTACAGTATATACAAACCATTAAAGGTTATATCTGCAAGCAAGCAGGTACAGAGATATAATTCATAGCACAGCAAATTTGTTGAGAGTAAAGAAATCACACCTGTACTAATAGCATTACTAATGGCATATAATCATATTACTCAGTCATGTATGGTAAAAGAGTTATGAAAGTGAAAAAAGTTAATAGATAATTTGTAAAATATTTTTGGAAGTTGACTGCATTTATTATCACAGTTGGTGTTAATTTGGAATGTATCCCAGTTATAATATTGCAATAAACAAATAGTAACAGCATTCCATTTCAATGCTTTGAAGTCTGTCCAAAGTTCTGTAATGTAAAATTTGAGAAATATGAATATGCTTATTAATAAATTAAGATCTTTGTATGATCCTAAGTAATATAAGGTACCTGGAATAAATAGATTTTTGCTTTACATTTTGAGAACAGTTATATTCAGTGTACTACTCCTGCCTTCATTTTCTTAACCATAAGAACTGAGAACTTAGCAAATTTAGTTGAAGCTGAAGTTAACAATGGATATCTCTAGGTTTGTCAGATAAATCAAGACATCATCAACAAGCAGTGATTGTTTCTTTTTCATGGCCTGTCAAATAGCTGATGAAATATAAATGTATCATTACTGAAGCCAAGAGTTCAAGATACAAAGCAGAGAAAATAAGGCAAAGGGCATCCTTTCCTCACTCTATTTGTCAGTTTAAAAGGTAAAGACATGTTTACTTTAACTCTAGTAAAGATGCCATGTAGATATCCCCCAATTAAATTACCAAATCTTAGGGTAAATCTGAATTTCAAGGCCAGCTGATTTAAGCTAAAACAGTCTACTCTGTCAATGCATTTTTCTACAGCAAGACTCACAGTCAGGAACTTAGTTTATCTGTGCATTCCTCATGAACATAGCAGTTTTTATAACTTTTTCAAAAGTTTTTATTCCACTCTACAAAAATACAATGATAAGTTTTGATTAACTTCAGAATAAATATTGCTAATGTCATTGCTATAATACGTATCAATTAATTGTAGTCACAAGTTTAAAATGAACTCATCCAATGTAAAAAAATGCATTTTGATATTTTCCCTTTTTTAGTATTTCAAGTGCTGCAACCTATTTGCATGAGTGCAGAATATCCAAGGTCTACAAGATTCTACTAAACAACTTAAGCATACATGTTATTAATTTTTCTTAATGCACATTCCAAAACTTTATTGAAATACTCTATCTCCTTGGAGTTTTATTCTTTGCTTGCCCTCACAAAAGCTCTCATAATTCTCTCCATGATATTATCACTTCAACTCCCACTTCCTTAGTAGCATTCATTAACTGTAACCCCTGTAAATAATATAAAATTAAATTCTCAGATATATATCACTCACTCTGTGGTTGATACAAGTGATCATATGTTTGGCAGGTTAAATCAATTATAACAGAATCTTTGGTAAATTAGTCCACTCTTCTTTTTTACACCTATAATAATTCAATACAGTTGCTGCTGTTTCACCCTGATTGCTAATTATTTCTGATACTAAGGTGAATTATAAAAATACCAGTATTTAAAAGATTCCCACAGAAACACATATTTCTGTAATAGCTTTCAGTCTGTTGCTTAATCTTTTGTAGTACTTCCTGTACCACCAAAATCACATCATACAATTTATTTTGCAACTCTACTAGCCAGTCTTTTCTTTTTTTTCCCCAAAACACTAGCTCCCCCTTCTTCACTGTTGCACATGCATAGCCTTTTACCTCAACTTTAGGTGTCCCCTTACAAATAACTCATTCAGTCATCACATCCTGATGACTGTGCTCCATTTATGTCTATTTATTACCTTTCACTTGTTTATATTAAGCAAGTAATATCACTTGTTTAAAATAATGTGCAGGGAAGTGTAATTTTCTTTCCAAACAAGAAGGTACTAATATACATAGTACACACTCCAAGACCACGTGATCATATACCAAAGTGGAATGAGTCTTCATTACGTTAACTAAGTAAGCATGTTCAGCCATTATATGCAACCTTAATACAAAAGGAGAACACTGTAAAAAATACAAACAAATTGACATTTGGCTGGTAGAGAATTTTTAGATAGGTGACACATCAAAGATGTATGGTTATTTGGAGGTTGATCATCCTGTGACTGGGACAATTTTTGACATATTCAAAATATACTGTAAATTTGAGTTTAAGACCAATAGTGTCAGCAAAGGCTTCTAAGTTAAATCCTTTGTCACATTTTATATATGTGGTACTGAAGGAAGTTGTTTTTAAAATGCCATCTTTTTAGAGTTTTTAGAGTTACCTTTCACTTTAAAGGTAAGTTATAAAAAGTTTCTGTAGATAAAAAAGATATTTAGTAACTTTATATGTTAAATGTCTATCCTGTTTTTTTTTACTATACAATCATGAATATAGCATTGGTGAAGTTTTGCCATGGTAGCAATCATGGCCCACTCTATTTATGGCATACTGGGAGAAACAGTATCTACATAGTAGGCAGGATTTTTATTTACTCAGATGTTATATTCATTTTTATTAATGACATTTTTTTTATCTGGGGGTACCTCAACTCAGTTGACCCATTCTTAACCCATTTGAAGGTAGTTGCAGAGATTTTGGAATTTTCTAGCAATATAAGTGTCTCTTTGATCACCTTTTTAGATATCAAGATAGACAAAAACAACAATTTATTGTCAACAGAAATTAGTGATAAGAATGCAGTTAGCGATTCTTTCTTGCATTTTTGTAGAATGCATCATGGACACCAAAGGAAGGGAGTAGTAAAATTAAGTCTATATTCACTAAAGTAAAGGAGTTTAACAATTGAACAGAATAAAATAGCGGAAGTAGAAACTCAGTTAAAAGACAGATTTCTTAGAAGAGCAGTCCCAATAACATCCATAAATAAAGCTGTAGGTAGTTTACACCACAAGGAAGAACTTACTGAAAAACACAAACAGTTGCAGTTGAATTCAACTATGTGCCTCACATACAGTTTGTACAACAGAGGTATTAGAAATGTTATGTTGCATAATTAGAGAACATGTTATACTAACAAGGAAGTCATTAAAATATTGGACGGGGTCCAAATTTTATCAATAAAAGGGGTACAAATATAAAGAATCTTTTAGTAAAAAAAAAAGAATAGCACTAGTAAAATCGACATTAATAGGAGAGGTACTTTTATATTTTTTAATTGTTCTATTTGTAGGTTCATCAGTGATGGGCCAAGTGTTTTTGTGCTAATACAGATAGGTCCTATTTTCTCCTGGGGTTTTACATGCAATGTTGAATATGTGGTTTATTTAGCAACCTGTTCAGTATGTACTAATTTTTATATAGGACAACAGTGTGGAAATTAAAGGAGAGAGGATCATAGAACATGTACAAGTGATAAAGAATAAAAATACTTTAAACACTTTATTTAAACATAGTGAGACATGTAAAGGTTTTAAGAAAATATTTTTAGTGTCATTGATTACATAGATGTAAAGAAAGAGGAGGAAGTAAGTCTGATTACTTGGAATATTTAGAATACAAGTCACAAGTAGTTTTGAATTCAAAAGTAAATTTTTGAATTGAATGTCACTGTTAATATCAAACGCCATTTAAAACATTTGAAGGAGTATCCAGTTTGAGTCATGTGGTTTGTTAATATCCAATAGTTCTTTAATTTCAGTATTTAAATACGTTTAGGGAGTGTTTTTGTAAGCTGATGAAGTCTCAGTCCTAGGGGCATTCTTGGAGACAAAAGCAGTTATTGGTTTCAGCAATAAAGCTATCCTTTTTGGATTTGAATGTCTTCCTTATTCATTTTTGGTTCAATGCATTTTCAGGTGAAGTGTTTTCTGGGTTATATACAACCATATAGATTAGAGAGCCTCACAGCAAGACGTTGTCGCGTTCGATTCTCAGCTAGAGCGTCTTCTGTGTGAAGACATGCGTGAATGGGGCGTGCCTTCATTGAAGGCTGTGCATCAGGGCTGGTAACTCAGCATGTAAAAATCCACTACCAAACATTAGCGGACCAGAGTTCCGCTGTGGCGACCCCTAACCAGGATAAGCCGAAAGACACAACAACAACTTTGAAACTATGAGTACAAGGTATACTGAGTTAACATTTTTTTCTGATAGGAAAAACAATCAAATCATTTAAAAAAAGACTAAAACAGCTTAATAGGCTTAGTCCCAAAGGAGTGATGTAGTGGTAGGGTATGATTATTATTACCCCACAGCATTTCCACAGTGATGCAAACCTGAAATATAATCATGCAAAATTGTAAAATGTTCATTTCCCTCATAACTGTTGCTACAACTACTAATTGTAACTGTAAAGTATTTGTTCAATGTTATTACTTTTGTTATGTACAATGTACTACCACTCTGTTACCCTTTTCTTCTTTGTGAACCTGTACCTGCAAATGATCAGCTGTGATCAGTATACTACCCCAGGAAACAAATGTAAAACAAAATAAAATAAATATGACAAAAACAGTTAATTGCCACATGAGAAGCTATAAAATTCAGGTAGGTGCAAGTTTTCAGAAACAAAATATGAGAGCAGGAGGACACATTCTAAACATACAAAGTGAAAGCATCCCCAAAATATCAGTAAATATTTGGAATACCCTTCAGTATGACCATCAAATGTAGGGAGAGAATTCAAGCATGCATAATCTAGCATTATTCAATTGTGTAGTTGATGGGCTAAACATGAAACAATCTGTTGAAAATGTAAGATTGTTATCAATAAATAAAGGAAATCAACAAAACAGTTGGACAGATAGTGTGATGAGGATCCCCTGAAACTGTTTCTAAATCTAGGTACAATCTTATTTGTAAATAAAACAATTTATTCTACTTAGTTGCAATGACTTTTATTATTAAAGGGAAAATTAAGTATGTTAATATGGTAAGACATGTCATGTCATGTCACATAGTTTTGGATTTATAGAGGCATTCCAGTGGAATTATATCCTGCAGATGTCTTACAGGGATTATAAATGTTTGTGCTGCTCCTATGGTTGAGTTGAATGTTTAATAAATTACTGTTTTAAGTTCCTGTAACACGTTTTGCAAAGATGAATGGAAAATTGGGAGAAAAGGTTAAATTCTTAGAAATATATACTTTACTGAAATAGTAATCAGTTAGTAAAAATCTCTGACTTTAGGCTAAGAAAAATATAAAATTCCATTATGTTACATTACTTTAGAGAATGAGCAAACTGTACATCAGCATCCTAATTGGAGAAGGAACATTTTCCATCAGGGTATTAATGTACAAGTAATGCCCAGTGAAAAAACGAGTCTACCACTTCACAGTAGCATATCAAGCTGCTATGGAGCTTGGAGTGCTAAAATCTAATGGCTGACATTACTTTTACACATGCTAACAGAAAGAAGTGTATGTGTGTGTATGTATGCATGTGTATGTATGTGTTTATTTTTCTGTCTGCGTATGTGAGTGAATGCGTGTATGAAGCAGAGGAGACTGTGTGTGTGTGTGTGTGTGTGTGTGTGTGTGTGTGTGTGTGTGTGTGTGTGTGTGTGAGTGTGAGAGAGAGAGCATTTGAGAGAGAAAGTGAAAGTGATCTTGTGTGAGTGAATGCGTGTATGAAAGAAGATGTGACTGTGTATGAGAGAGAAAAATGGGCTGTCTGTATAATTACTGTGTTTTACTTACTTATTTCTTTTTCTAAGTACTATATTATTTTTATAAATTTTTGATGTAAGATGCTTCTTCCAACACCATTAACATGTACTACAGAAAGTTTGAAACATTAGGCGGAGGAACTCTTTTACATCAAAAATATACAAAAAAAATAATATAGCGCTTAAAAAAAAATAGTAAAACACAACAGTTTTACAGACAGCCCATTCTTTAAGCACAATAATGCCCTCCAGGGTGTGTGTTGATGTTTAATTAAACACCCTTTCAGGGGTGCAGAGGGCCTCCTCCTGCTGCATCCTGCCTTATAACACCCCTGGGTGGATGTTAATTATACATTAACACACACCCTGTCGGGCATTATTTTTTTATGTATGAAACCCCACCTCCATCCCACAGCCCACTGAAAATGAATAGAATCTTGCTGCAGTTGTCACTTTATTCTGGTTCCATACATAGCTTAATAGCTAGCTACACATGAGATAAATCTGTATTTTCATGTTTATCTGTTTGCTGCATCTTTGAATAAGCAAGTGAAATTTCACTGAGAAAGTAAGCCATTTAGAGAGATAACAAAAGAATGCAGGAAAATAAATAACTTGTTCACAGCAAAGTAAACACAGAAATCAGACAAATCACATATATCTGTTTTACATTCCATGTTTGTTTACAAGCTACAAGCTTTGTTTTTTCTTCTGTAAGACACATTCCTATTTTCATTTCACAGATGATGAGTACTGATGTGCACTGATCAATTCCTAGAACTTAATTGCTTGCATTTATAACAGTTAAAGTTTTGGCTTATCTTCCATTCTCTCAAAACTAGTGATATTTTTCATTGGTTGGCTGCCTATGGTTATTTGCAATTACAATATATTATTTTTGAGAGGTCAGGGGTTGTGATTCCAGTCCAAAAGCAGAAAAACATTTCAGAGGGATAGTTGAAAAAAGCAGCACTCATTATTAGGAAAAAAAAACGAATCCCCATTTTATAGTCATCACACTATCAACAAAGAGGAGTGAGTCTATCAAACTCCCTCCATCACTTCTATAAAATAAACTTTCTTTTATTTCTTTACTTACATATGAGTAGTCTATGTTTTTTTTTTATTTTAATTTTAGAAAAAGAAAAATGAGTCTGTCTTCTTCTTCCATGTATTCACTCAGTTATCCTTTTGTTAATCTATTACTCAAATTCATGGACCCATTCTTATAATGTGGGCTGTAGAACTGTGTCCCTTACAGGGCAGCAGACGCAGCTTCACTTCTGTGAGTTCTGTCACAGAGGCATGCACAGCTACTAGGATTCATGACAAACTTTAACTCACGCAGTGCAACTTAATGCTATGTACAGTGAATCAACAAGATTTTACTAGCAGAACTTCCAAATTTGGTGAAAATATTAACATAATGTATCAGTCACATAGTGGAGAAACCCTGGAGCTAGCTGCAGTACACAGGATTTTTTGGAAGACCAGCCTGCGTAGAACAGAACAAGCAGGGAATACAAATCCACCCCCACAGTGATTCTGTCTTATGCAAGGGAAGCAGCAGAATCCCCTCATCCCATCCCTGTCCCATCCCTGCACACAAGCATCAAACGTTACAGCTCTTGCTAACCTTGTTGTTCATTATCCAGCAAATACCATATTTTAACACCAAACCCTATCCCCCTTACTGGTCACTTCAAGGCATACATGTAGATAGCTCATTTTTTTAACCCTTTGTTAAAAAGTCCTCATCATATTTGACAACCAGACAACCTCTATGACAATTGTTTTAATAATAATCATGAAATGAAACAATATAATGGCCAGCAAGGAGCGAGCTAGAAGCAGGGAAGGCTTGACCCAAACAAATAACTAGTGCTAGAATCATGGACTAAAGCTAAATGTGAAAAATGTATTATAATCTCCTTTGGGAAGTTGAGTACAACATTGACAACACACCCCTAGCAGCTAACCCAGTAGTTTAAGATTTGGTGTTGACCCCAAATTCTATTAGGACAGAGCATGATGAAGCAAACTTAGGGGGCATTCTACAAAATCAGGAACAGTTTCAACTTGGTTTTACAAATACAGAACCCAGAGAGAGAGAAAAAATATTGCAGCATATTGCATGCAAATGCACACTAATCATGCAAATGCAGAATATCAACTAAGCAAACAATATGATAGTAACTTGTAGACTAAACATATTAGGCAAATACAAGAACATTCTGTAAAACTGGGAACAGTTTCAATTGTGTTCCATGCAATATACCCATTTATTTCATACAAATGCACACTAGCCAAGGGGAGTCAAGCATTCTGCAGTCCCATAGTCAGCCTGCCCTCCCGTACACAGTAGGGCCACCAGCTGAGCAACCTTCCATGAAACCACAACTCATCACACTCTCATTCTGTCAACATTTCAAGCCATCAGTCTGAATACATGCATTCACTCACTCACTCTGATCACTCACCCACACAGTCTCTTCAACATTCATACATGCATTCTCTCATTCACTCACTCCGGTCGTACACCCACACAGTCTCTTCCTCTCACTCCGGTCGTACACCCACACAGTCTCTTCAACATTCATACATGCATTCTCTCATTCACTCACTCCGGTCGTACACCCACACAGTCTCTTCAGCATTCATACATGCATTCACTCAGTCACTCACTCCGCTTGCACACCCACACAGTATCTTCAGCATTCATACATGCATTCACTCACTCACTCACTCCAATTGCTCACCCACACAGTCTCTTCATTGCCGTCCTTATCCCAAACATACCTTTCACCTGTTCGTAATTTCACAGAATGTCCTGATTTAAATAATAAGAAAATATGAAGAAATGGTTGTTTGGTTTTACTGATTTAAATAATGCTACACCTTCACTGCCCTGCTGCTGCTACATTCATAAAGGTAAATGAATAGTATAATTTGTCTTGTTTTAGTATCAGAAGTACAATACCTATATACCAATAATGTGCAGTATATTTTTTCTGGCTCCATTATTCTGCAGCAGTTATCTGTCCTTGATTTTCCATTAGCACCTTCTGCCTCATATTTTGGTCTGTTCTTCATAAAGTATGCAGTTTTCTCACAAATCATTGAGAGTTACAGTCAATCCTGTTGGGGGGGAACGGGACCAAAATGCATATGACAGGCAGTGAATGCAGCAAATCAGAGTCCCCAAAGTCACTGGTGTGGGATAGCTGGAAGACATCCCACAAACTGAAATGTAGGCTTGTTTTAAATAAGTGGGTAGTTGTAGTCAATGTAGTGATTAGTCCTGTGCTTTTGATTGAATTGCAGCAGGCTTTGGTTATTGTTTTGGATAGTTGTCACAAAGCAATCTGTCTTTGAGCAGTACTCTTACTTTGTCAGTGGGAGAGGTAGATTGAATATATATAAATATGTATATAAATACTTTGAATACCTTCATCATGTTTACAAAGAAAAGAACAGTTAATGAAAAACAGTGTGGTACAGGAAAAAGTGGAAAACCTCGTACTTTTTTCTGAAGTGAATGGAAAACCAGCTTGTTTGATTTGTAAGGAAAACATATCTGTGGCAAAGGAATATAGCATTTGCAGGCAATACACAAGTATTCACACTTCGAAGTATGATGAACACAGTGGAAAGGTGCGTGAAGCAAAAGTTAGGGAGTTAGAACAGTCACTCAAAAAGTAGCAGTTCCTGTTTAAATGTGTTCATCAGACCAGTGATGCTGTAGTTTAGGCAAATTATAGGACTGCACAAGAAATTGCTGTGTCATTGAAGCCTTTAAAATGTTAAGGATTTGCAAACATAAGCCTTTCAAGAAATACAGTTGCAGATAGAATTACTAAATTATCAGAAAGTCTTAACAATCGACTCAAAGAAAAAGTTGCTAAATTTGTAGCATTTTCTGTAGCAATTGATGAAAGTACAGATGTAAGTGACACAGCACAATTTGCAGTGTATATACATGGTATAGATGTCAATATGCAGGTAACTGAAGAATTTGTGGAACTGGTACCAATGAAGAGAACAACAGGGGATGATATATCTGTGAGTTTTGTAGGTGCACAAGATAAAATAGGTGTAGGCCGGACAAAGACTGAGTCTGGCTACAGATGGAACACCTCAAATGGTTGATAGAAAAGCTGGTGTGGCAAAAAAAGTTAAAAGAAGAACTACTAGCTATGAACTCAGACCATCAAATTCACAGTGTCCATTGCATAATTCACAGAGAAGTGCTTTGTAGTAAAACATTAAAGATGGGTCATGTCATGGATGTTGTTATTAGGGCTGTGCACTTCATATGCGCGCTAGGTCTGAACCACAGACAGTTCAACAGCTTACTGGAGGAAAATGAAGCACTTTTATGAATTAAGAAGTAAAATACAGAGGTTTATGTATGAGAAAGGAAGGGATGTGCAGGAACTGAAAGACAATGAGTGGGTTCAAGATCTAGCTTTCATGGTAGATATAGCAGAACACTTGCATTTCCTGAATACATGGCTGCAAGGTCACAATAAATTCGTGACAGACTTATATGACTCTATTCGTGCCTTTGAGTTGAAAGTTAAACTTTTTGAATGCCAATTAGCAGCAAGTAATACTGCACACCTAACAACTCTGAGGTCCGTGCAAGTCCCTGCACCTGAGTTTCATGGTGATATCAACACTGAGAAGTACTGCACCAAGATGTCCAAGTTAGTGAGTGAGTTCGAAGAAAGATTTGCAGACTTTAAAAACCTTGAGAAGGATGTTTCTATTTTCCACAACCCTTTCTCTGTTAGTGCTGATGAGGTACCAGAACAGTTTCAGTTAGAATTAATTGTGCTTCAGTGTAATTCTGAGTTGAAGGATAAGTTTTCAGGTGTTGATATCGGCACATTTTATCAGTATGTTGGGCCAACATATCCCCAAATTAAATGTTTAGCCTCAAAACTCATGTCAATGTTCGGCAGTACCTATGTCTACGAGCACCTCTTTTCTGTGATGCGCTTGAACAAGTCTTGACTCAGGTTTCAACTTACTGATGAACATCTCACCTCAACATTGAAGGTAGCCACTGTTCAATCTGTAGAGCCAAACATTGATGCACTTGCACAGGCCAACAGGTGCCAAGTTTCTGGGAGGAGTAGTACCGGGAATTAAGGTCAATGGCTTGATTTTCTTGGCTAAATTAACCTTTATTATCATCATCATCATCATTATTATTAGTAGTATTATTATCATCGTTGTTATTATTAGTAGTATTATTATCATCGTTGTTATTATTAGTATTATTATCATCATCATCATTATTATTATTAGTATTATTATTATCGTTATTATTAGTAGTATTATTATCATCGTTGTTATTATTAGTAGTATTATCATCATCATCATTATTATTAGTAGTATTATTATCATCGTTGTTATTATTAGTAGTATTATTATCATCGTTGTTATTATTAGTATTATTATCATCGTTGTTATTATTAGTAGTATTATCATCATCATCATTATTATTAGTAGTATTATTATCATCGTTGTTATTATTAGTAGTATTATTATCATCGTTGTTATTATTAGTAGTATTATCATCATCATCATTATTATTAGTAGTATTATTATCATCGTTGTTATTATTAGTAGTATTATTATCATTGTTGCTATTATTAGTAGTATTATTATCATCGTTGTTATTATTACATTACTACCCTAATAAGTGGTCTCTATCTGATAATTACCCGGCCCACTTACTGTATACTCTGATGAAATGTGGCCTGCTTGGGTAAATGAGTTTGACAACCCTGCACTAGCCATTAATTTCCAACTTTAAAGTGAGCATCAGTTATTTCACCAACAAAAAAGCTGGCCACACACCCCCCCCCCGAAGAAAAAAAAAAAACATAAATATTCCAATTTATTTTGCACAGGTGCACACTAGCCAGCCCTAATACCAGACTTTAAGCTGAGCAAATGAAGAGGATACATTCACATAGCACAGCTAGCCAGCCCCACCCATACAAATTCAATTTATCTCATACAAATGCACACTAGCTAGCCTTTAAAATAATATGAAAAGAACAAAGTTACTGCCAACCCCCCCCAAAAAAGCATACATATTTGGATTTATTCACACAAATGCACCTTAAGGGTGGAATTTAAACTGACCAAGTGAAATGGACAAATTACATTCATCCACAGCACAGTTGGCCAACCCTTCCCCCAAACAGAGGATAAAAAGATACCAATTTATTAACTGAAATATTCACTTGACAGCCTTAATGGCAAAATTTAAGCTGAACAAGTGAAAGAGCAAGTTACTTTAATCCATAGCCCAGCTAATTACCCTCATCCCACCAAAACAAAAAGAGGCCAGAAGAGTACAATGAAAAAAAAAATCTAGCTTCAAAATATTTAAACAAATGCACAGGCACACACACACACACACACACACACACACACACACACACACACACACACACACACACACACACACACAGACACACACACACACACACACACACACACACACACACACACACACACACACACACACACACACACACACACACACACACACACACACACACACACACACACACACACACACTCTAACCTAGCCACCATCTCCACTCCTTTTCTCCAAAAATAAGAAAGAAAACCTGGTTATATAACCATTAAACCTGGTTTACATGAATTACCACATCAATGGTAGTTCACTGACCACAGAAGGTGTTATAAGAGATCTGGGAACACATGTTGACAGCAACCTCTCTTTTGACCCCCACATTGCCACTGTGGTCAGAAAGTCCTTCTATGTGGCACATATCATTACTAAGGGTTTTGCATCCAGGAAGAAACAGGTCATTGTCTCCCTCTACTCTTCCCTCATTAGGCCAATCATTTAGTACAATGTCCCATTTGGCATGTACCTCACTAAACACCTGCAACAACTGGAGAGGCCACAAAATTACCTCACAAAGAGGATCCTAGGCCTTAAACATTTGTCCTATATGGACAGACTCAAAAAACTCCAACTATTCTCTGTCTCATATCGCCTACTAAGAGGTGATCTCTGCTTGACTTACAAAGCCATGTCTGACCCAGCTCTGTTAGAAATGCTACATCTGAAGAAATCTCAATCCCTCCACACTACATGCCCCAGAGACCTCAACCTCATTACCACAATCAACAGAACATGCTGGAGGGACAGGTTCATGACTCAGAGACAGCCCATGCTATGGAACAGACTTCCCATACAAGTCAAGCAAAGCACCTCACTGGCCCTCTTCAAGAGAAATCTTGATGAGTGGATGGGAAATAGAAAATTCACCCCAGGGATCACTCTAGTGGCTTTACTCAACAGAGGCACTGGGAATTAAGGTCGGGTTACACAATGCCAGGGTAATCCTATGGGCTAGGATTGTAAAGGCTTCAGGGCCATTAGCCTAGTACACACCTATGAACCTATTAAAAAATGCTTACCTTCAGTCCAGTAGTCCACAATATCCTGGCTGATTCACTTAACTGTAGTTCCTTCCATGTTTCCTCCAATTCTGTACCATGTTTTCCTGCATGGACACATGGACACATGCAAAGGAAGAAACAAAGCTTTTACTTCACAACTGGATCATGGTCAAATGGGGTTCTAGGCAGGGTAATGGATTGGGATCATCCCATACAAACAGCATCCCCCAAAAACATTCCATTGTCTTATTACTTGGCTATTTCTGCCCATTTACCATAAGCACTGTTAAAACCTGCCAGTGTGCATAATATTTTCTTCTTTCTATCTACAATGATTACAGATATTTGGATTTAATTTAACACTTTTATTAAAAATTTTATAGCACAAACACTGATAGACATTTCCTAAAAAAATATAGTCTCACAATGAAAACAGGCAGCATTAACAGTAAACTTCTCTGCCCTTGAAACTCACATTCATTAAAAAGGGATTAAAACCCATATTCAAAGAAAATGCATCTGGCTAGTGGCAGATTAAGTTCACCATAAGCCCATGAACCATAGGCCCCTTGCACACATTTTTAGGGCCATTTATACTTGCATGTGTTATTTGATTGACATTTCTGATTGTATTAAGTTATATTCCATGTATAATACAGCACCACTTTTTAGTGTTTTTAAATTTGTAGATTTTAACATTTTTCTAGTAAGTGATAGAACAAAATGTATGACCCACTAATGACAAAACTGCCCATTTCAGAACATTTCAATCATAAAAGTCTACTCAAACCTCTGTCATTACAATCCACCAATATCAGTCAATATGTAAAATCTTTGCAGAAGTAAGTCATCTGAATAATCCCACATTAAATTTGTAACTATTGAAGAGGTTTCTGCTAGCAAACAACTTTATATTTCAGTGTTTTATCTACAATCCATTGCCTGCTGCCCTTGAAGAATAAATTGATTATGTTACATTAAAAATGGCAAACTGGCAATATTGAAATAGGGAACTGATGGCAAATCAACAACAGGTTCATCTTTACTAGGTATCTCATCCAAAGGAGGACACACTCAAGACTGCTGCAGCCCACTCACCTCAAAGTACAACACAGTATCATCAATCATTCTACATGTGGTAGAAGTAGAACCCACAGGCTTCTGCATTAGAAGTATGCTACCTGTTGTGCTATGACCATTTGCTAAACAAAACAGTTGCAAATTGAAAGCACTTATCATGAGCAGCAGTAAACTTCTCTTCATTTGAAACTCACAATTCCTTGAAAATGCAATGAAGGTCAGAATTTATTTATTTATTTGACATTTGTTAATCAGGACAGTCCATCTGAGCAAAAGCCCTTTTTCAGTGGAGGCCCGGGGAGAAAATCTCCACAGTACAAGTAAGCAAGAAAAATTTACAAAACTGAAGATGAATACAGTGAAAAATATACAATAAAACAGTTAAGCAAATGTAGATAAAGCTCCACAGTACAATATACTAAGAGGCATTATAACATTGAAGAAAAAACAGCAAAGAAATATACAATAAAACATTTGAATGACTTTACATAACACATTGGGATATCTTCAGAGGGTAATTGTACATTACAGAGCAGTTGATAAGTGAGTTATGGTAGTAGGGAAGGGAGGAAGAGAAATTATAGTGATAGAGAAAGGGGTAGCTTGATGTGGGATGATTACCGAGGCAAATTCATGTGCTACTAAGGCACCCTTTGAGAGTTTTCTTTAATTGGTGGATGTAGGAATTTTTTATAAGGGTCATGGGGAGCTTGTTCCATTTAAGAGCAGAGACGTAGCTGTAGAGATTCTGTCCAATAGAATTTTTAGGTTTGTGAATTTGTAAGAGACATTGGTCAGAGCTTCTGAGGGATCGAGGGGACTTATAGAGGAAGCCAAGTTAGGAAATGCTAGGGCAAGAGGAGGGCTTATTCAAAATAGCATGGATAATGAGAAGTTGGGTAAATAAGAGTTGGTTAGGAAACTCTAGCCAGCTGAGTGTCTGGAGAACATGACAGTGGTATGATCTTGAGAACAGATTGGCTGCAAATCTTACCACTTTGTTGTAGAAGGTTTCAAGTTGGGAAAGAAGTGAGGATTGTAAGTTGATTAAAATTTGAGAGATGTAAAAAAGGTTGGGGAAAAGGTACACTTGGGCTAGTGAGATCCTGGTGTTTCTATAGAGTAAACAAAGGTTTTGGTGGGTTTTCTTGATGTAGTTAAGTCCATGAAGGTCAAATTTTATCGTCCACTATTACTCCAAGCAGTTTAGTGTGGGGTTCGGCTATGATCATGGTGTTGTTTAGGGAAGATATGGTGAATGAGAATTTAAGATGTAAAGGGATTTTGGGAGGAAGAGAAGAAGTTTTGCCTTTTTAGGGTTTAGTATGATTTGGTTGTTAGTAAGCCATGTTTCAGTGAGGTTGAAAGATGTTTGTATCAGGGTTAGCAGGTTGGTGGGGCTGTCAGTGATAGAAATCATGGTGGAGACATCTGCATACTGTATGAGGGAAGACTGAGGACAGGATGTGTGAAGTTGGTTAGTACAAATGTTAAAAAGGAGGGAGCTTAATATAGAAAATAGAGCCTTGAGGGACACCCCTTTTGATGCAAAGAAAAGGAGAAACAGCAGAGAGACATTTTACAGATTGTAGTCTATCTCTGAGTTAGCTATATGAACCAGGAGATAGTTGCTGAGGAGAGGTTGATTTAAGAGAGTTTGGAGAGGAGGATGGGGTGAGAGAAAGTGTCAAAGGCTTTGGAGAGAACTAAAAAGATGCAGGACACTAGTTTATCATTATCTCTATCTAGGGAGATGGAGTTAGTAAAGGAAATATGTGCAGTAGTGGTGCTGTAGTGGGGGTGGAAGCCATGTTGAGTAGGAGTAATTAGGTATTCATGAGTAAGATAAGCTGAGATTTGTTTATAAACACAGTGCTCAAGAATTTTGGAGAGGGAAGAGAGTATGGCAATAAGTTGATAATTACAAAGCTCAACAGAATTTCTACCTTTGTGGATTGGTATAGTGTGGAACTTTTTCCAGGGGGCAGGAACAGTGGATTCACTAACTGAGCAGTTTATGAGGATGGAGGCAGAAGATGCTATGGAGTCAGCAGTAGCTTTTAGGAAGAGAAGTGGCAGGTTGTCAGCTGAAGGGGAACATGGCTTAAGTCTGATAAGATTTTTTTTTGATGTAGGTGGTTGGAATGGGTTTTAGTGAGAAAGGACTGTTTTGCAGTCTGGGGTGGTAGGGGTTGTTAGGCTGGTTGGCTGGACAGTTTGTATAAGTTTGCTGATGGTATCTATTAAGTTTGAATTGAAAATTGAAGCAGTTTCAAGGGATCTGTTATTGGGACAGGGGTTGGGAGGTGAAGGATTTCCCGGGTGAAGAATTTTGTTGACAGTATTCCAAAATGTTTTAGGGTTTCTGGGTTCAGTATCTTGGGGTGAGAGGTAGTAGTTCTTTTTGTCAGAGATTATGTGTTTTTGGTTAAATTTCAATGTTCCTTGTATTGTTGGTAGTGTGTGGGAGATTCAGTCTTAGTCCAGAGTTTCCAGGTGCAGTCTCTGTTATGGATAAGAGACCATGTAGAGTTGGAGAGCCAAGGGTAACACTGTAATTTGAACAGTTCTGAGAGGGACAATGGAGTTCAAAAAGTTTAGGAAGATGGAGTTGAATTGAAGGACAGCTTCATCTAGAGGTAGGGAAGACAGGAAAGACCAGTCAATAGCAGAGAGAGAATTACTGAATATATCTGGGTTGAAGTTAGTTAGCAGTCAGCACTCTTTAAATTTATGAGGTCTACAGAGGTGCGGGGAGAATCTTTGGACATGTATAGGGGAGTGGTCACTGACTGAGTCTGTTAGAGATTCAGAGTAGTGATAGAGGACAGGCTTAGAAACAAGCATCCAATCCAAGATAGAGCAGACATTTGTGAGTTTATGAAGAAAAGTGTGTGAAGAGATAAGTTGGATGTATCCGTATAGGTTTATGCTGGTGGTGGGAAAGTTAAAGATGAGGGTGAGCCAATTCATGTTAACATCACTTAGCATTATTGTTTCATTATGTATATTGTCAGACATCCACTGTAGGATTTGTTCTAATAGGGGTTTGTCCTCTCCAGGAGGTATACAGATGGCGAATATGGTTAGAGTTTTATGACTGTTGAGTTTGCAGTTGGTAATAATGAATTTAGCTGGGTGAAAGTAGGGGGGAGGGTTAATTGGGGGATATATGGATAGGAGGTTAGAGTACATAATGGCAATGCCTTCACCTTTTTTGTGCCTTCTGCCCAGGCATAGAATGTTGTAACCGGGGGGGGGGGGCAGGAGAAATTCTTTGTCTACATTATGTGGTTTGAGCCATGTTTCAGAGAGACTATGTCGGGGGAGTACTGGGCTATCCAGGTGTGGAATTCAGTTATCTTAACAATGCTATGGATGTTGATTGAATAGAAGGAGAGATGTTTGAGACTAGGTTTAGGCACCTGCTGAAGTGTTTGTGAGGTATAGGCAATACTTGAATTAGAGTGTGGGTCAGGCTTTGGGTGAATGTCACCTTAGAATTGAAGGATGTTTAGTGGGAGGAAGAGAAGTGATATTTAGGGGTAGGATGAGTGAAATATCTGTTTACTTCTGTGGAATGAGGGGAAGTTTGGAGACAGTTTTATCTTGAGGAGATTGAATTCTGTACATGAGAAGAGTGAAGGTGAAAAGGGAGAGGTGTAGTGGCTGTTGGTGTCAATTGTGTTATGAGAAAAAGTGGGAGAAGAGGGGAGTAGGTTTAGCTGAATGTGTCAGGAAGTGAGGTTGTTTAGGAGAAGAAGAAAGGATAAGAAGAAAGGGAGGAACATATTGGAGTATGTGGTAAATATGAAAGGGAGGAAGATGTTTGATAGAGGGAAGGTGTATGGTAATACCAAGCTACAGGAGGGGGGCTGAGAGCAGTGAGTAAGGGTGGGAGGAGTTAGGTGTAGGGAGTAGAGAGGTGGGTGGGGTTATTTTACGAGGGGTAGGTTATGATTGGTTGCGGAGTACCAGAAGCTGGGAATCAGGGAGGGTGGGGTTAAGATGGTTTGTTCAAAAGTAATTGATGTGAAGGTGGGTGGAAATGGGGGTATGGTAGGGGAGTGGCATGAGCTCAAGTAAAGCGAGGGTGAATGGAGCAGGTGGAAACTCTGAGGCAGCTTTCCAGACCACAGTAGAAACAATCAGTTAGCAATGTGTGCTGCAAGATAGTGGAACAGTTAAGAGTAGGCAGTTCCTTGAGGTAAGAAACCTATGCAAGTAATAGCAACCTAACACTTGTTGCTTTATTAGTTCTGTCAGTTTTATAACTCTTGGTATTAACAATTGGTAAAAAGAGAAAAGAAGAATGGAGGGAGAAAGTTCAGGGGAAAAGGGAGGGGAGTCCAACAATATTTGTTTGAGTCAGTGAGCATACCACTAGTGAAATAAGCACTAAAGTGTTTCACTACACATAACCTTGCCTAGTACACCAGGAAGATTATTGAAACTAATGGTTTCCCTGTAAGTGAGACTTGAAGTCTTGTATTTCTTGTCACGAGGAAGCTGCAAAGGGGTAGGAGATCCAGTTAAGCAGGGTTAGTTAGTCAGGTGTGCTCATTGGGAATTTGAGAACAGCAGCTGTAAGAGGAAAAAAATGTTAGGATAGGGGTTTTTGGAGGGATGTAGGACAGAAGATATAGGACTGCTGAGGAAGTGTCTCAGTGTATTAATAGCAGAACTAGACAGGGAGGATAGGAGACAGGGTTGTTAATAAAAAGGGCTTTAAGAGAATGAAGTAACAACAAAGATGGGGGGAGGGAGAAAAGGCAAAGTAGGAGGGTCTATGAGAAGGAAGATAGATTAGTACAGCAGAAGTATCAGAAATGAGGCAGAAGTAGAACACAATACATATGGTAAATCATTTTACAAAATACAATCAATGGACATTCGTTACTGTTAGCCCTTTAAGGTAGTGTATACAACCTTAAGAATAAAAACGCAACATCACAGTACATACCAGTTAACTTAAGTAAATTTTGCTCTACAAACAAAGCAGGTTAAGTAGATATGAGGCTGTAAGCAGAACACTGTATAGCAATAAAAACACCTTACAAAATGGACTGTATAGCAACTGTGCTGTCCTCTTCAGTTAACTATAGTACATTTGCTGTAACTTACAAAGCAGATATACTAGAGACCAGCCCCAGAAATACTTACACAGAAAGCAGTATATCAGTTATAATATTGCCCAGAAAAACATACAGGTAATACTTTAAACAGTGTTTGTAAAAATTGGAACTCGGGTTACAAAAACCTCTTGGATACAGTTGGATGGTAAAGAACCTCACAACTGCATCTGAAAGAGGCAGACCACACAGTGCAGTTTTATTTAAGCAGTTTGCATAGTAACAACCATAACAACTAGCACTGGAAAACTTGGATGGGAATTGTATGTTGGTTACATGCTCACTCGAATCCTTAGCCTGGAAGATGTCACCAACATCGGACAAGTGTTGTGTGGCACTAACAACGTATAGCAAAATTCGACAGTTTAAAGCAACTGGTAAGACACAGTAAAACAAAAGTAGTGTACAGACAATAAAAAGTACAGAATGATATAGCAATAACAGCTTTACGTATAACACTTAAGTGGCATGCACACTTACTTGGGGCACACAGGAAATTCCCTTTATAAGGATGAAAACAAGGTACAGGGTTTGAATCTCACAGGGGATAATTGGCTAGGCTTAAAATGGCTTGCAAGGGCAGTTAGCCTAGTACGAACCTATGAACATATGAACCTATGAAAAGGCTATTTGAAAATGGCACCATTTTTTGAGGGAGAATAAGTTAGTTCAGAGAGGAAGCTGATCACAATGGTGGGGCAGATGCAGTCTGAGTAGGAGGCAGAGGAAGGAAGGAAATGTAGTCAAATACAGTAGCAATGGAGCACAGGAAAATGCACTGAAACCCATTTTTTTAGTAGTGTGGTAGTTGAGGATTCAGGCTCATGTTTCATGTAACCATGGTACAGAGTTTGAGGAAATTGCCATCTCTAACTAGGGCATTTCATAAACACACACACTTACTTTTGCAGTGGCAGCAAGTGTTCCAGGCAGCAGCCAGCAACAGTGTCTCATATTTAAATTCTGCGTATGGAATGCGGAAAAGAAGGAGTAAGCAACAGGTGCGTGCTTCGATACACAGATGCAGATGGCATTCTTAATGAAGAAAAGCCTTAAAGAATCCGGCTCTGGTTTACTTTAAACTTTACAAGAAAAGCTTTTAAAAGGAAAAATTTGATTCTTTCAATCAAAATGCAATGCAGAAAGCTGCACCTGATTATTGTTTTCATAAGGGGCATACCGCACCCTCCACCCCCACATTAGTATACCTCTGCATCACTCAAATAGTGTTGAATCCCATCTCCATGCAGGCCACTCACTGATACACACTATATAATTCACACTTCAGTCTTCATGCTGTACAGCCCTCAGCACAATAAGTTCATTAGTTCATTCCTCTTCCCTTTGCAGACCAATCTACATGCACTCACACATGAGCAGACTTGCACACAGTCCTCCACCAAGATTCTATTAGGGCAACATTATAGCACCATGTTTAAACTCAGATTTCATGACCAAAACCTGATTTCCTACTGCCTCTCTCTCACAAATCCTATTACTCAGTGTCACTAGTGATACTTGGAAGTAGTAAAGGCTTTATGATAATGGTGGGCCAGTCTGGGAGTTTTAAAACAGAGCCGAGCTAGAGCCAAGCCAATGGTCTGGCTTATTTCTTAGAGCAGTAAGAGCCAAGCTAGATCAGACAACTGCAGCAGTAGCTCTGTTAAAATAACTACATCTGGACATCCAGAGGTGATTATTTAAGTAACAACAATAACATCAACAACAAAAAATACTATAGTTACAGCCAGACATCAACATTGCCAGCATTCACTCAAATGAATGAATGTTGATGATTAAGCTGATCACACTTCCTAACAGCTTGCACCCAGCCACCTCCTTCACTGTGCCGAGGCTACAGGTCTGCTGACAATGAAAATGGGAAAAAATATAATTACCAATAGAATAAAAGTACATCACTCTGTATGCAGGATCAGAAATCTTGCCCTGGCTCATGAAAAAATGTCATTTTTCCCCTTGTGTTCTAATGATGATTTATTGCACAGTAGTTCAACTACACTTTGCAAGAAATGGTTAAAGAACACCAAGATAAAAACTAGGTACACTCCCTAAATGGAACAACAAAAGCCTTGTGAAATGATGGATTATGTTACCTTTATGTAAGAAACAGTATCTCAGTTCCCTTAAGGCAGTGGACTGTGCCCTTCTGAGAAGTTACATCACCTCTGTCTGTGAAGTTGCTACAAAATATAATAATAATGGCAGACTTTGCTCTTTGATGGATACTGCCCTCCAACAAACCATATCAACCACAGCTGCCCTTTGCTATCATGTATTGTATGCCCTATAAAATGATATCACCTTTTTGTATACTAATTCCTGACTGAGGAAAGAATGAAAAAATACAAGAATTACAGTAACATTTTGCTATTTCAGCTTGTGATTGATAAACAAATACACTCCCTCAGCAGGTCATAACACTTTTATTTGCCAACAATTATATAATGGCCTCGTGCTTTCATGTACATGATGTCTCCACATCCCTTCCTCAAAAAGGCATCCCAGTTCTCTGCACTTCTGATGCTTGATTGTGAAGAAAGTGAAAGAAAAAAGAAAACAACTACAATAATACAGTAATTTCAACATGTTACTCTTGAACACAAATACTCACCCTCAAACATATGCAAAGCACCTCCCAAAGATTCACAGCACTGAGTGAAAATCAGGGACAGTTGAGAGATGTGGGCTTATCTCAATAAGAACAAAGAAACACAAAAGAATTCTGCCCATGTTGTCCTTAGCATTGGTAGTCCTTTCCAAGCTCTCCTGATCTCTCTTGCTTCCATTATAATAGTCTCCTCTCACTCTTTGGAAAAGTGCAGCTAAGGAAAAAAATATTACCCAGGTCTCTAGAGGTCTCTCTTCCCTTATAGTCAGAATTGATTCAGCCAATTATAGACTTCAATGCCCTCTTTAAGAATACACCTCACTAGACATTCTCAACAACTGTAAAAACACCAGAGGTTCCTAGCTAAGAAGATCACCAGCTTAAAATCCCAGAGCTGTCAAAAATGACTGGTGGCACTATCCATATATTTAGTATCTTATAGACTTCTCAGAGGAACTCAATGCCTTGTCTTGTGAGCCATTAGGGACCCAACCTCCTTCAACTCTTGTATTTCCATCATTCAGATACTTCCTCTAATACCACAAACAAAAACTGAAATCTTCACCAACAGACAAATAAATCACAGTGGAGAGACAGGTTTATAATACAGTGCCTCCCTACTTCTGGAACAGATTTTCTTGCATATTAGGAAATGTAATATGCTCCTTAAAATAAGACTTGGGTGACTATGTGAGTGGTCACAGATTTAACCCGGATTTGAACTGCAGCCACAAATGCAGAAGCAGTGTGGTAAATACAGTAAAAAAGTAAACAGACAAACCAACACATTCTTGCATAGGAAGTGATCACTTTAATAAGATAAAATCACCAGAGACTTAGGACTTTCGCCTTTTACAATCCAGGCATCATCAGATTTAACCCAGATTTGACTGGTCTGGACCTCTTTGAGAGAAGGTGTGCAGTCTTTGAGCAAGCACTGTCAAGGTGTACATGGTCACAAGACTCTGTTGTCTTGAATTTTCTATGATTCTGTGAAGCAGCTCTGTGTGGTTATACCTCCTCATTAGACTGCCTTGTGATTGTGTATTATTTAAATCAATGTACAGATAAACACATGATATCCCAATTAATTTCGCTTTGACAATATAACCTGTTTTTAAGAACTCGGTCTAAATTATTATACCTCGCTGTGCATCGAGATGCCAAATGGTGTCTCCACTATACTGGATCCAGGGTTATTGAAGGGCAAGAGTAAGAGTGAGTAAGTAATCTACTGGATTAGACAGCAGTGCTCTTGGTTTCCTTATTTTGAAAAATTTCAATTACATTTTAAATGCACTGTCACATGTATTTAATTGTGCACTCCATACTTATCATTTCTTTATTTTCTGACTTGAAATTGCTACATCAAAACAACCTATATATCTGAAACTGCAGAGGAGCCTCTTGAAAAATGGAAATTATAGATTTAATATTTTGATCTGCATCTTACTGTGAGTGGGCGTATGGAAAAGCCTACAAAATATAGTGAAGAAATTGGGTAAAACCATATAACCCAATAAATCCAAGAGTCAACACAAGGCTGATGTAGCATCTGGGAAATGACCAACTGAACAGAATACTGTGTTACTAAGGAGTGCAAAAAGACACCATCTGTTGACCAAAGTTTGTTTACAGACCAAATTTAAATACTTTCATCAGTGTAATTATTCAAACTTTGGTCAACAGATGGTTTCTTTTTGCTACTCGCTAGTTATATGATATTATTTTCATTTGGAACATTCCCAGACACCCCGTGAGCCTTGTGTTGATTTTAAGAAGATATAGCAAGTGATGTTCCTTGATGGTGAGGCCAGGTAGCCATCAAGGTATTCTTTTAGAGAGGAGGAGATAGACAAGATTTCTGTCTTCCAGGTGAGTTGTGATCCAAAGAAGAGTGATTCATACTTTTTCACTTATATATCAAGATGTTCAGGAAACAACAGTGTTTTAAATGCTTGATCTTCAGCACAAAACACAAAACTCTGAATTTGGTGAATTGGTGAGTCAATAATTAGAGACAGAATACATCACGCATGTCCAACTAAAGTGCCAACTATTAAAGGAAGAAGCTTTGACATTGGAAAAGGAAACACTTTTAAAGTGAGTCAGTGTACAAACATTCATCTCAAAAGCATTATAGAGGAGCTTTAAGTGAGAAAATAATGTCTCAGTTGGTTAAAAAAAATAGTAAAACTAAATGTAATTACAGTCGGCTACGTAGCAATCATGCTGGCAACTGGTAAAATTTAGCAGGGAGAAACCATGCCTAAATGTTGTTGTTGCTGCTAGCATGAAAAGGCATGCTCTACATTGAATCAAGTCTCTGGGTATCTAGGGGAAATAAGCACTTTGATAAAGTCTGTTAGAAATGGAAATGTATTTCAGTAAGATACTAATATTTTACAGGCATGTTTGCTAGTACTATTGCATTGAATTCATTTAAAACAGTTCACTTGTTAGTGTCAGTTCATTCACGAATTATCATGAGTGTATAGCAAGACAAGAGCAATTATTGCTAGTAAAAGATGTGCCCTAAAGACAAAGCAGTTCAATTTAAGTTAGACATATTAGTGCAGAGTACAACATAATGACATAGTCTACTTTAAAGGTTGTTGTTGTGTCTTTCGGCTTTTCCCAGTTAGGGGTCGCCACAGCGGAACTCCGGTCTGCTAATGATTGGTAGTTGATTTTTATGTGCCGAGTTACCAGCCCTGACGCATAACCTTCAACGAAGGTATGCCCATTCATGCATGTCTCCACGCAGAAGACGCTTTAGCTGAGAATCGGAGTCAAATAACAAGGTATCAGAGTCTGCATGCAGTCTAGCTAAACGGTGAATACAAATGCATGGAAGATAGTACAAGCAGTTGTTTTACACAGCACCGTTACAAACACAACTGTCTTTCGGCTTTTCCCGGTTAGGGGTCACCACAGCGGAACTCCGGTCCGCTAATGATTGGCAGTAGATTTTTACATGCTGGCTTGCCGGGCCTAACGCACAACCTTCAATGAAGGAACGCCGATTCATGCATGTCAACACACAGAAGATGCTCTCACTGAGAATTGAATGTGCAACGTCTGACAAAGCTACTGCAGCACCACCACCGCAGTCACCGTTACAAACATAACTAAAGCAAGCAAATGTTCTTGGCAAAGATGTTGGTGTAATGCTTGACATAGTGAAGAAAATAGTATAGTTAGATGCAAAATCATTTTATTTTCTTCATCAGTATATTTATTAATTACTTATTTTTTATTAACATTTCCTTACTGGGAAAGTCTGATGGCAGAAAAAAAAAACTTTTCAGCAGAAGTTAAAAAGCTCCACTGAGGTTACAAATATAATATTTAACCATAATAAATGACACTGAATGCAGTTACAATGACTGTGCATGTATAAAAAGTAGGTAAGATAGTTATGCCAGTTTACTTAACAGATGTCAGTCAGAAATGCTATTTAAGTTGTGAGAGATTACCCAGGGGTTGAACAAGAGCAAGGCTTTTCTTTTTTTCAAACACCTTTATTAAGTTATCACTTAAGACTTAAGCACACATGCATTAATAGAAAAGAAAACAAGCCATATTAACATTTCATGCATTATACACTACATATTTTTTCTTTACAGTTATCATTCACTTCAGCATTATATAAATGCCCATTTTTTGCATTCCCTTAAACCTCATTCTTTCACCTGAATATTATTCTGTGTGTACTGTTCCTATAAATTCAGGTTATTTGCTCTTTTCTTTTCCAAAGATCCAAGTTCATCTTATTTTATCTTTTTAACAATATTCAATACATCAATTACAATTAGTTCAAAATTTGATTTTCAGCCTCTAGTAGTTGTTTTTTGGCAGTGGCCTTACTATGTTTAGACAATAAGGATCCTGCGTGCCAGATTAAAGGAATAATTTCCTTAGTGTCAGTCATTTGTTTCTCCAATATTTCTGACAGAGTACTTTGTGGGGAAGTTTGTAAATCTGCCAAATCATTATATTTCCAAAACATATGCCCCTAGTTACCTTTCTCTTTCCCATCACATCTCCAGTATTTGCCATCTACTTCAGGAAAAATCTTGGAAGTCTGCATAGGGTATAAAAATACTTATTCACACACTCCCATAACAAATCCTAAACTTTCTGGACATTGTTGCATACTTAGAAGCCATACATATGTCCTTCCATTGTCCTTTTGTAAATTGCTTTTTCAGTCAGTCTTCACAATCTTTTCTAACCTCCTCTGGTTGATTCTTATAGTTATCATCCAATATTTTTATGTCCTACTAATTATTTCTTTCTTAAGAGGCTCTGTTCTAGGCTCAACTAAAAACTAAACCTGAGGCGAACTTTTACTTAGAAGTTCCCTACCCCTTTCTCTTTACCTATGTTTAGACATCAATCATCATAGGCAAGGCAATCTCTAACCTGGAGTCCGAACTTCTGCTTGGCCTCACCCCACCCTATTATCTTTCTCTCTCTCTAATTACTTGCTCCTAGTACCTAGGTTTCTCTGCCAATTTTCTCCAGTAAGTTCAAGCCCCCCCAATTTTCTATTTATGCACCCCTACTTACAATCGACCCTATTGGTAAAATCACCTTTCTCAATTCTTGTGTTGATTTAGTGCTTAGAATATTCTCTGCAGCTTTATGAATATAATATTCTGCATCATTGTTGTTATTCTCCTTAAGGATCAGCATCCAGAATTTATTCTCTCCTTATGTCTTGACCCCCACAAATTCAATAGGCATTTCCTACGAGCAGTTTTGAAGGTGAGAAAGTTATTAGTTAACCTCAGTGACAGTGGGATTGAGTTCCATATTTTTGTGAGATACATTGCATATGGGGCATCTCTTGCTGTGTTATTGGACTTGAAGTTTGTGTTATGAATATAATTGTCTTGATTGTGCATAACGCTGAATGATTCCTGTCAGGGTTGTGCATTTCTATGGATTGCATACTATATTGTGGGACACTTTTAGCTCACAGTAGGTGAGGTTACGAGACAATTTATTCCAGTTTCTTTTAAGAAATATAAGGCAGACTTTTGCAAACATTGCCCAATTATTGTAGCATTATTTTAGTTTAGCTATAAGTGCGGCATACAGGTTTGTGAAGATTGAAGAGTCATATACTAAGGATGGTAAGAGGAAGGCAGATACCAAGGCTTTATTGCAGCTGTCAGTGCTTGATTGTATAAACTGACTCAAGTTTATGGTGGGCCATTTTGGCAGTCTGTTGCACATCCAAATTTAATTTCATGTTGTCATTTGTAATGACCCCTAATAATTTTGTGCGCAACACAATTTCTATTTTTGTGTTAATTAGGGAGATAACAGTGAAAGCTGTCCCATTTAGGTTGCATGATTGGGTTTGGAATATGAGTAGCTTTGTTTTCTTTAGATTAAATAGGAGCACACTGCTATTAGGCTTTGATTCAATGGTGATAGAAAATTGGTTAGTTATATGGTGAAGATGGGGCAGAGTTTTAGCAGAACATAGGAGGGTCAAGTTGTTGACATATTAGATTAAGGAGACATGTTTGGATGCAGAATGGTGGTTGTTAATGAAGATGTTAAAAAGCAGAGGACTCAAATAGATCTTTGTGGGACTCTGAAAGGGACTGCTAGGAAATCTGAATGGGTAATTTATCATTTGACAGACTGTTGTTGATCTGATAGGTGCTGTTGAACCATTGTAGGGATGGGGGGTGAGAGAACTAGAGCGGAATAGAATATGATGAGAGACAGAGTCAAAGGCTTTTTGATAAGCTGAGAAATTTGTCAGAAACCTGTTTCTTGAGCAACTGTTTGTTGCTTGGTTAATGGTGTTGACAAAGTTGAGATGGAAGTGTACTGTGTACTGGGAGAACATAGAGGTTAGAAGCTGGTGGTCAATGAAGTATTGATAAAGTTGTCTGCAGACACATTTTTCAAGGATTCTGGACAAAGGAAACAGAACTGAACTGGCCTAAAGTTTGTAAAATCATTGGAGTGCCCCCTTTATATAGTGGAGAAAGTACTGATTGGTCTGTTTATTAATATGGATACAGGGTAGGTTGAGCATGTGTGGCCAGTTTAAGATACTCTGTGGGTAGGCTGACTGGAGCAAGAGTGGGGGATTTTAGGTTTTTTACCTGTTTGTTTTATTATAGAAAGGGTTGATACAGCTTGTACTGTGAGGGTGGAAGAGTGGTTTAATACTTGTTGACAGAAATTTGAGTTAGTGAATGAATTATTTTTATTAGATCGGCCGTGAAGTAGGAGTTACATTTTGATGTAATCTCCAATGGACTGCTATTAGTTGATCGTTTGAACTGGTCTTTCTTCCCAATGGATAAAAAATGGTTAATTGATGACCAGGAAAGCTTTTTATTGTTTTGATGGGTGTCCTGGAGTGTGGTAAAGTATTGTTTTATATTATAAAGGCACAGATAGCAGTGACAATAGTCAGTCTGGTAATGACAAAAACATAATGCAGCTATTACCTAGTAGAGCCAGAGACACATTCAGCATAAACATTTCAGTAGTTCTGAAACTTGTGCACCCATAGATTGTTGAATGCAGAATCAAATGTGCACATACAACTTCATTGCGCACAAACTACAATTTTATTAACAAAGAAGTTAACATGACAAGTAAATGTTATAAAAAGTGTGTACTTTACTGCAAGCTCTGAAGTGTAAGTCAAGGATTGCAAAAGTGTTTTGTAGAATATAGTTGACATTCTGAGGATTTGCATGCAGCGACTTCCTGACAAATCATCTGTTACACTCTTATGCATTCTTTAGGATCAATGCAGTTTACCCATCACATATTACATGCCACAGTGCCACTAAAGAATCTTCTGGAGTAAGATATAGCATGGTGTTGGTAGCAGAATTGTGGTGAGTTGTTTAAATGTTTATTTATACCAGCTCCATCTCTCAACTTGTCTGATGTGGTGCTACGTAAGGTTTTGCAAGTAGATGTGAACCAACAGGGCCTTTGAGCACTTTTATAAAATAACAAACCAATAGAGTATATATCCAGAATATTAACAGATGCACAAATGAGTTATACAGAGACAGAAAAAAAACATACTGGCTGTAGTACTTGTTTGTCAAAAAGTCTATAATTAGATTGATGTAAGAACATTATAGTGGAGTCAGACAATACACCACTTCAAAGTGTCCTCAAAAAATCAGTACACAAAGCTTCAGTATGTCGACATAGGATGTTACTGCCTTTCCACGAATAAGACATGCAAACACAGTACAAACCTTGTAATCTCTTGCTCATTGTTAATACATTGAGCAGCAGATACCTGAATGAGTGGAAAGAGGATATATTATTGGTTATGAGGCTAGAGGCGCAGGGAAGGGAGCACATTATTATTTTTCAGAACAGCATATCTTTTTACAGTATATTATGTGCTGCTAGCACTATGCATAAATTATAGCAACTCAGGGGTATGAGAATGACTATACAATATTGCAAAGTTATGAAGTCTGTGGTAGGTTTAAATTAAAAACATATAGTACTTTATGATGTTCTTTCATTACTTTGGCTGAAAGTCGAAGCTGAGCTGTTCCAGTATAAAAGCATGCATGTTTCCTTTGTGTGGACTCTTTGAAATTACCTGAAGCAGTACAGAAGCATATTGCTAGAAATCAGTTTGTAATTACCAGCCTGTAATTTTTCTTACAAGGCAGTGATACCTGGAGAACTTGTATCTGACAATAGTCCTTAATTTATGTGTCAGGAATTTCAGAAGTTTGTTAAACAGAAGCATATTACAATGGGACCAAGGGCATCCTTAGTCCAATATGCAAGTTGAAAAAAGGTCCAAAATATGAAAAATATCTTAAAGAAATGTGAGTCAGTAGACAGCTATTTATTCAGTGTTCATTATAAAAGTACTCTCTCACAATCTATAGGACTGTCACCAGCTCAGCTTCTTATGGATCAATGACTCAAGTCCAAATTACCTGCATCACATTCAGTGATTGTGGCAGGAAAGCAGGTAAACCACAACAGAGGTGTTACATGAAAATGCATCAAAAATAGAAATTTTCTTATGATAAGTCAGCAACAGCTTTTCTGTCTTGGGGGGATAAGAATAAGTCAAGAACTACCACAAACATCTGAGGGGGTCATTTTAGAGTTTTCTCAGACAACTTAATGTCAAGTATCTGATCCCTTGTTGAATAGGTATATGATGGATGTTCATTAGGTTGAGCTCTCATTTTCTCAACAAAGAACAAAAAAACAGCTTGCATTATCAAAAGCAGCCGCTCATCTAACCTGCCTTTTTATGTGTAAGATTGCACTTGAGGCAGGGATTGAGGAATTTTTCCTTTCTCCAATGCAGTATGATCTTGGAATTGGCATATATAATTAGCAGGGTGGGGTGGGGCGTAGCCCCTAAATGGGGGGGGGGCAGCACTACAGGAGTACAGGATGAGCAATATCATAGCTAGCTCATCTGATCCCAGAGTTGAAGAACAAAATGAATAAATAAATAAAAGAGAAGCATTATAGGAAAAAATACTCTATATCACAAGATGCTTGATACAATTGTCTCAAGTATCGTGCTATACTTAAAAGCACACACTGAGCTTCATCACAAGCATGAATGTGTATCTATCAGGATTCATCTACGAAGCTCTGATATCCTTGTCACTTCATAAATGAATACGGGAACTACAGTTCGGCCTCCTTGGCATCTGCTGATTGCACCCATACCACTCAACCTCTTACAGCAAGAAATCTGTATAAAGCCATAAATAAAAGTGGGACAAAGGCCCAGAAATAGGGCCAGTTTTTAAATATTGCTCTTGCAAACTTATAAAGTTGATAGACTAACAGGTTTTGCATTAGGATGAATTTTCTGAAGGATATGAAACCTGAAACTGAAATGTCTGTCATTATTTTCTAACTTTAATCTTTAATGATTTACCACTAATTTGCCAGAAAACCACAATTTTATGAAAAACAAACCAAAATATGAGGCCCAAATCAGGACATTCTGTGAAAATCTGTACAATTGAGAGGTATGAAAAAGCCTGCACTCGGGACAGCTGCCTCCTTTTCCCCACCCTGTGTTACCTCAGATTCATAGCAATAATGTTGCTAATTTCAGTGGAAGTGACAAGATTAATGGCAGTATTAAACCTGACAATGTCTAGTCTAATGTGACTATACAAAGCTGAAAAGTATATTCATGATGTTTTTATTTGTTGTGTGCAATAATTAGGTAACTCCCCTAGGCTAGTGTTGTTATACTCTTTTGAATCACTGTGAGTAAAACAAAAATATTATAGTGTACATACATATCATTTAAAGTAAGGACGGTGTTATATACCGTGTACAGAAAAAGGGTTAGTATTCCTTTAAGGAAGTTACAGCTAACAGGCATAGTGATTCATGTGAAAAGGAGGATGAATGACATTCTTTATAAAGCATGTAACAGCAAAGTAGTCGGGTGTGATGGCACCCTTTGGGTCTATATCATAAACCCGAAAGCCGTAAAGAGCGAACGCATATACATCAACACATAAAGATCGATGTACAATTACAGTGAAACACGTATTTAGCGAAAGTGGAAACATCGAACATGATTCTTTAGCCAGCAGCGCGATCCTGGATATAAGGAAATATATTCTTTTCTCCACTGTAGTGCAATCTCAGAGTTGGTATATTTAAGTAGCAGGGGTGTGGGGGGTGCAGGGGGGCTTGCCCCTCTACAAAAGTCTTATTTTAATTTTATTGTGTTACTTTTAGTATGCCTGCATGGCGCTGTTGGTTAAAGAAACACATTCAATGTTTCCACTTTCGCTGAATACGTGTTTCACTGTAATTGTACATCGATTTTTATGTGTCGATGTATATGCATTCGCTGTTTACGGCTTTCGGGTTTATGATATAGATCCCACCCTTTCACCTGTCTGCCTTGACAATACAGCTGCGTCAAACCACTATGTACTACAATGACAACCACTCTTTATGGAAAATCTGCAGGATTTTCAAGATGCTATACAATGATAATGAATCTTTTTGTAAAATAATTACCTAGATTTTTCTGTTGTCTGTCTTAATAAGATAACATTAAGTGTGTTGTCAATTTTATTGATTGCTTCTTGGAGATACCCTTTCAGGTACTTTCCATTGGGATTTATATATAATTTTTGCTTTACATCATTTCTAGATTTAAATCTATCTAAATAACACAGGCATACTAAAAACTCATGGCAGTGTGGAATGTGCTGTTATTTCTGGAGCTATTTCTGATTTTGATTAAAAGTACTGAGAAACTTTATTGGGATATGCAATACCTTAGTTAATGAATTTGTTATCTTTTTTCACTTTTCATGGCAAATCAGCACAGTTGTCTAATGAGCATGGCTGCAGGTGGTTTTATCTTTGTAAAATTGTGAGCCAGACATTTTTTTTGTTACTTGCAGTTAAGGCACATTGTTGGGACAAGCCTGAAGCATACCTCTCAACTTCTTCGGACAAGAAATCTGGACAAAGCCAAAAATAATGTGGGACAATGGCCCAAAAATAGGGCCAATTTTTAATCATTGCTCTTATAAACTTAGAATGTCACTAGAATAAAAGGTTTTGTGTTACCATGGATTTTCTGAAGGATATGAAGTCTGAAACTCAAATGTCTGTCATTATTTAGTAAATTCAGTTGTCAATGATTCAACAGAAAACCACAAATTTTATTAGGAACAGATTAAATATATGAGGCAAGCATCTGGACATTCAGCAAAAATCTGGTCAGTTGAGAGGTATGGCCTGAAATCATTTGATCTCAGCAGCAGTGGATACCAGTGTATAGTCAATAACACAGATAGGTCTGGTCTTATATATGTTCCTCGTTTAATGAAAGCATTGTCAGAACAGGCAGTGTTCTGCCATTTGCTACACATCATCATCAGCTCCCTTTTCCCCATTTTTTCTACATGGGGTCGGGTAATCATGTTAACTGTCTCCATCTCTCTCTCTCAATTCAGTGCCACGATCCTGCCTTATTCAACACTCATGCCTGACTGTCACAGATCTTTTTTCACACAATCCATCCACCTCTTTGCTGGACATCCTCACTTCCTCTTACCTTCTTCCTGTCTGTATCAAATCTTCCTCACCAGATTGTCTTCTGCTTTTCTGCACGTGTCCAAATCACAGTAATCTGTTCTCTTTGTTCTTTTCTGCAATTGGAGCTACTTTGGCTTCTGCTCTTCTGTTCTCATTTCTTCATCTATCCCAAAGTGTGCATCCTATCACCTGTCTCAGGCACTTCATCTCCATCACCTCTAGCTTCTTCATCTGCTCTGCCTTTACTGCCCAGGTTTCTGTACCATACAGTAGTACTGGTTGCACCACTATCTTGTACACCTTACTTTTCAGCTTCTCTGGCATTCTTCTGCCATAGACTACACCTGACACTTTATGCCAGTTGGCTGCAGCCCGTCTGATTCTAGTTTTGCCCTCTTTATTCAGACTTTCCTTCTCCTCAACCACCCCTCCCAGATACTTGAAACTGTTTACCTGTTCCACTATCTTCCCTTCTATCTCTATTCTCAGCTTCTTCTGATTTCCCCAGTTTGCTGCCATTACCACCATCTTACCTGTGCTTAGTTTCATCCCATGTGCCTTCAGTTTTGCATTCCATTCTCCTGTCCTTTGCTGAAGTTCTAGCTCAGAGTCTGCCTGTAATGCCACATTGTCTGCATACAGCACCTTTGTTGATCTGTGCCCTCCAACCTGTTTGCGAATGTAGTCCATCACCAGTATGACAGCAGTGGGCTCAGAGCTGAACCCTAGTGTACACCCACTCCCACTGGGAACCCCTCTGTGAGACCGAATGCCATTTGTACTTGAGACACTGGGACCTGCACTAATTCTACCAATGTTTCTGGGACTTCACACCACCACAATACTGCCCAGATCAGCTTTCTTGGGACCTTGTCATATACTTTCCCCAAATCTAGGAATGCCCAGTTGGAGTCTCTCCTCATTTCTAGCATCTACTCAAGTATCTGTCTCACTGCAAACATCAGGTCAGTTGTGCTGCATCCTGATCTGAATCTGAACTGCTCATCTCCCATCTTACATTCTCCTACTCTGTGTATCCATTTATCAATCACCCTCTTCAGAACTTTTATGCAATGTGATAGGAGTTTGATGCCTCTGTACTTCCCACAGTTGTGGATGTCCCCTTTGTTCTTATACACTGGCACAAGTATGCTTATTCTCCAGTCATCTGGAATACGCCTTTCTCTCCATACTGCTATTATTACCCTCAGGAGCCATTTCTCCCCTATCTCACCCAGCATCTTTATCATATCTGCTGTGACCTCATTTGAGCCTGCTGCTTTCCCTGACTTTATTTTCCTTAGTGCTGTTCTTACTTCTTCTAGGGAGGGCTCCTCTTCTTCTGTCATTGTAGGCTGTTTCTGGGGCAGTGCAGCTTCTGTGAGGTTTTCTTCATCCAGAAGCTGCTAGAAATACCCCTTCCATCTGCCTTTGATGTCCTGTGGACTGGTGAGCAGGTTGTTGCTGGCATCCCTTATGAAGGGTGTCTGACTATTTTCTTTATCTTTCTGTCTTTGCCTTGCAACCTGATAGAGTTTCTTTGTGCCAGCTAATGTCACTTCCCAGAAGTTGGTAGAGTGCGTCTGATGCCCTATTCTTTGCTATTGCAATTTTTTGTTTTAGCTTCTTTGTTAGCCAACCAGTAGTCCTTCCTAGTCTGGTCAGTCTTTTCTATCTCCCACTTCTTTCTGCACTCCATCTTTCTTTTGATGACTTCCTGGACTTCTGCATTCCACCACCAGCTTTCCTTATGTACCTTATTCCCATACCTGGCTCTGCCAAATATCTTTTCTGTAGTCCTAACACATGCTGTTTTTAGGTGCTGCCATTCTTGTTCACTTCCACCTATTTCCACATCTTCTTGGGGTGCTAGTGCCCTGAATAATTCCTTGAACTGTTGTACTTTCTCTCCAGTCAACTTCCAGGTCTTCAGCCTGGTCTATTTTGACCTTAGAGCATTTTCTGACCACTGCTTGCAGCTGATTGTGGCAACTAGTGGTTTATGCTGTGGACCGACTGTTTCACTGTGGATGACTTTGCAATCATGGATTCTACCCCAGTACCTTTTCCTTACTAGGAGGAAGTCTACCTGAGCTGCATGTTGGCTACTCTTGTATGTGATCTTGTGATTGTCCCTCTTTCTGAACCATGTGTTGGCTACTATCAAGCCATTTGTTAGACAGAAGTCTAGAATGGCTTCTGCTTCTTTATTCCTGTTGCCCTACCCATGTGGACCCAGGCAGTCCTTATATCCTGTTCTGTCTGTCCCAATATGTGCATTCAGGTCACCCATTATCAACACCAATTCATGTTGTCCTTCTTTATCTAGTAGGTCCTACAACTGCTGTCTGAATGCACTCATTTCCTCACTATCACATCCCTACTGTGGGATACAGGCTGACATTATAAATACTGCCCTATCATTACACTGGAGTCTGACTGCCATGAGTCTGTCATTAATTCTGATGATATCCCTCACTGCCTTCTGAAGCCTCTCTCTCACCACATCTCCTATACCAGTTCTAGCCTGGCCCTCTTGAATAGTAGAGTCTGGATCCCAAGCCAAGTGGCTTTGCTACACTGCCCTTCCATCTCATCTCTTGGTTACATAGAATGTCCAGCCTCCTCCATATCATCACGCCATTTGTTACACCTCATAAGATAAAAAAATATGCTCTTCTTCACATATGCCATGCCTGAGTCAGAATAAAATCATGGTTTAGCTAGTTCCTGATGCAAACGCAAAGTCTATAATGCTGTCAACAGTGATCTGTATTTGTGGAAGAATGTGGAGCACCAGTTCAATTGTCCTGTGGGTCAGGAGGAAAGACAAAGCAACCTTTTACTAACTCTCTTTTCTCTTGTGAATGGTTTGTAGGTGTTTGTGCCTTATCACTAACATCCTGGGGTCAGAATTTGATCAGTGATGCAGGCTCTTCCGAATGTATAAACCTGAGCTCATACAGGCACATTTCATGTCTTGAACCTAGTGAAATTGTTTATGAACTGCATGAGTGGTCCAGGTGGAGCCTCTGGATAAAAAAGTGTTTTAAGTTGCACTAGTGAAAAGGATAAAGAGCTTCCCAGAGGAAGGGATAGGCTGTATTCTAGTGACACAGTGAGGAAGAGAGAAATGTTTAAAATGCACCCAAATGGTAAACGTGGTGGCTGAAAATTAGGTATGGCAGATACTGTAAGCAAGTGTTCTTTTAAAATACATTTTGAAAAAGAATAAAATGGCAGCAACATTTTGCAATGTACCCTTGTATTATAAGTGAACAGAGGAACAGCAGGAGGCTCGAGTGAAGTCTGGTATCCCACCTGTGAGCTTGTATTAAAGTGCAAATTCGGTGCACATTCCTTTGTGTGCTTCATATCATGCTACTGAAAAAAATGAAATGCACAGGCTGTGCTGCTCATTTATAGTCAATATCTGAGGAAAATCAATCCTATATACAGTGCAGCACGCCTAACTGGTATGTTTGATTTGGTCCATCAGAATAACTTTTTTTTTTAATCATTGGGTTAACAGATTTGCCCTTGATTTGCCACAACAGAACAACGTGGAATTTCAACACTTTTCACCCGTGCATCTTATACCCAGTAGGTCTAGTGTCACCTGCCCTCCATGCCATCTGCTTAGATTGGCAATTTGATTTGCTGGGAGTGAGAGGGCCTGACCAACAGTACCATTGCTGCTCATGGTGTTTGTTCTGATGTTTAGTAAGGGAGCCCTTACTACCTGCATATGCCCAGTAGGTGTTCTTGTGGGGGAAGTACACTACGTGTGATGTTACTCTGCTGCTTGTCCACAAGCAGAGTAAGGCTACAAATGCTCTGCCTTCAGAGAATGGACACTTGCATGCCTTCTACTCTCTCCACTCTAGAGATTGCTGCAGCATGTGTGTGCCCCTAGACATGCATCCCAACTCACCACCAGGAGAAGTGAGTAGGCCAAGCCAGTTCACTCTTTTCTTATTGTATGCCAGCCCCAGAAGGTATTTGAGCCTCTAATAGAGTTTTGGGTCACCTAGTTCAAGTCAGAGCTTTATTCCTGTGTGCCAGTGTAATGGTATAATCCATTAGTGCAATTGATTTGTGCAATTATTTTTGTATATGCAAAGGTTATGCATATAGCTATAGGTATTTGAATGTCTGGATAATGTGTCACAAAGGGTAAGCTGTCACAAAATGACATTAGTAGTCTAGTAATTTCAAAGTACAACAGCTAAATGTAGAAGAGCACAGCTCATGATGAAGCTTAATGTTAGCATTATTATCTTTAAGTTCACTTTATTTGGCTGTGTTTCCACAAAACATTCTATGTGTTGTAAAAGTCAACACAGATGAACAAACAGCACTGAAAATAAAATAAGATAAAAGCATTTAAAAAAACTGCGATAATAACTCCTAAGAGTGTGTTAGGGTCAGCAATGCCCCTTATTGTCACTTTACATTCCAGAGTTACAACTGCATGTATAATTACCATCTCTTCATTACATTCATAATGCTCTAACTTGGTTTCCAAAGGTTTCTACCTTAGGAGACTTTGCCATTTTGCAATATGCCATTGCCAACTCATGAATCCAAAGCAGTCTGGAGCCCTACATACATTTAGTGTATATACTGACAATGTATATTAACATTGTATCTGTTTCAAATTTTCAGTGATTTCACAAGGCTGTACAGACCCAGCAGGTTTATTCCATTACATATGGTTCCTTACTGTATTGCTGTCATATGAAGCTGACAGAGTTCATATGATCTCCAGTGGTTGCGTGACTCATTTTAATGGATGAGCAGTTGGGAGTAATACAAACACACACACTACCTGACATATTTCCTTGGTGAATTAAAATATGAGTGCTTATGAGCTGCTGACGTTTTAAATGGGGCTGCCATGAATTACATGCAGACTTTCAAAATCTGTTGCTCTGTTACATGCAGTCCTTTGTCTTTTTACATGTCATTCTTTGACATCAGCAGATGCCTTTAGCAGTTTGCACATCTGCTAAACATTTCCAAACAATGAGGAAAATAACGCTCACATTTTATTTTTATCTAAGTGTTTAATACAAATGGTATAAGTTAGGAAACCAACAGTGATGCCAGTTAAAAGAAAACACTGGGGGAAGATCATTAAGCAGAAATACAACTGAGAACAGAACAACAACTGATTGAAATTTGAAAGTCTGTGAGAATGAATGGTTTGAATAAGTTTATTCTTTTGTTGATGTACACATTACACGTTAAATACCCAGATGTTTCACTGATGATGGAACTAATACTACTATTTTTTTCATTCTTGTTTTGTCCGTGTATTTACTGATATATTCATTTTAGTAGGCTAATTCTAATACGATTGTTGTAGCTTTGACAGGTAGCTACTTCCTCCATTTTACACATACACATGTGCACGCGTGCACACACACACGCACACACACACACACACATACACACACACACACTTGATAAGTGCTTTAACATATAGTGAGAGCATGTAATCAGGATTCCAGTTTTAAGAAAACAGGCACTGAAGAAGGCGCAGACCCAGAAAAGAAACAAATCCAGGGATATTTTTGGGAATACATTGACTGCATTACATTAAAGTGAGGAAAGAACAGAACAGAATTATACTACCCATGACTGCACAACTAAAAAAAAAATCAGGTATTCATAACTTATTTACTGTTTGTTAGGTGGCTGAGTGAATACCAACTTCAGCCACATACCAGGGAACACTGAATGTTAAAAAAAACAATGTTTTAGACATCATATTATATTGACACTGGAAATTTGCTCATGAAGTTGTATACAGTGGTTTTTAACAAGAAGTCCATTGACATGCATCAAATAAATAAGAGAGAGTAATATATAATAAATTAAAGTCTTAGAGGAAAAGGACTAAATTAACCAGTACCACTAAAACAACCCCAGTTTTGTTGTTTTAATAATAGAAAGCACAGGATGTGCAGACTTGCATTTGTAGTGATTGTTACACCATAAGATACTTCAATAAGAATTCTGGTTTATGATGCACTTATGAATTCCTCTTTCTTGTATCTGGAAATGACTATTTGCAACTGTGCTTTCTTGGAAGATGGGGCAAAAGCAAAGAAGTACTTACCAGACACTCAAAAAAGTTACAGTATATGTGTGTGTGTGTGTGTGTGTGTGTGTGTGTGTGTGTGTGTGTGTGTGTGTGTGTGTGTTTGCTTTATACTGCTTTTCTTGTCCATTGTATTCTCAAACCATTTTCTGCTTAGTCTTAGCCATCAGAAGATCTTGCTTTAGCCACTCTGATATTTTTTTCATATAATGGAACACTGCTTTACAATTCAACATCTGGCAATCACCACTCTGAGTCTGTGATTGGGATATGCTTCATTCCTCTCTGAATTTATCTGTTTCTGAAGCTCCCATATTAAGGTGTACATTCTGTCTTCCAGTACAAGTTATGACACCATACACCATGCTAGAAAATGTGCTTAGCCCTTAAGACCAAGTTTTCTGATACTTTCACATCACATGCATGTCCTGATGGTAATTGTGGGAAAATTCCTGTAATCTATGCCTAAGATACTTAAGGAATCTAAGAGTTCTTATGCCCACTAAATCCCTAGCACAGGCCTATATCGTTTTAATAGCTACAGATTTTACAAGACCCAGCATTGTTCCTAGAAACACATGTAATGTCTTGTGTCCTTGGTACCTGCACGTTTTTTCTGACATTTTCTGTATCATGCTTCAGTCCCTCCAGCATTAAAATATCTACTATGTATTTCACACTTGTCACTCTTACTCAACTTTCATTTTTATTTAACTTGAATTTATGTTGTCTTAATTTATTTAGCAGATGGATTTTTCTCCTGTTATGCTCTTCTGTCTGATGACACAATGTTAGGTAACCCAATTGAAATTATGTTTACAGCACCTTTCAAGCTTTCAGTTATGTCTGCAACAATGGTTTGGAATATTCCTGGGGCTGATGAAATACCAAATGATAGTCTTAGGAATATGCACCTTCCTAATAACATTAAGTATTCATTGTTTGGAGCTTGTTTTAACTAGCTTTATCTACTAGAAAACCTTTGTTTGCTTCTAGTACTGAAAATATAATATCACCCACCATTGTTTGAAGTATTTCTTCATCTGCAAGCATCAGTTTAACCAGACCTTATGAATCAATACAAATTCAAATATTGTTTTTAGCAGGAGTAATTATTCTATGCCCCCACTATCTGCTTATTCATTAAATGAGTCATACAATCTTTGGAAGTACATACAAACTTTGAAATCTTCACATGGCACTAAATAAACCATATCTAATGGCCTATACCTGTTACATACATACACATACAAATATTTCAAGCATAGTCATTAATGCCCTTCTAGCCTGCTAGTATGTCAAAACGGGTCTATATTAGAACATCGAGGTTTAAACCTTTGAATGTTCTAATATCGAATCCTACAGAGCGAAAGCTGAAATATCAAAGGAACAGAAACCTGAATTCTTTCCTAAGGAAAGAATTTGGTTGTCCATTTCTGTTGCTTCAGTATTTTCAGCGCTGTGGTGGAAAGTTACAGGTCGGGATCAGGTAAGTGTGTGATTGTGTGGATGTGAGGATTAGGGCAGGTTAGGTGAGTTAGGGTTAGGGCGCGGTTTAGGTATGTATGCGATTGTGTGGACGTGAGGGTTAGGGTGGGTTAGGTGAGTTAGGGTTAGGGAGCGGGTGAGGTGAGTGTGTGATAGTGATGGATCTTAGGGTTAGGGCTTGAGTTAAGGTAAGTGGATAGTTAGTGGTGTGTGTATAGCTTAATGTAGGGTTAGTTGTAAGATTTTAGGTGTATGTGTGTGGATTGCTGTTTGTTTGGTGTGCTTGTGTTGTGTGTATGTGTTTTGACAGTTCGAGATTGTAAGCTTTCGCTTGCATAGGGTCGATTAATCACTGTTCACTTCTTTCAGTGGTCAGTGATCTAGTATAGACCCGCCAAAACAGTTGTTCATATAATAAATGTCCAGGTTGTTCTTATAAATAGCTAAACTAGTGTTTGCTTTAATATAAATTTGGTAGTCTATTCCATGCATCAGCTGCTCTCTCAGTTAAACAATTAGTACACTTCTTATTCCTATAAAATCTTCTACATAGGTTGTCTGATGAATCTCTACTACTTTTTGATAAACCCAAACATTCCCAGAGGTAGTTGTCTCTAAATGCCCTATGTATCTGAATAAGATCTCTGAAATATCTATATAAGACAATGTACAAGTTGAAATATTTTACTCTTTCATAATAACTTAAATTTTCACATCCATGAATGCCCTTGGTATATTTCCACTGTACTCTTTCCAGTTTACTCATGCTTGTTTTGTTATAATAGTTCCATATTGTTATCAATACTCAAGTTTGGGTCGAATGTAACTAACAAACAATGACTTCATCATTTCTGATTTCCTAAACTTTATAAATCTGTTTATACAGCCTATAGTTCTATAATTATTATTAACCAATTGGTTGAGATGATTACCTCAACTCAAAGCTGGATCCTATATACTCAGATCCTTAAATGAATCTACAGTTAAAATCTCTGTGTGCTGTATTAAATATTCACCTTTTAATTTATGTCTTCCAAATCTCATATGCTTAGTTTTTGATGTATTTATCACCATATTATTCTCCTGTGTTCAAATGGTCAGTTTAGTCAAGTCATTTTGCAGACCTGCCCTATCTGTAACACATGTAATCAGTTTACTCAGTTTCTAGTCATCTGCATACAGACTGTAGAACACCTCAAATGAAAAAAGTTAGATCAGAAAGATGCAATCTAAACAAGTAAGGGCCTAGGACAGAGCCCTGTGGGATATCCTGACTGTAACCAAGTGTTTCACCTGTCCAATTGCTGTATAATACTTGCCATGTCTTATTTGTAAGCGATGCAGCTATCCAACTTATCAAAAGTAAATAAATACCTAGTTATTCTAACTTATCAAGAGTAAATAAATACCTAGTTATTCTAACTTATTGACTAATATTTTGTGTATGATCTGTCTATATGAATTACATCACAGCACAGTTTTTCATTCATAGCTGTTATTATATTGTTATAGAACATCACGTTACAGGTAGTAATAGATCTGTTTTCACCATATGCATGCTGATATATGGTTTCAAGTCCCAACCTTTTCAACTGACAATAACTTATCCGATATTATCTTCTCCGTTATTTTTGGACAACATGAAAGTTGACTTAAGGGTCTCTATGACTCTGAGTTTGTCCTACTCCCCTTTCCCTTAAAGACAGGCTTAATAAGTGTATGTTTCCAATCTTGAGGAATCTCCCCATATTTATATGACCTTAAATAATAGATATAATACTGTAAGTTCTTGTTGAACTGTTCTCAGGTTGTTATTACTAATTCTGCCTCCACCCTGTACTTTGTTTGGATCCAGTTTGCATAATTAATTTTCAATATAATCTAATTTGATTTCAGTATCTGATGTTAGCTGGATGTCATTAGGACAACTTATCACCCCCTTTTGTAAATATATCCATAAAATGTGAGAATAAAATTAGAATCTACACACAGTTTATTAATTTGTATGCATTTACTCCTTCCAAATCTTATGTATCTATAAAACGGTTTCCTATTATGCTCAATGGTTTTATATAAATTTTCTTCAATTTTTTTCTTGGTCTTGCTTAATTTGTTTGTCTAGCTTGTTTAATTTAATTTTCAAAGATGCATTTTGACCTGTTTTACATTTCTTATATTTTTTTGTCTCTCACCTTAATCAAGTATCTTATTATTATGGAAGATATCCTCCTAACATTGTGTGCCTAGATACTGATGTTAAACATTTTTTGATATTATGTATTCAAACTATTTCTCTTTCAGAACTTTTCACATTCCTTCTGAAGTTTTTCCACCAAACGCATCACTCCAATTAGTTTTACATAGTGACTGTTTTGCTTCCCTATAATCTGTAATTAACCTTTTGCGCATTGGCTTAGATTTCAGTTTGGCAGAATTATCTAGCAACAAATTAACCTTTGTAACCCCATAATCACTGCACATCAACAGTGGTAAAACTTGACAAGAAGTAACTACTTTGGGAATAAAAACAATGTCTAGCATGTTTCGTTTCATGATAGGTTTTTTTTACAATCTGAAGCAATTGTTGTTCCTCAGCAAAATTTGTGAATAGTTTTCTTACCAATGTTGCTGAATCAATAATATTTCAGTCTGTTTCTGACAAATGTAAGTCCCCAGCCACTATTTTTCTTCCCTTCTGTATTTCATGGAAGCAATGCATGAATTTCTCTAGCTCACCAGTCTACCTGTTCATTGTATATGCTTCCTTATGACTCAAGCTTTCCACTCACTTTAATGCCCCTATTATTTTACTCAGTAGCTACTGATACTTACCCAGACTGCGGTGGTGATGCTGCGGTAGCATTGTCGCCTCATAGCAAGACGTTGTCCCGTTCGATTCTCAGCTAGAGTGTCTTCTGTGTGGAGGCATACATGAATGGGGCGTGCCTTCATTGAAGGTTGTACGTCAGGGCTGGTAACCTGGTACGTAAAAATCCACTACCAATCATTAGTGGACCGGAGTTCCGCTGTGGCGACCCCTAACCGGGAAAAGCCAAAAGACACAAACAGCTACTGTTACTTATCTGGGAGCATATACCATTGACATAGCATTGAGTTTTCCTTTTTATCCAATATTCTGCTGACAAAATTCAGCCCAGTCACATAAATTGTCATTACTATGAATCTGTACAGTATTTCTGATGGCTCTATACATGTTGACATGCGATCTGTGCTTTTACACTGTACTTTTATTTTATCATTTCCAGCTTCTCACAAGGCAAACAACCAAGATATTGTGATAACTTACTTAGGACAATGAGATGAAAAAGGATGTCAGCTGTCTTGTTTTAGACTGATTTGCCAGAAGATGTTGACTTTATGTTACCTCCCAGTGACAAAATATAGTAACTATGCGAACACAGCTCTCTATTCATTACTTTCTATTCACAATGCTATAAAGTTGTTTTCTAAGTATTATACTGTACTCCTAAGTTAAGTTTAAATTCAACATTTTTCCTGTTAATTCTCATAGTTTTTATTGGTGTTCTGACTCGCATTCTTATCTCATTGTTTCAAAGTTATTTTCAAAGTTCATTGTATCAAGTTGTTATTACTTTAATAGTATGCACTAAGATCTCTTTTTTCCATATGTTTCTTCAGCAACATGACAATTTCTTTTGAGTACACTAGACTTTAAATTTGCATATGTTTGTAAAATACGCAACTTCTGATGCATTTTGTAGCACTGATTTAAGCATTGAAACTATTTCCCTCATGCTTATAGTGCAAGTTACTAAATGTGGCCTGAATGTTAATTGGGCATTCTTCTCTGTTGCTTCATTTTTTTTTCAATTAATATGTGGCTATTTATTTCTTATTTTGACAGTTTATTTAGCTGAAATGCTATCATGCACACATTGTATTCCACATTTCACTCTTAACTGTGCAATACAAATTTTACTTGCAGTATACAAATCGTTTTTTAAATATTGATATCACCTTTAAGAAAGAAAACTCAACTTACAGACAGATAAGGATTCTCAAGCACTACATGGGCTTGCCATTACATCTGTTATGATACAGCCACACTGTATGAGAGTAGCCATGCACACTGTCCTGGCATTGTAACATCTGGTGGAGGTGTTAGGAGGGAGACTGTATACGACAGCATGAGCAATACATGCTAGTTGCATTGTGTGTATGGTATATATATATATATATATATATATATATATATATATATATATATATATATATATATATATATATATATATATATATATATATATATATATATGTGTGTGTGTGTGTGTGTGTGTGTGTGTGTGTGTGTGTGTGTGTGTGTGTGTGTGTGTGTGCACAATCCACACTATCATGGAAGAGATACGTGCCATTAATGCTGTCAAACACCTTTTTGTATGTAGTGTGTGCATAAGCAGAACAGGTAGCACACATACATCTGGTGTAACAACTTGATTGGTGTTCCGCACCATCAGTCAGTTATGTATAGTCCACAGAAAGAATACCTAGGTATGTGAGACAGCTCAGTGTGACAAAGGTAGTACACTTCAGTTACATATCACTGGAGGATGTGTAAGGAGGTGCATGAAGAAGGGTACAATGTACCCAGTTATTAGTGGGATGAAGGCTGTATGGTCTCTGATGTGCATCTCCTTCACATACCCAGTACTTGTGTTACATTCAAGGGAATAGTCAGCACTCTGACCACATTGCTGGTGTATGTATCACTTACCATCTACCCCAGGACATCGGTCACATTCCTATTGGTCTGATTATAGGGTGTGATGTCCACATTATACTTGAGTAGTGTGTCTGTTTCCTGATTCAACAAATCCCTCCATGTTTCTTGCCAATGCAGGTGTTTCATGGCTGTGGAAGTGGTTTTTGGCATGTGTTGATACTGTCTGTATTATACTAATATTACAGTTGAGTCAATGATTGCCCACAAGCTGTGGTACTTCAGGCAGCTGTTTGGAAAGAGCATGTATAGCTCATCTATGATGTCCATCACTTAACTAATGGTCAAGAAAGGGCCTAACAGACACCCCTGATGTACCGACCTGATCACTGGACCTGAGATATAGGTCAGGTCACATATTTCAACATAGCGAGATCCCACATATGTCATACACTGGTCTACCCATTTGATGATATAGCTGTTTATGGCCACATATGACAGTGTTGATTGAATACCTCAATGTGGATTTGTGTCAAATACCTTGACCCATTCAAGTTCCACAAGACGATACTGTTGTCATCGTGCATGCCCTGGATGACCTCTTTGAGGACATCTATCAGATCTAACAGACCCAATGTAGCGTTAACAGCTCTCACAGGTCTGTTGCACATACCTGGAATATTACTAGTGTACATGTAGTAGAGGTCCATGATGAAATGTTGGTCTACCTCACAGCTGAGGAGAGTCAGGATGTCTCTATACATGCATGCATTGGGTGCTGTTCTCCCAACCCAGGTGGCTGCATGTTGATGTACACCCTTCTATGGGAATATAGGCCATGTGTAGGGTGTGTTGAAGTGTGTATTCAACTGTGTCAGAAAGGTGTATGTGCTGAGTCATGCCATAGGTGATATGTGATGTTGTCACAGCCCATTGATTCAGTGTGATAGGGCTGGATGAAGATAAGACAGTGCATACTGCCTATTGTGATCTGGCCTAGGGTTCTGACACATACACACATGCAGGTAAAACTGTGAAAAACCCCAAGTTGGGGATTAAACCTTACATCAGTTGATGGGTAACCAATTGGTTCACTGACAGAATACATCATGTGAAAGTTGGTGAATCAACCTGTACCAGTAGAGCTGTCACCAATGGAAACACCAGCTATCTGTGCTTGGCCTTTCACTGGCTGAACTGTATTTTTCAAAAATTCAGGCTAAAGCATATGGCCTTTGGCTTACCAAGTTTGATGATTCTTGAGTATTGTGTGCAATCACTGAGTCCACCAATGGTGATAACATAGTACAGGAGAAGCTAACACACCCAACTGAATGATGCCAAAGCATGTGTTGTACAAATAAATGCAGAAATGTGTGTTTGTATTGTTGTCCATCTGAAAAGTGGAGTTCCATGTTAATCACAGCATTGACAATAGTCCTGCTATGCAGAAATCCAGTGATGCAATCATTGGGAACACATGTAGATAGCAATCTGAAGGTTGATCACCAAGTGTCCACACTGCTATTGAAAGCCTATGCTGGCACATTATAAGTCATGCTGCCATAAGTCATGTTTCATCAAACATTTTTTGTTTAGTTACTTTTTGTCTGGTTTGTATGTATGCGTTTTGGTTCAGGTTCTAAAGGTTTTGACTTAATTTTAGTGTTGTTACTTTATTTTTTTGTTTCACTCTGATTTCAGCTACAACACGTTGTGATTGGTTTACATGGGTGATGTGTCTTGTGCACTTAAGTTTTAAAATGGCTTCCACAAGCAGTACATTCATAGTTCTGATGATGTCTTAGTGTTATAGAAGAAATCACTAAACTGTGGATGTTTTTAACCTACTTTTAGTATTAAACATATTCTAAGACAAGTTTTGAGTTAGGTGGCCAATTTGCTGGTTGTTTTGCTGTTATTAGCTACTGTTTTCTTCCAGTACCAGAGCTGCACTCTTGTTTCTTCTTTTTTTCTCCCATGCTTGTGCTAAGCAGCACATCGCGCAAACACTGTCCAATAAAAAAAAGAAAATAAAGAAAAGGGAGAGGTAGCTGAAATGAGGAAAGCATCCTATGACTTACACACTAGAAAATGTGAGTACACATAAGATATTACTGCATAGGTCTGGATTTGAACTCTCACTCAGATGCCCCTTCAGAACACAGGATGAGTGCTTATCCCTCTTTGCCACACAGTCAGCTTTACAGGAAGGAACTTAACTCAATATGCAAATAGCCAACTGCAACAGCACCTAACACTTTGTAGATTTGACCTGATATACCCACTGGAAGTAAGGCAGCCTGCAGTGCTGTTGTGTTTTCCTTTTCCAAAACGCTAATTAGTCACAGTTGCAATCCATTAAAAACAAACACTGAGGGAGTGGCTGCACTATTTTTACATCCCTACATAGATCCATTTTTTTGGGGATTCAGCAATTCTAATGACTACACATCTCAGTTGCATCTTCACAGTGCTGACAGCCCTGAATTTACCCATATAAAAAGCATAAACTATTACTTTGGGATACATCTGCACAGAGGAGTATTGAACTTCCAAATGTATACTTCCATTTGTTCATCTATATACTGCATATGCTGGAATGTATTTAAGAAAATTCTGAAGCAAAGGATTTTACACTTTTATCTGTATGCATTACTTAGAAGTGTACTGTTGCATGGGCATGTTTACCAAGCCATTTCTGAGGTATACATGATTGCCAATACATGAAAATTGAATCTGTTGTGATCAATATGTACAAATATTTCAGGGACAATTCCTTTGATAGAACTTTTAGCATTTCAGAGATGGTTTGTTAGCAAAATGTGTCATTTTCATGTTCTTTTGGGTGGGGCAAAGGTGAGTTACTGTTATGACACAAACAAGGATAGACTGTTTTTTGTGGGTGGGGGAGCAAAGGTAAGTGACTGTTATGGCACAAACAGGGATAGACTGTTCTTTTGTCGGTGGGGGAAAAAGGTGAGTTACTGTTATGGCACAATAAGGTTGGACTATTCTGTTGTGGGTGGGGAGAACAAAGATGAGTTAATTTTATGGCACAAACAATGATAGGCTGTTCTTTTGTGGGTAGGGGGAGCAAAGGTGTGTGCATTTCTGATGGGTGTCATCAGCCACACTTCCAATGCATAGCGTGCATCCCCCAGTAGATGACCCTGTGGGATATCCCCCTTATTAAACATCTGGTATAGTTGGGAGGTCTGCCAGATATGTGAGTCGTGGTAAATGCCAGGGTTGCCAGTACACATGTTTAAGATGATTCCCCTGGCATTACACACAGCTTGGCAGTGGATAGATTGGTAGCCCTTTCTGCTAATGTAGAACCTACCCTGTTCCCCAGGTGGTGCCTTCATTTATATATGTGTACAATCTGTGGCACTAAGTACTTCATGGTAGTGTACTACATGGTAGAACTCCTGCATATTTCTGTCCTTCTCCTCAGAACTATGGGGAAAATATATGTAGTTACTGGCATGTGGGAGCATAGCCTTCAGGAATTGGTGGAGGATCCTGGATACTGATGTCTGTAACAGCCCCAACATGTCCCCTATTGGTCTCTGAAAGGTATCTATAACTAGGATTCTAAGGGCTGCACATACCTAAAACTTTCCATGCCTGTGTGCACATTGCACCACGATGCATGCATGGTGAAAAACAGCTATGTAGGCTTTATTGAATCCTGGGAATAGTGCTTGTTTTCACATTTGCTGACATGTTTTCCTCCTTCGGTCTCTCTGGCGCACTATTTTCCTCTCCTTATGTATGCTCTTTTGCTGTACTTGCTCTTATATTGACCTTCTTGTTTCTCTGGTTCCACTGAGTTGATTTTCTCTTAACTTTCCATTTCTATTTTAATTTTTTTGGTTATTTGTCCTGGATGGGTGGATTTACTTTCTTCTACCCATTTGTATCCCTTTCTATAGCGAATAACCTTTTAAAAGCCTTTCATTTTTGTTGACAGTTTCCTGTTAGCTGTGCACACCTCTTACTTGCACATCCCCAGCTCTTCTCAGTGCTGAACTTCTGTCTGTATAACTCTACATGTTCACATCAATCCCTTTTCTTTATTGATAAACTCCACAACCTATTCAGGAGTATTAAACTGATGTTTAGGACACTAACAGTTTCCCTTATAGAGAAGCATTGTTAGAACTCCCATCTTCCATAGACCCCACCTTGCATTAACATATCGTCCCTTCTTCCTACAGACCTTCACTACAAAGTATGTCAACAGTCTGATGTTGGTGTCTTCTCTGCTTGAACACACTTGCTTAAAAGTGGTGGTTATGAGCTATTCCTTAGCAATGCATTTGAGTGTCTTACAGAGTACACATTATTGCAGCTATCTGGCTTCCATTCTTCTCCTCGTTAGGCGGACATTCTGCAACCCAAATTAGAGTTCCTTCGGTCAACTTGAATGGCCATGTCTCTTGGTATATATGTTTTCTCATAGCTGCAGCTGTAACTTCAGTATTATAAGAAGTTTTAGTCATTCTTTTTCCATGCTTGATCAGCCTGTGTTCTGGATTTTCAGACCTCTGCAAAGCCATGATTTCTCCTTCTTGTATCTGAAAGAGCACTTCTTGATGGCTGCTGTCACATGCTTTAGAATGACCATGTCCTTTGCAAGAACTTCAGCATGCTAATTTTTCTTTCTACCTTTTAATCTATTTTTTTTTTTCTGCTTCAAATTTGGGAATCCCTGCTGTCCATCATACATCTTCACTTTTTGCTTTTATATGGGATCATTGTATTTTTTTAATATAAGTTTTAGAGCACTTGTCCAGGGAAGGCGATTGTAGCTAGCCATTGTTCTGTAGCTGCATGCCTCTTAGGAGTATTTAATGATTCTCAGTACACATTTGTGTTTTCCTTTTGACAGTAAGCAAAATTCCTGGTTGGTGTTACCACAAGGTTGCCATTAATCATATGCCTCATTTCACCAAATAATAGGTCAGATGAAGTAACAAAGCATGCATTCAGGTTGTTAGGTGCAGTTGTGTTACATGATAGTTTAAAGGGAAAAATAATGCATTAAAAATAACTACAAACAAAGCACAGACTATGAGTCCAGAGTCAGGCTGTGCACCACATTTGCCTCATAACTGTCTGCCTTTTGCCTACTCCCAAATCATGTGTGCATGTGTACATGCAATCATGTGCAGACACACACACATGCACACACACACACACACACACACACACACACACACACACACACACATATATATATATATATATATATATATATATATATAGCTGTATGGCTGGGTCTTTCATGCCATTTTCCTCAATGGTTTGTCTTACCCTTTGGTTTGGAAGTGTTTTTATAGCTGTAAATATATATAGTTTCACTTCACAATCTTTATCTACTGAAATATTGAATTTCAGTAGCTCGAAAGCGAAGCATTGAAACTGCACTTGCGTGAAAGTGCAGAATACCGAGTGCGGAAATGGCGAATGCAGAAATGTCGAATCCGTGGTGTGGATGTGGCTGGAAATTCAGGTAAGTGATGTTTTACTAGGGGTTTTGTGTAGGGATTTTAGTGTTTGTGAGTATGTTTGGAGTTTTGAGGTGTGGGTTAGGGTAGGTAGGTAAGATTGTGAGGGTGTAAGTGTTGCGAGTGGTGGTATTTGTACGTATGCGATGTGTGTTTGTGCAAGGGGAGTGTAGAATGTGTAGTGGTGTTTTTTGTGTGTTTTTTTAGTGTGACCTCGGAGTTAATATATATAAGTAGCGGGGGTGTGGGGGTTGCAGGGGGGCTTGCCCCTTTGCTTATATGTAGGATCACCGCGTATGTTTTTTTTTTTGTGTTTGTGTGTGTAGTGTTGGTTGATAGTGTAGGGAGGAAGGTGTATGTGTGCTTGTTTGAGAGTGGAGTGTTTATGTGGGTAGTTGCAAATTTGAATTTCGTGCTTTTGGGGTTTCGGGTTTTTTAGTTTTCGGCTTTACAGTCTCGGGATACTGAATTTCAATATTTCAGTATTTCAGGATTGTAAAGTGAAACTCTGCATATATATATATATATATATATATATATATATATATATATATATATATATACGTTGAACTCTGCTGAATTGTGAGGTCATTGACAAAGTGATGTGCTTGGAAAATTTGTTGAAAACTCTTTCTTAAGTGATGTTGATGTTGAAAGAAGGAAAATTGATTGCATTTGAAGAAGGTAAGTGTGTGTTTGGGATTTTAACATTTTTGGATATACTAAAAGTTTTAGCATTAGGGCTGGGAATGTGTGTGAGTACTTGTGCTTAAGGTTAGAATAAGGGCTAGTGAAGGGGATGGATTTAGTGTTGTGGGTATGTGCTGATGTATGTGATATGTGCCTAAATGTCTGCATCTTGAGTAGTGGTGAGGCAGAAAGGGTTTTTGCAAGGGAAGGTATAGGGTTGGGGTTAAAAATGCATTGCTATTACAGTGTAGGGGTACTTGTATTACCAGTCAATGTTCTTCTTGCATACTGTTTACTTATGTAGAAATTCTCTCTCTGTGTCTTCAGAAAGGTTTACTTTTTTAACCTAATTCCTCATAAGGGAATCTGCATGGAAATGTAGCAGTCTGGTGACACAGCTAATGCACATTAGCCATGTTCTCTCCCAGGAAATGGCAGATGCACTGTATTAATACAATTGACCAATCAGATTTAGAGTCACTTTACTGAGTTATTTTTGACTCGAGGAGGAAAACGTGTACACTGTCAAAAAGTGGCATACATCCATTCAGCCCCAAGTATGAGTACATGGCTCATAGCATGTGTGTGCGTTTGCGTGCGTGTGTGTGTGTGTGTGTGTGTGTGTGTGTGTGTGTGTGTGTGTGTGTGTGTGTGTGTGTGTGTGTGTGTATGTGTGTATGTATGTGTGTGTATGTGTATGTATGTGTGTGTGTCTGTAGGCGATGGTGTGCCTGTGTCAGTGCTTATGCAATTGTAGAGGCCATTTATGCAGCAACACAGATGTGCTTGTTTGAGTGTGTGTGCGGTGCAACAAGGTGTTTGTGTGTCTGTGTCAGTACTTATGCATTTGTAGAGGCCATTTATGCAGCTTCACAGATGTGCTTGTGTGTGTGTGTGTGTGTGTGTGTGTGTGTGTGTGTGTGTGTGTGTGTGTGTGTACGTGCGTGTCTGTGTTGGAAGGTGCCTGCTATGCAACTACAATGCGTGGGCTGGTAGACAGGATACTAGTGTACTCATATCAGATAGTACAGTGTTTGGTGGTTATGAATTTATCTTCAATGACTGGCAAAGAAAACAGTTTTTTGGATCCTAATGCGTAGGTAGAAGCAGTCGGGATGATTGGTCCTTTTAGGATTGCAGCTTGGGAATCCTTTACAGCATCCTCCATAGGCCTAGTACCTAAGAAGAAGAAGGGTGAGTTTAACCTCATTCATTATTTGTCCTTCCCAGCTTGGTCTTCAGTAAATGATTTTGTTAGCAGAGATGAAGCATGAGTACACTATGCCTCGTTATTTGAGGAGTCCAGGAGCATTAAAAGATTTTCATATCCTTGGCTCATAAAATTAGATATTGAATTTGCTTTCCATTTAATACCCATCCAAGAAGAAGAAGATTAGCCTCTCCTTGCCATTGGCTTTGAGGGGAAATTTTACTTTGATGGTGTGATGCCAGTGGGGTGTCACTGCATGTTTCACATCTGAGATATTCAGCACAGCCCTTCTTGGGTGCTGGCAAGTTAAAGCCCCCCAACATCAGGTGGCTATACACGATTTAGATGATTATCTCATTGTTTGTAAAGGGAAACTAGGAACCAAGAAGGGGGTGGAGATTTCTGTCGGCCTGTGCCAGAACCTGGGAGTACCCGTTGTGCCAGAGAAAATGGAAGACCCTACTCAACTGATTACATTTTAGGCCTTGAGATCGACATTAAAGCAAATACATTTTGACTACTGCAGAACAAGCTTCAACAGTTGATGGAAGCCATAAAAGTGTTCATAGGTTAGTACTAGGCTACCTGCCCTTTCAGGCCATTTTAAGCCTAGCCAGTTACCCCATGCAAGAATCAAACCCTGCACCTTGTGTCTGTAAGGTAAACACCTTAACCATTAGGCCAACCTCCCTTATTAGGTGTAAGGAAGACCAGAATTGACAAACTGATGGAGATTAAGGGTCTTTTCAATTTTGCCTGTCAGGCAATGGCCCCACGCAGGACATTTCTCAGATCTCTGTCTAATTTGTTAAGAGAGGGCCAAAGGAAACATCACTGGGCTTGAATCACTACATGTATCAAAGAGGATATATGTCTGTGGGTGGTGCTCCTTTCAGATTTAAATGGGGGTATAATTTTGGCAAACCAAGTGGATGTTGGCAGAAGTACTACACCTTTTGATTAATGCAGCAGCAGGTCATAGGATGAGGGCATACATAGACGGACATTGGCTAGCTTCTCCTTGGCCCATCTAATGGACTTGTGTCAGAAAGAGAGACATTAATTTCTTAGACTTATTCCTGTATGTATATCTACTGTAGTGTGGCAGGATCTCTTTAGAAACCAGAAAATCATTTTTCAATTGAATAATCAAGCAGTAGTCATGGTACTCGTTAAGAAATCATCCTAGTCCTTCTAGGTATAGTCCATTTTGAGGCTTTTAGTTTTGCACAGCTTAGAGAGTAACCTATCTTTCATGGTTGTACATGTTCCTGGCAAAATTAAGTCCATAACTGATAGCCTTTCTCATTTTCAGCTCTGCAGGTTCTGGAAACAGGCTCAAGATGCCTAGTGTGGAATCCCAAACTGATTTCATCAAAGATGTGGCTTATTTGTGAAGAGTGATAATGGATCTTTTGGGTAGATCCTGGGCTAGCAACACTCTGAAGTCCTTTGCTTCTACAGTCTTAGCATTTAAGAAATTGTATGTTAGTTTGCCTCGGGCCAACATGCACTGATCAGGGTCCCTGGTTATATGCTTTATACTGTTTAGATGCAGTTGAGAGAGGCAGCCATCTTGATCAATATCCATTTGGCAGCTCTAGGATGGATAGACAGGTTTCTAGGTTTCAGAACAGTCAGTAGGATTGTAAAAGGGATAGGATAATGTAAATAGTTAGGAGAAGATCACTGTGATCAATTATTTTGGGTGTCATGGCATTAAAATCCAAATATCATAGTTTTTTTTATTATGGCCTACCTTATTTTCATAGCATTATGCTGGTGCCTTCCATGTTAGTGAGCTCTTGCAGTACCTTCACTGGAGAGCTGTTATGTTGACAAAAGAAGTGGTACTGATATGGGTAAGGAGATTCAATACCAATCAGAGATGCTTATATTAACAAGTCTCCTTAGAATGGAAGGGGTGTTTTGTCTTTTGTTCAGTGCATTGAGCTTGGACATTGCAGCTGTGATTGCAAGACTTGTCAGCTGAAGAACACATCTTCAGATTACCTTCAGGGTATTTAAAAATTTACGGACCATGCTCACTAAGCTCCTAGCTAGTCAAGAGGTCCTTATTGTAGGATTTAGCTCACATTCTTTTAGAATTGAGAGACCCACAGATCTGACTGAAGAAGGGTAGTCAGTGAAGGTTTTGAAAGGGCTGGAAGGTGATCATCTAAAGCATTTCTCCCCGGGCCTCCGCTGAAAATGGGCCATTGGACCAGTCAGACGTTCCTTGTAAACAAATGTAAAATAAAATAAATAAAATAAAAATATATGAGATGAATTGCTAATATGAACAGCTGCTTTATATGATGCAGGTTTCTGGCATTTACTGTTCATTGGTCATGTCTTTATCTCCAGAGTAAGCTTCAGAGCAGCAGCTTGTCTCAGTGGGACAACTCTCAACATTAATCTTGCTGTTTGACTGGTGCCTTAGAAAGGATGTCCTGGTTTGTTTTTGCAACAGTTATAACCAGCTTTGGACTGCTGTGTGACACCATGCCATCCATCTTTAGGACAATGGAAAGGTCATATACTTAAACACATTTTATTAGTCAGAATGGCCGCTGTCTTAGCTGCCTTTTGCCACCTCCATCCAAAATTGTCAGTAATTTGTTCAGCCATAATCCTGAGGACACTAAGGACTAGCGCCTACAAACTGGCTACAGTTCAGCTTACCAGAATATTTATTCACCACACGATTGTGAAAGCTACTCCAAGTATTGATTTATTTCAGGTTATAGAGCACCTTGCTTTAGCCAAAATGGATTCTGCTTTATTAAGTCACAATGGGATGCAATTAAACAAGACTGGGATTGATTTTCTGTTTAACTAGCAATTGCTGTACTTTTTGCAAGGTTTGCTGCATACTAAATGTTTGTTATTGGAATACAAAAATAAATAAATAAATAAATAAAAGCAAATAAATACAACAATAGAAACAACTCATTGTAATAATTTACTAAGTTTACATGTTAGTTTAACAGCTCAAAAGTTGATATGAGTTTTGATGTTGATTCATAATCATTTATTCATAGGTCTATGTCATATAATTGAATGTTCAACTCAGCAAACTTCCATTCATTGACAAAAAACAGTGAACGTGCACTTCAGCAAACGTGAACTTCTGCAAATTTCTAAAAGAGGGAATGGCATTAGTTGGCCAACATCAGGAAATTTGCCCTTTATCCCCACCGTAGTGCGATCTCGGAGTTGGTATATATAGTTGGTAGGGTGGGCTGGCACAGCCCCCCATGTGGGGGGTGTGTGAGGTGCACAACCCCCCACCTGGGTGGGTTTGACATAATGCAGTTTGTCTGACGGCTGTAATGTTGGCCAACTTATGCCATTCCCTCTTTTAGAAATTCGCTGAAGTGAATATTCACTGTTTTCAGCTTGATGAATGGAGGTTTGGGGAGCTGAACATTCGATTATATGACATAGAGCCTTTATTCATTATGTTCTATGGGAAAACACTGATCATTTAAAACATTGTTACCCATAGCAGTATTACTGGAGTATTTGTCTTCAGGAAAGGTGTGGGGGGGTGCAATCTGTATGGAAGGCTGGTGGGTGGGATCATTGAAGCCCACCCCCCTTTTTTACCCCCCCTTCCTTTCTTGAACCTACTGACAGAATGTTGGCAGGCTAGGGCTGCTGCTGCACAGAAATGGTCAGCAAGGTAGTTAAGGGGGCACTGGCAACACCATAATGGCTGGCTGGCTGGCTGGCTGGCTGGATGAATGGATGGATGGATGGATGAATGGATGGACAAGTCAGAATGGATGAGATATACTTCAATGGGCATTAGATTGCTTTCAGTGTGTTGTAAGTTTTTGCAGCATTATTATGTTTTTTCATGCATAGGAGGTTGTTCAATGAACTAATGTTTACAGTTATGTGATTTAAATAGTATTCAATAAACAATCACCTAACTATAAACATTAGTTCATTGAACAACCTTCAATGTATGAAAAGACATAACAATACTCTAAAAATGTTACCACAGGGTCATTAGTACCGGTTGTGGGACAAGCTGTTACTAGCACTGTACTATTTTCTCACATATTCTTTTGGAAGACACATCATTGTATGAACTATAAAGGAGTGATATAGCAATATATGCATCAAATAAATATATTTTTCTGTATTTCTTTTGTTTCTTTGCTTAGTGTGATGCCTGTAATCTGAATTTTACACTGCAGCACAGTAAAGCAACTATAAAGCACTAAGAGCTAGGGCATATTGGCCATGGTTCTAGTCTGAGTACGTCTTGTGCTATATATGTGCACAACATACCCACCCGATCTTTACCAAAAAGGGGCCACAGTTCCAGTCTAAACACTTCTTGCGCTATACATGTGCAGTACATACACACCTGGTCTTGACTGAAAAAAGCTTTTGCTGATAATGCACATAACAGAAAAGGAAAGGAAGTACATTGGGCAAATACACAACATAAATATTGTTAAGCTTTCCTTTCACATCAGAGAGATGATACTGATTCCCTAAACAGTTCCAAACGTGAAGTTAGCAGCACAAGTGCTGAACATAAGCCTGTGTGCCATAACTGGCAAACTAATGTGCTAGTGAGGGAGAGTGTGTGCTAAAAATGTCACTGGTGTAAATCACTTAACAGAATCATGTTCTGTTTCAGTCTGTCATTCTCATATTTGGTTCTGTCTGACCCATAGGAGGCTGTGTGCATGAACTCTTCAGCCTTAGAGCTGCAAGAAAACAGAGAAGCAATGGGCTCTAATTAAACACAGGTTATATTTGAGGCCTACTTACTCTGATTGTTATTTTGTCCATCTCCAGATGTCAAGAGTCATATCCCATGGGAAAGTTTGAAGTTCATTTCTGAGACATGAGCGTTATTTTCCCTACCCTTTCTTTCTTGGGAGCTAGGTGAAATGTGTTTCATATTTATTTTACAGCCTGACATTCTTCACCTAACTGTTAGTGCTGAAGGCCTATCCTTAGAAATATGGCTGGCAGTATACAGATTACTATAAACTACTGTCTCTCTGTTAATCTACAGAACAAATAATATAAGCTGGGGAAAACATTGTATTAAACTTGAGTTGAGCCTAGCAGCCAAGTGATTTGGCACAAAAGAATCACTTTGTTACAGATGAAATTTATATTGCTAGATGTCCTAAGGTCCAATGCACTTTAAGGGCATCTGTTACCAAAATGGTAGCCAGTTTCCAAAATAAGCATCAACAATAACAAGTACATCATTTATAATCTATCTCTTAGCTAAAGTGTTGTCAGGGAAGATGTGTCTAAATCTGAATTAGGATTCTCCATTAAAAAACATTTTCTGAATTATCATTCCATACTGTTAATTAAAACTGCTGCATCAAAGCACAAATGCAAGACATCTTTTTACAACCCGTTTTGCTATTGCAATTGCCAGCTCTTTCGTTATTCATCTGATGAAACTGACGAAATATGAATTTAATTTATTTACCACCCAGGTACATCACTCTTCTCTGATAATTTCATTTTTTGAGTCTGGCTGTGCTCTGGTTGTTCTGAGATATCAACTCTTTTAAAGTTTTATTTGTTTGTGAATGAGAACAATTGGTGACACCAAGCAGTCATGCATTTACCATGCAGGATCTTATCTAATGTTAATGATAGAGAACATAATAGCTGCTGGGATTCATCGACAGATGTAAATAACTGATTAGTACAGAAGTCATGTAGCCATAGCAATCTGTGGAATGGCAGACTAGCTTAGAGGAACTGAGTGAGTGGGATATATATATGTCACATAAGTATCCATACTGGCTACTTGCCACATTGTTATGTCCTCATGAAAAATTTATATGTATGTATAGCTAATACTGAATGTCTCATATGAAGTGACGCAGCTCAGTAGCATGTAACAGTGTGTGTGTATGTATATATATATATATATATATATATATATATATATATATATATGGATCTAGGACTAATGCTCGAAGAGACGTTTCCACGAATTGGAAACGGCTGAGCACAGTTTTGTGAAAGTGCTTTTTCTCCAAAAAAAGCACTTTCGCGAAACTCAATTTAAAAAAACACTTAACAACATTAAAAAAAAAAAAAACAACAGTAATCAGGTTTATGCGGGGGGGGGGACAAGACCCCCTGCACCTGCCATGTGGGGACCTGTGCCCCCTACACTCCCTACTTTTATATTCACACTCAAAGATCGCACTACAGTGGGGAAAAGGGAATATTCCCTTATCCCCACTGTGCCACAATCTCACCAACAGACATTTCCTCATGTTTTTTTTTTTTTTAGTACAGTTTCGCAAAAGTGCTTTTTTCTGTGAAAAAGCACTTTCACGTAACTGTGATCGGCCGTTTTGGATTCGTGGAAATATGTCTTCAAGCATTAGTCCTAGACCCATATATATATATATATATATATATACACACACATATATATATTTTTATTTAGATATAAATATATGTACATATTATACACACACACACACACACACACACACACACACACACACACACACACATATATATATATATATATATATATATATATATATATATATATATATATATATATATAACAGCACTACACACACACACACACACACACACACACACACACACACACACACACACACACACACACACACACACACACACACACACACACTCACACACTCACACAGACAACTATTCCAGTATGGCATCTACTGTGTGTTGTGGAGAACTCACATACATGAATACACTTATGAAGCATAGAGTGCGGTGGAAAATGAGTCTGCAGGAAAGTAGGAATGGATGATAGCAACGAACAGAGGGTTATGCAAAAAGACAACATAAAGTATAGCGCAGATTAGGGGTAGCAACTTTTTTTGTACGTGTGGCCAGAGCTCTGATTTATTTTTATATTGATGGGTGACAAGCATGGAGGATGATAGCAAAACAGAGGAAGGAAAAGGGTTGTTCAAGTAAGTGTGCCTGGAGAAAAATACACACATATGACAGGAAAGAGAAACAGGGTGGATGTGACATTCATTGATGGAGATGTGGGATGCAGAGAGTCACAAAGAAAGTGGACAAATAGTGATGGGACATATTGGATAATTCACAAGGTGTGTGACTTCACACAATATGGAAGAAGAACATGAAGCTGAGGATAGAGTAGCGTGTGGCAAGTCTACTTTAATTGTCAGCTACACACATCATTAACACTCGGAACATTAATTCCAAAACAATGAAAGTGGAAAACATCAAAAGAAAAGAAAAACTTCTAAAACATATATTTGCAGGACAGACCCCCCCCCTGCACCCCCATGTGGGATGATGCATCTGCAGCAGACCCTGCTAATTATACATACTGACTACGAGATCACACTACAGCAGAGAAAGTGCAAAACCCGACTTTCTGCTGTACCACAATCTCAGACTACCAGCTACTGCCACACTTTGATGTTTTCCACTTTTGATGTTTTGCATTTGATGTTCTGAGTCAATAATATGCAGTCAACAATTTAATACAGACCCAGGTGTGTGCAGCATATATGTTACCATCTGTCAAAGGTAAAAACTTCATTGATAGTTTGTCAGGAAAACAAATCAGCATAACCAGTAATATGCGTGTATATATTGCTTAACTAATTTTCACTTAAGGCACACCATTTTATCACATGTATCAAGATATGATCTGGCCATTATTTCTGGGTGTATAGAATACAGCTAAGTCTGTTTCATGTAGGGTAGGTAAAAGCCAGTGAATGCATAAACGCTGTCAAAGCCAAGGCTGACGCAATGGACTTTAGAGACCAAATTCTCATCATATAAGTTCTAGAAGTGAAAAACTACCTTGTTCTCAATCCAAAATTCTAAGAAAGACTTCAGCTCCCTCAAGACTTTGAATAGATAAAGTGGATAATGAAAACATGAATGAATGAATTTAAAACGATATCAGCTCGTCATGTTGAATATTAATTCATAATAAATTATATGCAACTACAAAATAAAATCACAAAAGATACCCACTGACAGATATTAACAAGACAGAGTTTGGGCTTATAGGTTGCAAGACATTTCCCTATGGGAACACTTGACTAGAGACACATAGCTGGATTTCAGTTCTGCTACATGGCTGAGGCAAATTCACTGTGGGCACAATTATTAGTTGTTACTGGCTAATTTGTCATGATGTTCTGCACATATTCAGCGAAACCTTCTTTGGTATTAGATTTTGTCTAGTCATATCTCAGATTGCTGGCCACAGTCATTTGCTTTCCAGATACATTGACACCTCTGACATTAAAATGCCTCAGTCTCACCAGCAACCTTCGGCAAATTGGTGGTGCTTAATTGAAATCATAGGAATTAATCAGTGGAGCTAGTGGTTTGTGATCAGTATGGTGATGAAATCTTTCAAGCCTCAGAAGGTATAGTGAGAATTTTTCATATGTCCACACACTTGCAAGATACTCTTGTGTGGAGAAATTCCACCTGTCATATAACACATCCGATAGCCTTCTCAACTGTCCCTGATTTTAAAGGCACTTCCTCTTGTTTACTCTTTCACTGCCCTGTCCCTCATAACTCACAGACCACTGCAAGCAGTGCATAATGGTAGACATTAGAGCTTTGTACTTATTTATAAGGTTAATAAAATGACTACACCGATTTATCAGTTAACATAGTGGGTTAATGTTCCTGATGGATAAGCTGCAAACTTTGTGAAGTGTGCAGGGTTTGAAACCTTATTTGTTTTTTATTTGAAAAGATTTGAAAAACCCTTTAGCTCTACCCATGGTGGTGCTGATAACTAATATGCTACTACCTCTTAGGCACAATATAAGGAGTTATCCCTGCTGCCTAGTGTTCCCCTGTCCCATATCTTTTGTACTACAAAACTTTTTTCCTTCTAATTTTAAGTGCCTTTAATGCATGGTATATAAAGAGCTATCACTGATATCAAGTGTTCTCTCCATGTTGCAGGATTTACTCATTAGTCTAGGGGACTGCAGAGGTATGACCCCCCCCCCCAGACCCCCCCCCAAACACACACACAGCCCACCACTTGATCACCCTGACAGACACAGTCACAATATAATGTTGGATGTTGTTATATCAGTTCTATCTTCAGTCAATACATGCTTTTACAAGTATAAGCTGTTTTTTATATATTCAAGCAAAAAGAACTTATATGTGTTCAACCAGTAAATGTGGCTGTGTTTTGGTTTCAAGAAGGCCTCTGTCCCTAACAGAGTTTTCAAGATGAATTAACTGGACTTGTTGTCCTGCCATTTCTTAATTTCTTCATGCTAAGTTTTGAAATTAATTTGGAGTATCTAGAATTCAGGTGTGATTTAAAGACAGGTATGCAAATAATTAGAAAGACCTAATTATCGACTCATTACCATATCTCAGCATCAAGGGCTATTGCTGTCAGACCAGACCATGTTAGTGTTATCCCTAGCAGCCCTGCACTGTGTTAGCAAAGGCACCTCCTACATACACAGACACACACACACACACACAGACACACACACACACACACACACACACACACACACACACACACACACACACACACACACACACACACACACACACACACGCACGCACATGTGCACACACAAACAACACCCCTCCTCAGTCAGTCACTCACATGCAAATACCCTTTTTCCACCCCTCATGCCCCAACACATACACAGATGCAAGATAGAATGTTCGACTGTAGTCACTGGTTATTGGCTAGACTTGTAATAGTCTGCAGACTGATAGCCTAATATTTACCTATGAAATGACTAAACAACTGGTGTCATTCTAAGGGGTTCAATTATGTGTAAGCCTAGGATAAGATGGTAGGTAAGATTTTCTGTTTCGATAAGGATAGCTTACACCTTTCGTACCAGGGCTTTGACATACTGGCTAAAGTTTTTTCTACCCCCAAAGTACCTTTTTTAGGCAGCATCCCTATCAGAGAGCATTATGGTGTTACTATTCAATGCCAGAAGACTATAGAGAAAGATTTTTAGTTTTATTTATTTTTTTTATTTTACATTTGTTAACCGGGGGTGTCTGAGCCGAAAAGATCCTTTTTCAGCAGAGGCCCTGGAAGAAAAGCTCCACAAAGAAAAATTACAGACACATTTAGTTATTCAGACATGATCAGTATACACACAAATTACAAGAGACATGTTTTTACTGTGGTATGCAGCACATCAACAGTTACAGTGGAGAGAGCAAACAAAAAAATCCTATTTAAAAATAGATGTAATTAATAGATTTGTGGTGTACAGCTGAAATTTGGAACATAGGCAGAATACATACATAGTACACAGGTACAGTACATACATTGTAGATTAGCCAGTGTTTGTGAGTAAGATTGAAAACTATTATCAAGTACTCTAGATTTAGTATGTATACGTTATCTGCTTTCACTAGCCTGGGGAGCAATCATGGCACTGCCAACTTTGCTTGAGATGTTGCCTGATGAGGTCTTTAAAGGAGGCTTTGGATGATGTATTTTGAATGCTAGTAGGGACAGAGTTCCATTTTTTAGCCACTGAACTACTATATAGCACATCTCCAAAGCTATTGTAGCTGTTGGTGACTTCTAGTAGTAATTTGCTTGATGATCTAAGAGGCCTTTTGGCTGAGTGCTGTTGTACTAGGTTTTTGAGGGCAGGACACTTATTGGAAAGGTAATAGAATGACAGAGGCAGTGCTGATTGTAGGTATGGAGGTGGGGCAGTTCAAGCCAGTGGAGCTGTCTCGAAGCAGTACAGTGATGAGTTCTATATGAACAATTTGCAGCAAAGCGGGCAATTCTGTTATAGCAGGCTTCCATTTTGCTTAGTTCAGTTTTGTTGAGATTAGTCAGAATGGGAGATGCATAGAGTAGGATGGATAGAAGTTGGGAGCGAGCAACGGCTGATCTTGTGTTGCTGGTAAGAAATGGTTTGATACGGTAGAGAGATCCCAATTTGGCATGTACTTTTTTAATAGTTAAGTTGAGATGACTATCAAATTTTAGGTGGGAGTCTATGGTTATTCCCAATAGCTTAGCCTGTGCCATTGGAGTGATTGGAGTAGCATTTGTGGAGTAGATAGTGAATTGACTGTTAGTGTTTTTGTTAGAATTGGTTATAATCATAAGCTGAGTTTTCTTTGGATTGAGGATAAGTTGGGCTTTGCTAAGGTAGTTTTCAACATCAGAGAATGCTAGTTGAGTTATTTGCAGGAGGGTGGGAATGTTTTGTGCAGCACAGCTTAAGGTTGTGTCATCTGCATACTGAATGATAGATGCATGCTGTGTGGAGGTATAGAGGTCATTTGTGAAGACTGTGAATAGTAGTGGTCCTAAGATAGAACCCTGTGGGACTCCTATAGTTATGGGCAGCTGAGGAGAGAGAGAATTCACAGCTTGGTATCTGTCAGTTAAGTAGCTCTGGAACCAGGTAAGAGTGGAATTTGATAGATGATATTGGTTTAGTTTGTTTAGCAGGATTTGGTGTGAGAGTGTGTCAAATGTTTTGGACATATCCAAAAAAATAGTTGACACCTGTAGGCCTTCATTTTTTAGATGATTTACTGTGTCTGTGAAGCAGAGGAGGGCAGGTCTGAAACCATGCTGAGTAGGTGACAGGATGTTGCTGTCTAGGAGATAGTTTAGCATCTGGGTATGGATGCATTTTTTTAGGATTTTGGCCAGGGGGGAGAGTAAAGCAATGGGTCTGTAGTTATTAAGTTTAGTGGAGGTCCCGCCTTTATGTATGGGTGTAACATAGGATATTTTCCAGAGTTTGGGCACATAGTTTTCAACAATTGATCCATTTATGAGAGTGGAGACTGGGATAACAATAGCATCTACTGTGAGTTTCAAGAAATAGCTGGGGAGTAGGTTGGCTGCTGTTGATGAGGTTTTTAGTTTGGAGAGCATGCTTTTGATTGAAGTGGTGGAAACTGTTCTGAGGGTAAAGCTTGTATTAGTGTTATTTGTGTTGGGATGATAGTGAGGAAGGAATTGTCCTGTGATACTAAGGATAGAATTGAGTTCACAAAGTGGGAGTTGAATTGTGTTTCAATGGGAACTTTAGTGTCAGGGGTGGTTGGTTTGGGGGTAGCCTTTTGGGTGGATTTTAGTAGCTGGTTTACATTTTTCCAAAATTTTTGAGGGTTGCGTTGGTATTTAGTTTGTAATGTTGTGTAGTAGGATTTTTTGTCCAGCCTAATGCATTTTTTTGCACAGTTGCACAGATACCAGAACTTAAGGACCTCCTGAAACTTCAACACAGCTTTGGCCGGCTAAGAACTTGCTATATTCAACTGGACGTATAAGAGAATTTAAGTACCTTTATCTGCTTTTTTTTCAAAAAAATACAGTATTTAAATTGATTTTAACTGTGTGGAAGGAATATTAGCTGAACTGGAAGTTAGTCAGTGTTTGCTGAATTTTGTTATTTGCTAGTAATTACAGGTGTGGGGGTAGTCACATTCTTTGATTTCCTGTCCTTGCCTATTTAAGTGGTACAGTGTGAAATATTTTCTGCTTAAAACCTCAGCTTTGGCCGGCTAAGAACTTGCTATATTCAACTGGATGTATAAGAGAATTTAAGTACCTTTATCTGCTTTTTTTTTCAAAAAATACAGTATTTAAATTGATTTTAACTGTGTGGAAGGAATATTAGCTGAACTGGAAGTTAGTCAGTGTTTGCTGAATTTTGTTATTTGCTAGTAATTACAGGTGTGGGGGTAGTCACATTCTTTGATTTCCTGTCCTTGCCTATTTAAGTGGTACAGTGTGAAATATTTTCTGCTTAAAAACCTCAGCTTTGGCCGGCTAAGAACTTGCTATATTCAACTGGACGTATAAGAGAATTTAAGTACCTTTATCTGCTCTTTTTTTTCAAAAAATACAGTATTTAAATTGATTTTAACTGTGTGGAAGGAATATTAACTGAACTGGAAGTTTTCACTCTGCTCTTCAGTTAGTCCCACCCACTCTCCCTGTTTTTGTTTTGGTGTTAATCTTAGTGGCCTTGCAACTGCCCACCCCTCTTGTAAATTTGTGTTTGGATACTCCTTCTGGGCCCATCTCATTTGCTCACTCAACTGAGTGCAGTGAGATCATATTCTGATTTCAGGCACTCCTACTGTGTACAAAGAGAGCATCTGGGAAACAGAAAAAAAAAATTAAGCTTGTTTCCTGCCTTTCCTGTTAAGTGGTATAGACTATTTGTAGGCTTCTGAGCCCCCAAGCCCTTCTGTGTTGGAGGGAAGCCTTCTAGCTTAGTTTTTTTTATAACTAGCCAGTTTTCTAGTTTCAGCACTCAAATCTGTTTCTTTGATCTCAGCACTTGTTCAGAAAAAAAAATTTCATCTGCTTTTACTATACTTGTGTTTCTACCAACTTTTTTACTTTTGCATCATCTTAAAAGTACTCAATTGTATTTATTACTGCTTGGTGTAACTCATTCTAAGCCTTTTGATTTAAACACTTGGGCTTCGGACCAGTTGTTTTGCACTGAGAGGGTTTGTGGTCTGCACTGTAGTGGCAGAACAGGTAGCTTACATTCTTCTAGGTTGGGAACTGCTGATTGAGGGCTCAGTGTCTGTTATTCTAAAAGTGTATTAATTCTGGTTTAAGCACTTGGGCTTTCAGGCCAGTTATTTTACATTAAGAGGGTTTGTGGTCTGCACTCTTGTGGGAGGAGAGGCTGGACTCTGCCCTTCTGAGCTGGGAATTTCTGGTTGAAGGCTTATAGTGCATGCATATCTGAACTGCTTCTTACTGAAGTTGGTGCGCCTTGTTTGCTGTGGCATAGACTGGATTCGGGCCTGCTGGATCTAGCTTTGTTTGTGTAACTTGAGCACTAATCCAGGCATTCTATAAAGTATTCAATTGTATTTATTACTGCTTGGTAGTAACTTGATTAAAGTGTAGCTATCATTCTAAGTCTTTTGGATTAAGCACTTGGGCTTCAGACCAGTTGTTTTACATTAGGAAGGCTTGTGGCATGCACTGTGGTGGCAGGACAGGTAGCTTTCATCCTTCTAAGTTGGGAACTGCTGATTGAGAGCCCAGTGTCTGTTATTCTTAAAGTGCATTAGTTCTGGTTTAAGCACTTGGGCTTCAGGCCAGTTATTTTACATTAAGAAGGTTTGTGGTCTGCACTCTTGTGGGAAAAGAGGACTGACTCTGCCCTTCTGAGCTGGGAATTTCTGGTTAAAGGTTTATAGTGCCTGAATATTTGAACTGTATCTTACTGAAATTGGTACACCTTGTTTGCTGTAGCATAGACTAGATCCAGGCCTGCTGAATCTAGCTTTGTTTATATGCTTGTTGTTTGTTTGCTTGTTATTTCCCTGGAATGCTAATTCCACCTAATACGTGGCTTCTCAGTGCTTCTGTGGATCACTAGTGATATCTGCATTGCTTACTGTACTTATTTCCTTGTTTCACTTGAAAGAAAGTTACTGTTTGTCGTTTTTGCATTTAAGTTACCTGTAACACATTGCACTTAAGTTACCTGGCACTTGCTCACTAAAGCAATTATATAAGTCAGCACTAAAAATTAAAAGCACTACACCCTCACTCCCCACTGGCCCTGGTTTTCAATTATTAAGGAATTCCCAATATTATTCTAGCATGTCCAAAGGTCAGTTGTCAATCTCCTCTCCGGTCCAGCTGGTGAATCTGGGAATCTTGAGGCAATGTTACAACTGCCTCATGTACACAGACAACCTCTCCTCCTCCCAACAAATTCCAACACATGTGAGAGATGCAACCATATAGCCAAACTGGAGGCTAAGCTCTCTCAACTCAGTACTGGCATAACCAGTCAGGAGGAGAAGGAAACCACACTCACTACAATTCCAGTCTCACATAGACCTACCACGACAGCAAACCAAACACATAATCACACAAAACATACTCGAGGCTCTAAATAAAGATCTGTCAAGCAGCAGAGACCTCCAAAGCAGACACCCAAGCAGCCGCTACCCCAAAACAAAACACGTGCAACACATATCTCACAAAGCCAGTGTGCCAAACAGTCACAGCCCTTAAGACTAAACAACACACCTGATACACTTGTAATAGGTGACTCTATCGTCAGGCACACTGAAGTCCCGCTCACCAGGCTGAACAAGGAGAGGGTCACGGTGAGCAGCCTGTCGGGCGCTAGGATCCGCCACATAACACAAGCACTCAGGTCACTCCAAGGCAAGTACAAATATGACTCAGTCATTGTCCATGCTGGTGTGAATGACCTGAGACATACCTCCCTGGACAACATGAAAAGAGACATAAAGGAGCTCTCTGAGCATGTAGCCCAGGCCGGTATGACCCTGACCTTGAGTAGCATCTTACCATCACCAAGAAGGATGCCACAATATGAAAACAAGATGATCAATTTCAACAATTGGCTTAAGTACTGGTGTCATTCAAAGGGGATCCAATGCCTGTCAGCTTGGGATGATATGCTCGACAAGCCACGATGCTTCGCTAGGGACGGCTTGCACCTGTCACCCTGGGCTTTGGATATTGGCAAAGGCTCTTGCTACCCCCATAGTGCCTTTTTAGGCAAGGCTCAAAAGACAAACCCACCTCCATAGGTATCACAAGGGATAAGAAACTAAGAGTAATGCTACTCAACGCCAGAAGTCTAAACCTCAAGATGCATGCACTCAAAACTCTCCTTAGCATGGAGAACATCGATATCTGTGCAGTAACAGAAACCTGGTTCAGGGCTCCCGAGAGCACCCCAGCACTACCAGGTTATACCTCATACCATGCTTTTCGGCCCCAAAACTTGGACTGAACCACAAAAGGAGGGGGAGTATCGATATTCATCAAAGATACCCACACCTCCAGGTTGGTGGCAAAGCACAAAGCATCAGAGACTATCCATGTGCAACTAACAGTGGGTAAAACTGCCTTCCAGTTTATAGCCTGATACAGACCACCCTCCCAAACCCAGGAACCAGACTCGGCCTTCCTGAGAACACTGGAAAATATGAAGGTCTCTCCAAACACCATTATATTGGGTGACTTCAACTACCCAAACATAGACTGGGAGCATTACTCTAGCTCCAACACCCTAGCCCAAAGGTTCCTAGAATTTATAAACTCAAATGCTATGGAACAACTTGTTACCACTCCCACAAGAGGGGAAAACATACTGGACCTGATCATCACCAACATGGGGACTCTATGCTCCAGACCAGAAGTGTATCCCTCACTGGTAAGATCAGACCATAAACTAATCTCACTGGATATTCACATCCTGACCCCACCCCTGCCCAGAAAACCACAGTGAAAAACTTCTCTAAAGCAAATTTCACACTCCTCAAAACTGAGGTGGAATCCTTCAAAGCCCCGGCCTGTGGAAAATAAGGCCCAGACCGCAGAATCCTTTATAAACGCATTCTATGAACACCTTCAGGAATGCATGGATCATGCAATCCCAAATAAAACCAAGACCCAATCCTCCAAAGGCAGACGTCCTGTCTGGTGGACCCCAGCCATAAACAAACTATACAATAGAAGGAGGAAGCTACTAAATGATAGAGCAAAATCCCAAAAGGGAAGGCATCACTGATCAGTATTAGCAAAAACTACGGGCACACATAAAATTGTCTAAGGCCAGCTTCGAGAGAAAAATTGCACAGGACACTAAGGATAATCACAAGGCTTTCTTTAGTTATGTTAGGAACCTGGGTGGTAATTCCCAGATATGCTTAGAATTAGTCCAAAATGACAAAAGATACACCGAACCCACAGACATTGCCAACATCCTAGCTGACAGGTTCAGCGCAAACTTCTCCCCCCTCTCCCCACCAAAAGGGCAAATATCTATCCCAGCAGAGTGCTGCCCCCCTGACATCTCAGATGCTCAGGTAAGAGCCGCTTCTCCAAAGCAAAAAACACAGCATCAATGGGACCAGATGGTGTCCCGGGCTGCGTCCTACATAAACTCCAAGAAGAGCTAAACCCAAACATAAAACTACTGTTCAATCTCAGCCTTACTACAGGATATGTGCCCAAAGAGTGGCGTACAGCAACAGTGGTCCCTCTCCATAAAGGTGGTGCCTCAATGGATCCTGGAAACTATCGCCCCATAAGCCTGACTAGCTTGGTCTGCAAAGCTATGGAAAGGATCATCATGGACCTCATAAATAAAGATATTGGGGACCTACAAACACTGGATCCTACCCAGTTTGGCTTTGTTAAGGGCAGATCCTGCCTCTTAAACCTGGTTGATTTCTTTGAAACAGTCACCAAGGCCATTGACGAGCGGAAGGTGGTCCACACAGCCTACCTGGACCTCACAAAAGCCTTCGATACAATACCCCACTTGGGCATTATAGATAAGCTCACCAGCTTAAATATAAACCCCTATGTCACTAGATGGATTGCAAACTGGCTCAAGGACAGAACCCACATGGTTAGAATTGCTGGAGCCATGTCAGACTCCAAACCAGTTACAAGTGGTGTCCCACAAGGCTCAGTCCTGGGACCTCTCTTGTTCGGTATATATTTCTCCGAGGTACAGGCCAACACGGAAGGTCTGTGGCTGACCAAGTTCGCAGATGACTGCAAACTGGGCCCCATAATCGACTCTCCAGCTGAGTATAGTCATCCCCTTTGGCAAAACAAAGTGCCCACAAATTACCACATAGGTGGTAATCCATTAAGTACAGAAGAAGTAATTAGGGACCTGGGGACCCAAGTTGATAGCAATCTCTCATTTGACAACCACGTGGCCAAAGTGGTTAGAAAAACATTTTATATAGCCCACCTAATCATGAAGGGATTCACATCTAGATCAGGGACGTCATCGTGCCTCTTTACTGATACCTCATCAGGCCCATAATTGAGTACAATGCCCTTTTGGGATGTACCTTACCAGACACCTGCAGCAACTGGAAAGACCCCAAAAGTACCTCACCAAGAGGATGAAAGGGCTCAAACAGATGCCATATGCTGCCCGGTTAAAGAAACTCCAGCTCTACTCAGTGGCATACCGCCTGTTCAGAGGCGATCTGTGCCTGACGTATAAAGCCATGTCCAACCCGGAATTAATGGACATGCTGCACCTCAGAAAATCCAAATCCCATCGAGCTACGCTCGAGAGACTTGAACCTCAGCACTGAAATAAATAGGACATGCTGGAGGGACAGATTCATAACCCAGAGGCTCCCTTCACTCTGGAATAAAATCCCAGTCCAGGTTAGGCAGAGTTCCTCATTGATTCTCTTCAAGAGGAATCTTGATGAGTGGATGGGAGATCGTAGGTTTACCCCGGGTATCACTTCTGTGTCACTGTTAGACAGAGGCACAGTATACTAACCTCGAAAAAGGGCATAGCAAAATAAATTTAAAATGGGTGGCGAAAGCCAAACACATTCTGGCTAGGCTTATAAATGCCCTAGGGCAGATAGCCTAGTATGAACCTATGAACCTATGAACATATCTATGTAGTTACTCTGACATCATTTCAATGCACTAACAACACTAACCTATACCAGAATTTAGCACTTATCACATCTTCAGGCCTTTCAGTAGCTGCTGGGTGTATCTATGTTTGTCAGAAGAAGCATCATCACATCAAATTAATCACAAGTCTAATATGTAACTTCTAGAAAACTGAATTAGCCTTAAAAATCCAACTGCTATTTCACTGCTAGCTACAGATGCAAAGATCACAATCATTTTCTTAATACAATAGATTGGATTAAATATCCGTCCAAATACCTTCTTGCTAGGGGACTTCAATCACCAAAGGACTATTTGGTACCCTTACACATCTAAAATGGATGTACTCAACATTTCCTAAACTTTGTTAATATCATCACACTGGATGATATTATAAAACTACTCCATAGAGACTTTAATATCCTTGGTCTGGTCCAGCTACTTCCTGTAACCCTTCCTGCTTCTCATCTTTGGTTAAATCTGACCATAAGACCTCATCTTTTCTGTCAGGTTGCCTAATACCTGACCATCTCAGGAACAACCTACTTCAGCTTGTAGAACACTTGTGCAAAGTTCTCAACAATCTCCTGCCAATAGACCCACTTGAGAGGGCTGACACATTCACCTCTAATTTTTATCAGCACCTAAATGCCTGAATATAACAGTCCATTCCTATCTGTCCTAAATATAATTGTAAAGTCAGGAGTAAACCTCACTAAAGGAACTTCCATATAACAAAAAAAAAGGAATATAACAAAAAGTTGTAAGAAATCCCCATACCCAACCTCAGGCTCACACTGAATCATGCCAGCAAAGAACGTAAAGAATACTATTAGAAAACCTGAAATAGAGTACAAACATAAGGTTGCTACAGATACCAAAGGAAACTACAAAGCTTTCTTAAGTTACAACAGGAAAGTAAGGAATATTATGCAACAATGCAATGAGCTCATCCATAATAATATCTCACATTCTAATCCTAAGAATATAGCCACTATATTAGCAGACAAATTTAGTATTAACTTTAACCACCTACATAAATGTTTCCTCCATTACACCTGAAATTTAGTTTCCCCTGAAATTAACTTGGAATACATCTTAGAATCCCTGCCAGAAGCTAAAATAATACTTCTATGGGACCACTTAACATACCAGCCTGCATCTATTTATTTTTTTTTATTTATTGACATTTGATTACTGAGAAAGCCCAACTGCATAGGTGTCCATTTTCACTGTAGGCCCAGGGAGTAAAGCTCCAAAATATTACTACAACATTTTAACAACAATAATTGTACAATCTTCAAAAATAATAAAAAAATCTACAGTTTAAATAATTATACCAAACTAGACATAATATATAAATGGTTAAGAATAGATGCACTTTATATCACAATGTTTTAATATTTATAGAAATGTTAGCCTTTTATAGGGAAATTAAAGATAAGGTAGTATAATACAAACAGGAACTGCAATATGAAATGAGAGAAAAAACAGGGTTATGGTATATTTAGAAAGATAGTCAGGAAAAGAAATTGATTGAAGTATGGAAGTGAGTGAAAAAAGGTAGATTAAGGAGGTGTTAAAACATGAATAGGTACTTGCTCATATTTAGGGATATAGTTTATACTGGAGCTGAGCAAGAACAAGGAAAGATTTTGGAGAGGACATCTTTCAGAATGGGTTTAAAGACCTGGAGTGAGGGAGATGATATGATGGATACATGTAAGGAGTTCCAGGCCTTAACAACATGGTATATGTGCAGACCATAGGCAGCAGATTTGATATGTTTGTGGACAGCGAGGAGTATTTTGTCACTGGATCATAATGACCAACTGGAAACATAGCTGTGTAGAATGATATTTACTGCTGGACAGGCAAATGGATGCTGGATAATTTTATTTGTGGTGAGATGCTATGTATATGTAAATTGATGGGGTGGTTTTAACCAAATTAGGCTTTTTAGTGTTATACAGTGGTAGGTTCTGAAAGGGGTATTTGCTGCAAATTTAGGCACTTTATTATAGTATTGTTCAAGTTTTAATTTTTGTGATGCCTGGGAGTTATTAAAGATGGGAGCATCATAAAGTAGTGAGGATAGGAGATAGGTACTTTAGTTTGTTGTTGAGAAAGCATTTGGCTCTCAAAAAATCACTAATTGTTGGTGATCTTAAGCAATTTGATATGCAGGTCAAATTTAAGATTATCATATACACCCCTAATTTGTTATGAGAAGTGATTTCAAAGGTTGTATTATTAAGAGAGGGGATTTTAAATTTTGTTTTTTGATAATAGAGGGATTTGGGGGAAAATAAGTTGCTTTTTTGATGCTGAGCTTAAATTTTGAATTACAAAATCATGTTTCAGTGACTGTCACAGTTTCCTGAGTAATTTTTCTTTAGAGGAGACAGGTTGTCCCTTGTGCATATAATTGTGGAGTCATCTGTGCACTGTATTATGGATGCCTGTGGTGTGGATGTGTAGAGGGTGTTAGCAAGAATGCTAAAGAAGAGGGGACCAAGGATAGAACCTTATGGTACACCAGTTGTGACTAGAGGTATGCAGAGAGAGTAGAGTGCCATTTTACTGACTGATACCGATTTTACAGGTAGCTTTTGGACCATAGAAGGGTGGGCTGAGACAGACCTAATGAGGACATTTGATGTAGAAGTTTGCTGTGACAATCTTTGTTGCGGCTTTAGACAAGTCTAGAAATAAGGAGACCAGTTTGCCATTATCTCTTGCTTTATTGGCAGTATCAATAAAGGTTAGAAATGCAGTGTTAGTGCTACAGGAGGCACAGAAGCCATGTCATGTGGGGGGTAGGAATTATTCCTGAAAGAGATAGTTTAGCACTTTTTAAATACATTTTTCAAATGTTTTGGAGGGGGGGGGGGTAATATTGCTATACACCTAGAGTTGGCAATGTCTATTCAATTTCTTCCTTTGTGTCAAGAGATAATTTGTGATTTTTTTCCAGAGAGATGGAATGCAGAATTCTTGGACTGACTTATTTATAAGGACTGCATTACTATCAGCTGCTATTTTAAGGTACTTGCTTGGAATGTCATCAGCTGAAGCAGAGGCTTGAGTTTAAGATTAGTTTTATATGGGAGGTAGACACAGGTTTAAAGGAAAACTCTACCCTAGAACTAAAAAAATCTTTTTTTCACTCTGTCTTTGTTTCCTGATCTATTTTAATGCCACAACATGACTATCAATGGGGCTTGATGTATCAACATGATCTTGTTCTCCCTCAACCCTTTCTTTTTCCCATAATCATTTGTATGACTCATCCCAGGCATAAGGAAGTAACTGTGAATTCCCATGCCATTGACATATAATGGGATTTGTGTGAGTCACTGTTATCTTCTTTACCTTCTGTAAAAGGACTGCTTCTTTTCTGTCTCTAATCACCCTGATTTATGTTTGGCTCAGACCTTGTTTTATACTATAATTAGAGAGTATCCAGCTACAGCTAGAAAAGTAACTAAATTGCAAGTCTCTAGCACCTGGTTGAAGGCTGTTTTGCTGAGGCGCTAGAGCTTCATAGTGTTTCTAATAAATTTTGTTCGGTAGCCTTTGGTCATTTTATTATCTTCTTTTCTTTTTATGGTCAGTGGTGCTTCAAACAGACATATCTTGGTGAATTACATTATTTGATGGTACTAAACAGTGATATAGTACACAGTTTGATATTAATAGACATAAAGTGTATGCTAATACCTTGTTAAATAATGTCACCCATATAACATATTTTTCTTTATGAAATATGTCTATTCTTTGCCTAGGGTGAGCTTCTGTGCATTTCATTTAATTCTTGATTTGTTATGGCTAAAGAAGAATAAAAACAGAGCTCCTAGGCACATCAAAAGTCCAAGTCTGCACAAGCAAAACAAGTCTAAAACAGGAACAAAATCAAGTCAGACTACCATGGTTAAAATAATAAAAACTTCAATGCAAAAAATAATAAAAAGGATATGTGCTTTCAGGCCAAAGCCCTTTATCAGATGCATTACACTCTGGCTACATTATGCCTTTTAAGTTGAATGAAAGACTATCAGGTTAGAGATATAGGCCTACACCCCCTCAAAACAGGTTTCAGCAGTATCACACCATTCAGTCCAGGAAAGAGATCTGCTTGTAACTCTAATATCCATCTAATTTCACTCAACTTTGTTCGATTAGATATTTCTCCACCCTTTGGTCTTGATTGCCAGATCTGCAAAACCATAAAAACAAATCTGTGTCCAGGATATTTCTCAATATGCTGAGCAAGCAGATTATGTTTTGTTGCAAGTCTCTTACTGCAATATTCGCTCTTTGAACATCCGGTTCATCTTTTCCATGTAGAAACCATCACAAGATTCACATTTAGCAATGTATATCACATTCTTTGTGCTGCAAGTAGCATATAATCTAAGTTTATATATCCTCTTGCTTACTGGATTTTGAAAAACTTACTGCTGGAATGCACTGACATGTTTTGCAGTGCTGGCATGGATATGTACCAATCTTATTAGTAACCAACATATGTGGCTTAGGTGGACAAACATCTGTTCATACCAGTCTCTTCAATTTAAGTTATTTTTAAAATTGAATCTAGGTGTTTGTCCAACAATCTTCTGGATGTTATCATCTGTTACCAGGATTTTCCAATTATGTTTAATTACATCACAGATCCTTCTCATATTATTACTGTATTTCAGGACTACACTAGGGCAATCTGGTTTATTGGTTGGTCATGATGTAGCACATGTACCTTGATTTCCATCTCTATTTGTTAACCAAGGTTGTCCATGGGTGTCCCTTAGAGACTTGCGTTGACCATAAACATTCTTCATGTCAGTTTGCTTGTCCCCTCACTCCTCTTAATGTGAGAAAAGTTTATTCATTTCTTGCTCAAAATTGCATACATCTGTGCACAATCTAGAGACGCTAAGGGTTTGTCCTTTACTAAATTATTAAATTTATGCTGGGGATATATGCTATCCCTCACCAAGAGAGTATTTCTCAAACAACTCTTCCTAAATACTCTTGTCTCAGTATTATAAATATCATTCATAATCAACTTCACATCAAGAAAATCGACCTCCTTTGCTGAAAAATACATAGTGAATCTCAGGAAACTTGTATTATCTTCTAAATAATGTACAAGTAATTCCAACTGTTTCACAGTACCAGTCCATAGGAAAATCTCGTCATCCACAATCATTTTATAAAATGGCATACAAAACCTCTATTCATTCTTCTCATTGAAAATTACTGCATCTTCCCAATTTGCTAGCACTAGGTTGGCATATGTGTTAGCACATAATGTTCCATGGCAGCTCCCAACATTGCCAATAATAACATACATAAAACATAAAGATATTGTTTTCCAAAATTAGTTGCAAGAATAAATATATCTGCAATGTCAGATGTTGATCCCACTGATTACTTTTAGATAATAATTCTTTAATTGCTGTTATCCCATACTCATTGGGAATCAACAGTAAATAAGTTGTTCACATCCAAAGTAATGAAGATAAACTTCTGTCTTCTTCCCCATTTATCAGTAAATTCAGACAACAATCGTAAAAAGTGGGCAGTGTCCTTTAAAACCACCAGTGCCATACTTAAGGCTGCTCTCAATTTACATTCCACCCAGAGAAATATATATTCAATGATCCACCCCTGTCCCGATACTATTGGTCAAAAAGGGGGGGGGGGTCAAACCTATGTTTATGCATTTTGGGCAGTCCTTTTATTACTGGCTAAACCAGTTGTTCTACCATTACAAAATCAAATATTTCTTCTGATATAACATGCCCTAACAGCATTTCTTTTAACACCTGTTGGACATTGTTAATAATCTTCCTTACTTCCAAGATGTTAACCTTACAATAAGCCGTTTCTTCCTGTAACATAGCCAACATTTTGTCAATATACAATTGTCAGTTCATTACAACAATGGCTCCCCCCTTGCCTGCTGGTCTAATAGCACTTTCCTTATTGTTAATTAATTATTTCAAGGCCACTCTCTCTAATGATGTGAGGCTGTGAAATCTTTGACCTGCTCTAGGAAGTAAATTTCAGTAATATCATTCTCACATGTTCTCAAAAAACCTTTCTTCTACTGGATGGGGAAGGGGTATAAAGATACTTGGTCTTTTCAGTGTGGTATAAGTATTCACTGTATCACTTGCTCCAAACATACTTTTCAAGGCTATATTACATCCAAATAGCATTAAAACCATGATTGTATCAAACAACTTCAGGGAGTTCACAGGTACAAAAGAAAGTTTCCTGTTCAAAACTTTAATATGCAAGTCATTTAGTGCAACATCAGACAAACTGAAAACTAAATCCTCTCCAAATGACCGTTTCATATCATAATTTTCCTTTGTTTCTGTCCCCCGCTGACTGAACTCTCTCTCTGTCTGAGCTAAAGGATGCAGTTTCATGGGGACTGGCAATATGGGAAAAAACAACTTATTATTTTGTACAATTTTAGGTCTAGATCCCAATACAAGGGGATCAGAGGATTTCTTCACCGCATTATATTGCTGAGGAGAAGAAATATCACTTTCAGGTTGTATATTAGATTTGCGGTCTCAATGTAAAAATAGTCTCCTTATCTTTTTTACCTTGCACTTCATTTCCTTTCATCTGCGAACTTATCAAAGGGGAAGTATCCTGGATGGTAGAGCTGCTATATCTAGGAAGTTGGTTTCCATCTTGTTCTCTATTATCCACATTGTGGAGTCTCAAAATCAGCCAAACAAATATAGTACCTTCCTTAAACTCATTATAATCTCTCTGGAGTTTACTCATTTTCATCTGTTGTAATTTATTATTATAAATTATCAGCATGTAAAACAGGTTACCCAATTTGTCAAAGTACATATCACTCCAAAATCTTTCCTCTAGCTCTGTTTGGACTCCGCACTTTCAATTAACTTTCCTGAGGTTCAAAAAAGTCAATTAACAATTTCATGTGCTTAAAACCAGTCACTAAATGTATTCTCTGCCATTGTGCTAAGAGATCAGAAAAAGTACTTCCATAAGTAGGCATAAGCAAAACGCGTAGCCCCCTCAGTATAATTTTAAATTGTCAACATGCTTCCACTTGTAGTCACTGCCATTGTATAAGTTTCAGTTTGTACAAATCATTCTCCAGTTCCTGATGCAAAACTTTAAAGGACTCATCATCCCTTTTTACAGTCTCAGCACTTACTAATTCAGCTTCAAATAATTATTCAGAAGTGGATTATGTTCTTTATGAACTGCTCTTTAACTTTTTTCATGAAAGGTGAGGCAGGTTGATAGTCAAGTTCCAGAGATACTTCATTCGCTCCAGCTAAGTATATTCCAGGTAGCAGCAAAAACCACAAGAAGAATAAAAACAGTGCCCCTAGGCACATCAAAGGTACAAGCCTGAAAAGCAAAAGAAGTCTAAAACAGGAACAAAACTAGGTCAGACCACCACAGTTAAAATAATAAAAACTTTAATGCAAAAAATAATAAAAAGGATAAGCACTTGCAGGCCGAAGCCCTTCATCAGATCCATTACACTCAGTCTTTCATTCAACTTAAAAGGCATAATCTAGCCAATCAGGTTTGAGATGTTGGCCTACACCCCCTCAAAACAGGTTTCAGAAGTATCACACCATTCAGTCCAGGGAAGAGATCTGCTCATAACTCTAATATCCATCTAATTTCACTCAACTCTGTTTGATTAGATAGATCTCCACCCCTTGTGCTCGATTGCTGGATCTGTAAAACCATAAAAACAAATCTATGTCCAGGATATTTCTCAATATGCTGAGCAAGCACATTATGTTTTGCTGCAAGTCTGATACCACTCATATCCTGTAATATTCGCTCTTTGAACATCCGGTTCATCTTGCCCATGTAGAAAGCATCTCAAGATTCACATTTAGTGATGTATACCACATACTTTGTGTGGCAAGTAGCATACAATCTAGGTTTATATATCCTCTTGCTTACTGGATGTTGAAAAAACTTTACTGCTGCAATTCATTGACATGCCTTGCAATGCTGGCATGGATATGTACCAATCTTATTACTAACCAAAATACATGGCTTAGGTGGACAAACATCTGTACATACCAGTCTCTTCAAATTTATTTTTATTTTTTATTCTTTTTTGCATTAATGTTTTTATTATTTTAACCGTGGTGGTCCAACCTGATTTTGCTCCTGTTTTAGATTTGCTATGGCTGGTCATATGATAAGCTTGTTCATAGGTTGATAGGTGTGTACCAGGCTAATGGCCCTGGAGCCTTTACAAGCCTAGCCGATAGGATTACCCTAGCATCTTGCCACCTGACCTTAGTTCCCAGTGCCTCTGTCAAGCAGAGCCACTGGAGTGATCCCTGGGGTGAATTTTCTATTTCCCATCCACTCATCAAGATTTCTCTTGAAGAGGGCCAGTGAGGTGCTCTGCTTGACATGTATGGGAAGTCTATTCCATAGCATGGGATGTCTCTGTGTTATGAACCTGTCCCTCCAGCATGTTCTGTTGATTGTGATAATGAGGTTGAGGTCTCTGTAGGGTGTGGTGCAGAGGGATTGGGATTTCTTTAGGTATAGCATTTTTAACAGAGCTGGGTCAGACAGAATTAGGGACCATGATTATTGTGCAAGGATGAAACGTGAGTATAGTGCTACAGCTAAACGCATATTGACTAAAGATGGGAGTCATCAGTTTAAGTTTCAGGTTTTGCAAGTTATACAGGATAGTCCTAGAATAGGGGAACATAACCAATAAAACTGGCACCCAAGAGCTTAAATGGATTTTACGTATGGGAGCCCACAGGGGCTCGAGACTGAATGATATGGTCCCTTTGAAACCTGTGTTAAAGGGAAGAAAACTCAAAAGATGAGTTATGATGTCTGAACAGGATGAATCATATGGGTTATATATACATATAAACTAATACATGCTTATTATGACCTTCATAATGTTCTGTCATGTAATATGTCATAATAGTTTATTAATGTATTTTAATGTATGGAGTTTTTATATGTATATTTGATGCTTTATTTTTGGTTCTTTAAATCTTAATTAGTTTATTGGTTTTTAAAAAATGGAGGGAAATATGTGAGATATGATTGGTTTTCTTATATGTCTTTGATGTATTTATATGAGATGTTAATACATTAGTTTTTATGCGTCTGAGGAAGTAACTGATGTTATGAAAGCGCTTACACTACGCTATTAAACGTTTTTTATATTCAGATCGGAGTTGTCTGGCTATTACTACTAGCTACAGCTGCCTTCTACTTGGTTTGGAGGGATATTTAGGATCAGAGAAGTATTTTTACTCACATGAGAGTTTTAAGTTATAGTATGGAATTAGTGGTGGGGGTGAGCATTTGATGATAGAGACAGTATACAGTGTTATACTGACCTGAGCTTGTTAAAATGTAGAAAGATATGCGTGTGGAAGGGGGAGGGCACATATGTGCATGTGTTTGTGTGTGTGTTGCACTTTTGAATGGTCATGACTTGTACATATTCTTCCATTTTTGGTAAGGACAGTGTGGTCCAAGCTACTTGGCTGTTTTGACACATCCAGTAGTATTCCATTTATTATCAGTTTCTTGACTATCAAAAGATCTTGTCTCAGTTTGTGAAGGAAGGGTTTTGTTTCTCAGAGTAGGTACTGGAATGGTTAATCCCAGACTTGTGTAAATTCAGGGGTACTGTTGAGACCCAGCAGTTAAGTGCTGTGGTGCTATATACTACAAATCATTGAATGGCTGGGCCTTTATTTGGGAAATCTTTCAAGCATATGCTACAATGAGGATGCAACATTCACTATTACATCTCATATGACTAACAGTTGGATTTGCTAGTGATGCTTACACTCAGTGGAAATATTTACTGTTAGACATGTTATGCCCTTACAATATATGCTGTCTGCATAATTCATTAAGTTGCACGCATGCTTTCTCTTTAGTAACTTCACCTCTGTATAATCTTAGACTGCATAAATGTAACTACTGTTTGGGTATAAATAGGTTCATAGGTTCATAGGTAGGTACTAGGCTATCTGCCCGAGGGCATTTATAAGCCTAGCCAGAGGGTGTCAGCTTTTGCTGCCCCATTGATTAATTAACTGAGCCTCTGTCAAGAAGAGCCAATGAAGTGATCCCAGGGGTGTATTTTCTGTTACCCATCCACTCGTCAAGGTTTCTCTTGAAGAGTGTTAGTGGAGGGCTCTGTTTAATGTAGTTAGGAACTTTGTTCCAAAGCATGGAGAGTCTCTGTGACAGGAATCTATCCCTCCAGCATGTTCTATTTATTGTTGTGGTGAGGTTTAGCTCACTAGAGCGAGTGGCTCACAGTGACTTGTATTTCTTTAGGTGGAGCATGTCTATCAATTCTGAGCTGGACATGGCTTTGTAAGTCAGGCAGAGATCACTTCTGAGTAAGCGATATGCCACTGAGTACAGCTGGAGTTTTTCCAGTCGGGCTGCATAGGACATTTGTTTGAGGCCAGTAATCCTCTTGGTGAGGTACTTTTGTGGTCTTTCCAGCTGTTGGAAGTGTCTTGTGAGGTACATCCCGAACGAGGCATTGTACTCTATGATGGGTCTGATGAGCGACAAGTTGAGGGGCACTATAACCTCTTTATTACTAGATGCGAACCCTTTAGTAATTAGATGGGCTACATAGAAGGATTTCCTAACTACTTTGGCAATATGATTGTCAAAGGAGAGATTACTATCTGCCTGGGTCCCCAGATCTCTTATTACCTCTTCTGTATTAAGGGGGCTGCCACCTATGTGGTAGTTCATGAGTGTTTTGTTTTTCCCAAATGGGATGACTATGCATTTTTTTGGCATTTAGCTTGAGATCATGACTTTGACACTAGGTGTCCATCTCAGTAAGGCCCTTTTAGAGAATGTCCGTGTCAGCCAGAGAGTCAATTATGGCTCTCAGTTTGCAGTCATCGGCGAACTTGATTAGCCATAGTCCTCCGGTGTTTGCCTGTACTTCTGAGAAGTACATGCCGAACAGTAGGGGTCCCAGGACCGAGCCTTGTGGGTCACCATTTGTGACTGGTTTAGAGTCAGACCTGGAGCCCACTATTCTTACCGTGTGAGTTCTGTCTGTAAGCTAGATGGCAACCCATCTCGTGACGTAGGGGTTTATGTTCAGGCTAGTGAGTTTTTCTATAATTCCCTAGTGGGGAATGGTGTCAAAAGCATTGGCGAGGTCAAGGTAGGCTGTGTGAACTACCTTCCCCTCATCTATGGCCTTGGTGACTGCCTCGAAGAAGTCAACCAGGTTTAGTAGGCATGATCTGCCCTTAACAAAGCCAAACTGTGTCGGGTCAAGTGTTTTGTGGTTCCCAATGTCTTTGTTAATGAGCTCCATGATGATGCGCTTCATAGCCTTGCAGACCAGGCTAGTCCGGCTTATGGGGCAATAGCTACCAGAGTCAGTTGTGGCACCTCCTTTGTGGAGTGAAATAACCATTGCTGTGCGCCATTCTAAGGGCAATTTAAACAGAAATGTAACTACTCTGTGTTTGACTGGAACTTAGTATAATGCAATGTAAGCAAATGGAGCTTTTCTCCCTGGGCCTCTGCTGAAAATGGACATTACCCAGTCGGACTTTCCTGGTAAAAAAAGGAAAATAAATAAATGTGAAACAGAGCATCTCTATGACACTGTTCAAGATCAACCTGGATGAGTGGATGGGGCTCTGTAAATTCTTTCAAAGGATAGTACCCACATCCCTCCTGGACATGGGCAGTCATGACTAAATGCAGTCTTGGGTATTGACTAATACCTCTATGGTTTTACATTGGGTTAAAATGGCTAGGTTTAAAATGACCTCCAGGTTGATAGCCTCGTAATCTCCTATGATCCTATAAATATATCTGCCATTTAAGTTGTGAGTCAGATTATCAGAAAGTTGACAAATGTGAGAGGAATGTCTGTGGATATTAGGTTTGCTAATGTGTTGAGGGTGGCTGCTGTCCATATTGCATGAATGTTAGGCATCAGAAGAGGTCAGCTGTCTATGGGGTTGTTAGTCGTTTCAGTCTGGAAACCTAAAGGGTTGAATAGGTCTAGCATTCAAATGGGTGGGAGGGGGAGTGATCAAAAAGAAGAAAGGGATTTTTTTTAGAGGGAGACCTGAATGAAGCTTTGTTTATAACATGGAATCTGGTGAGTTTAAACCATCCTATTAAGAGGAAGAGGGTGAAGGTGAGGCTGAAAACAACTGGAGGAAGGTTAATTAGGCTATAGAAAGCAATGCTGAAGAGTAGTGCAATTAGTCAGTTGGGCCTGAAAGGCTTAGAGCTTGCTTTTGTGTCCCTTATGAGTAGGTGTGTTAGTCGGTTGGGGGGGGGGTTGTTACCCTGGGAAAGGAAGGTGCTACATGAGATGGAGGGAAGTGATAGTAGGAAGATAAGTGGTGAAACTCAGTGTCTGGTAGTGTAGTGCAAAGTATTAGTGATAAAGTAAATGCTTACAAGTGTTTCTGGCCCAAAAGTAATAGTAGGGAAGTATTCACCTAATTCTAGTTGTAGCAATGCACATAACTGGAGATTGTAGTAGAACAATAGCTGTGGAGGCTGTTGCTGTTATCAGCCTGTATCCAGACAGACCAGTAGAATAGACTTTCATACTGGATGTAGGAAGGAAATGGTTAAAGGTGTGGATGGCCTGGGTCTTGAGGATGTCTAGATACTGAGAAATGGCAAACAAAATGTTCACATTTTTTAAGAATGAGGCAAGGTAAAACAGTCATTTGAACTTGTTTTTGATGAATAAGGAAATTGGAAGGGGGTTTTGGGTATAAGGGTTGAGGACAGGAGGATTTCAGATCATGTATTTATTTATTATTTGCATTTTTACAGAGTAAATAGAGATGGAACCCTTAGAAATGGAGAGGGATTGAAAAAGTTGAGAGGACAGAGAGTATGATTCAGGAAGTGATCCAAGTGAATTAGAAAATGTAGGGAAAGGAGGAAGTAAGAAATGTGATGGAATTGAGATTGACAGAAGAGGTGAAACATTTGCACAATGGGGAGGAAACTAAAGCAGAACCTGAGTGAGGTGGAGGTTATGCATCAAGAAGTGAGGGGCGGCAAGTTGGTGAGGATGTTGAAAAAAGTGGAAACAAGCAATAATATTATATTACTGAAGAAAAAACTGAGAAAGCTGGAGATATCTAAGACAGAAGCAGAGTTATGTAGCTACTGAGTATATTATTTGGCACGAGAGAAGGTTGGCGTGGAATTTGAAGGGGAAAATAATCGAAAGGCTTGCTGAATTGAGCATTTGCAGGGAAACTGATTTTTGATGCAGTTTGAAGATTAATATCAGGATTTGTTGAGGTTAAAGGAGTTAGAGAGGGTTGTGCAAATCAGTCTGGTTGAAACTGTATATGATACTGGAACCTGAGGGAATGTCAGGGTTGATTGAGGATATTAGTATCTTGGGAACTGTTGAATGTATTTGTCACTTGAAAAAAGAGAAAGGATAGCATTGACTGGTGTGCCCTTGATTTATATAAGATGGTAGAGCTGGAAACTGGTGAGGTCTTTTTATTTTTTCAGCTAGGGCTCCAAGGCTTTATCTTCTGGAGTCACTATATGAGACATCCTCTTGTTGGTGGTCATTCCTAAAGATAACAGGGACCATGAAGACATGGCAGACTTTTGGCCCATTTTGTATTTGAATATAGATACAAAAATGTTTGTGTGACTCTTAGTGATATGGTATGAGAAAAGTTGGCTGGTGAATGTAGAACAATCTGGTTTTTTTTCTCTTGTGACCATATTTTAGCTAATAACTGGTGGAATTTATAGATTATGGAGAAAGCAACCCAAGAATAGAAATAGGTATGTTATTTGATATAAGGAAAGAACCAGACAAGTTGAAGTGGTTTATGTTTCTAGAGTTATGGAGCATGTTGATTTGGAACAGGGGTTCAACAATGGGATGAGGACTATATATTTTAATGTGGGTATGAGGCCACAGTTAGTGGAGAGTTGTCTGAGAGGGTTAGAAATGGTATAGCGGCTAGACAAGGGTGGCCTCTGTCCTGGAGTTTCTTTTTAATTTGGTTATGGTATCAGTGACTCAAAGGATACAAAGTGTTTACTCTGAAGACGTCAAAGTTCTCAACATGTGGGTTTAAGTTGCTTTTTAACTTGCTTGAAGATGATTGCATGATGGTGCTGGAATATGTGAGGAGGCTGTTACCACCTTCATTTAAACTTTGTAGTCAGTTTGGGTATTTACTTATCCATGAACTTACATCAAATATCAGTCTTCTCATAGCGACTTCAGAAAATCACCCCTCCAAACCTACAAGGTAAATACATGCAAGCACAACCAGGAAATCCAGCTGGGAATCATATATGACATCAAACTTACAGGCAAATAAATTCCTGGATTTTGTTAAAGCAATATCCCTGGACCAGATTGTGAATGCACTAACTAGGGCTGCAACCATACTGGATCTGGCTCTCACTAATATGGAAGAGTGCTGCACACCCCCTAGTGTAATGTCTTCCCTGGTAAGGTCAGACCACAAAATGGTCTCCATTGAAGTAAAAATAAAACCTGCACCCTCAGCTAACCTTAGGATATTCAGGAACTACTCTAAGGATAACTTCCTGCTATTAACTGATAACTTGGCAAAATATCAAGCCCCCATAAACCCTGAGAACACTGCTGCCTATGCAGAACTCTTCACAGAAACTCTAGACAAGCATTTTAATAGCTGCATAGAGACAGCTGTACTCACCAGGAAAAAGTACAGAACTAACTCAAAAAACAAGCCACCCTGGTGGAATCTCAAAATCAATGGGCGGTATAACGGAAAAAAATCATGGCAAAAATTAGGAGTTACAGCACCCAGCAGGATAAAAGCAGTCTCATCAAACTAGACAAACAACTCATTGAACAAATAAAGTCTACCAAAACCAAATTTGAGGTAAATTAGGTTTATCAGACCAAGCACAACTTCAAATGCCATACACTATTGTGTGCAGAGCTCACTGTAAATAGAGCCACCTATACTGATCCAGAAATAGAGCAAACCTACTTGCTGACAAATTCATCTTCAACTCCCCCCCCTCAATCTTTCCTCAGGAAATACCATCAAATATAACTCCCCCTGCTATCACAAGGGAACAGGACCATAATGCTCTTGCTAAAGCTAAGAACACTGCATCAGTGGGCCCAGACAATATCCATTCGCAGGATGCCTTCTAATTAGCATGAAACATGATCTATCAGGCCCTCTGGAACTGCTATTCATCTGTAGCCTCCAAACAGGCTTCATACCTCATGAATAGAGAACAGCAACAGTCATCCCTCTGCAATAAGGTGGGCCATCTACAGATCCTGGAAACTACAGGCCCATATGTCTCACTAGTCTTATATGCAAAGCCATGGAATGAATTATCATAGAAATGATCAATAATGATATAGTAAACCTCCAGACACTGGACCCAACCCAGTTTGGTTTCATCAAGGGCAGGTTATGCCTACTCAACCTGGTAGACTTCTTTGAGATGGTCAGCAAAGCAATGAATGGGGTCAAAATGATTGACATTGCCTAACTCGACCTGGCCAAAGCATTTCACACAAAACCCCTCTCAGGCATTGTTGACAAACTCTGGAGATTAGGTACAAACCCATATGCCACCCAGTGGATAGCTAACTGGCTCACAGACAGGACCCAGGAATTTAGAATTGGGGAGTCCACCTCTACAAAGAGGCCAGTCACAAGTGGGGTCCCTCAGCGGCCAGTCCTTAGACTGCTCCTTTTTGGCATTTACTTCTCTGAAGTGAAGGGCAATGTCAGTGGTCCCTGGCTGACTAAATTTGCAGATGATTACAAATTAGGAGCTGTCACTAAATCCCCCACCAATGGAAATAACCCCGCTCTCTTAGCCCTGCACTCCTTTCTCGGTCACTTCCATGGTTTCCTGGTGGTGTACAGTTGCTGCTCATGTAGTTAGGTTCAGGATAAACTATCTTAGGTCACCTTGTTCTTCTGCACTGTCCTGGACCAAAAGTGCTACATCCCTCTGCCATCCCCTTGTCTACACTGCTGACTTACCAGTCCCACAAGTGACAAACCTGCACATTGGACCTCCTTGGCTTCTAGTGCCCAAACTTCTCTCAAGGACTTTCTCTCAACTTAAATGTATGTGCACCCAGTAGATAGTAGTAACCTTTGTAGTTAGCTATATTGTAATGGCACCCTGTACATCACCACAGAGTGCTGTCTCCCTTTCCTTCCTCAGATAATGACCCTTCACGCTTTGAGACAATTCTGCTCAGGCAACTGACTCTACCTGCCAACTGCCTAGTAATTCCTTTTTGCTTTCCTCTACTCCCCTCTCCTGCTGCATACTCTGACCCTTCTTTTTCCCTGCTTCTTAATTTCACACTCACCTAGTTCCTGTCCTAGACTTCAGCCTACAACACCCTGCTACAAACAGTGTAATTTCATTATATCCTTTACATCCCTTAACTGACATATTAACTATTACTTTAGCCTCCAACATCTCTAGTTACTTGTACTGCCACTCTTCAGAACATATTTGAGACTATCTTTTTCTTCAGCCTATAACAACTTGTAACACTGTATACCAACCTCTTTCTCCTCCTTGTTTTCTCCTATTACATACTTCCTTCTTGATACCATATAACTCTCTCAATCATGGCATGCACCCTAATACTAACATCAATACTACTACTCCTTACCCCCTTAAGATCTTATTACACCAAACTTAATTACAAGTCACTGACACCAACTTTATCTCAGTCCACAAACAAGCACTTAATCAGTCTCCCTTATACTATCCCACTTAATTTCTGTTACAATCAATTATTTCATCACAAACTCTTGCAACTATTCCCCTCTTTCTCCCCTAAACTCAAACTTGAAACTCTACACACTCCTTCTGGTAATACTCTTATAGGCTGGTGACATACACCCTAACTAGGACCCACAACACCAACAAAATCCCCCATCATCTCTTCACACAAAACCTTAACCTTTCTATCCATTAATATACAAAGTTTATCTAATAAAATTACTGAACTTCATGCATGGCTCTCACACTACACCTCCCATATATTAGCACTGTCAGAAATCTGGCTAAAACCACATATCAGTAATACAGACATTTTGCCCCTGGATATAATATCTATCACCATGACAGAGTCATGAAAAAGGGTAGCGGTGTTACAATTCTTTACTCTGAACATCTGAACTTTTCCCTTTCTCCACTGCCTCTCCTGACTTCCACCCAGCTGAAATACTACTACTCAATTTCCACATCAGCAACCAGAAACAACTCGCTATAGTTGCAATCTATATTCCACCTGGCAAAAACATCCCTATTATCGAAAATATGCTATCCTGGATCTCTCAAAATATACCATCTGAAACTATAATACTTAGATATGTTAATATAGACTGGAATACCCTAAATACTGAAGCTCCTGTCCAAAGCATTAATTTATTCAGATTTACACAACTAATCAGAACCCCCTCTAATCTAAACAAGCAATCTAACATTGGTTCTACACTTGACTGGATTCTGACCACCAACCCTCACCTCTACCAAAACCCATGCTCACTCCCAGATGCATTAAGTGACCACTTACCCATCCACATTAAAAGACATTCACCCCATCTTAACAAACCTCATCTTTTTAAGTGCTGCCATAAACTCTCTGCATTTGATTCCTCTACTTTCAATGACAGACTCACATCCATCAATTGGTCTAGCCTGCACTCACTTCCTCTTAATGACGCAGTACTAGAATTCAACAGCATATACCTAAACATCCTTAATGACCTATCACCCCATCATAAAATAAGAATAAAATCCAATTATGGCCCCTGGCTCACAAAAGATACTCGCAACCTTATGCATCAGACTCCGCCTGGAAAACATGGCAAAAATCCAAATCTTGTACTCACCATCAATTGTTAAAAGAACTTAGGAATCGGACCAAAAGACAAATATTCAATGACAAGAAAAAGTTCTACAATAAAGCTCAATGCACCCATCAGTTCAACCCCCAAAACTTCTGGATAACATCAACGCTATCCTTCACCCTGGAAAATCTCAGACTCCTAGTCCTTATCCCAATCTCTCCACACAAGACACCACCACTCTCCTTGACTGGTTCTTTAATGACACCATCAGCAAACTAACTAACATCAACCAAAACGCACGTCATTTCTCCACCACAACCTGAAGGAAAGGAGGCACTCTTCTCTCTCAAACCTATCTTACATTGTCTCTCTTCCTAAAACTTAAACCTTGTTCTCCTTCTGCTGACAACCTACCCCCTCTCACTCTCAAGATAGTAGCCAAATCTATTGTCTACCCAGTCTCTATACTCATAAATAGATCCATTAAAGAAGCTATTGTACCTGACATCTGGAAATCCTTCTTTATAGTACCACTTCACAAAGGAGGCAACTCCACTAATCCTTCCAACTATTGACGCCTTGCTATCCTTTTTTCTTTTCCTAGAAAAATGTATTCTTTTCCATATGCTCAAATTTCTCATCCATAATAATCCCCTGACTCCTACTCAACATGGCTTTCGGCCAAACCATAGTACCTCCACAGCCCTGCTACATTTCACTCACACTATTGCTGAAGCTCATGATAATAATAGATTACTCTCAAGTCTATTCTTAGACCTTTTGAAAGCCTTCAACATTGTATCCCACTCCATACTCCTAGCCAAACTTGCCAGCCTACATTTATCTCCCTCCACCCTCAAATGGCTCTCCAGCTATCTAGCAAACAGACAACAATCAGATGACAGTCTTCCTGCTCTACTTTTCTACCCATTCCTACATATATTCCCCAGGGCACCATCCTAGGACCCCTTTTTTTTAATATCTTCACCAATGACCTGTATACCTCAACCTCCCATTCCACCCTTATACAGTACAGTGATGATTCCACACTTATCACCACTTCTGTTACACTGTCATAACTTTAGTCACTCACACAATAATCTTTCATTTCTGTAGAAAATTGGCTAACTAAAAATCAACTCATTTTAATCCACAAAAGACTTATCTTCTCCTCTTTCTCCCTAAATCAAGTAACCATCTCAAACAATCTTTCACAATTTCCTCTTCTAACAAAACCATCATTACAGTAGAGCATCACACAGAATTATTGGAATGACAATAGACAATCAACTAAAATTTTAACTACACATACAGCAGTCCATCAAAAAAAATACCAAAAACTAGGTCTCCTGTATTGGAACAAAAAATTCCTAACTACTGACTCCAGACCCTCCTTGGACCAAGCTCCAGTTCTTACAAATCTCCAATCCTCTCTCCTTACCAGACTTGAACAGACTTACAGCAAAGTCGCTAAATTTGCAACTAACCTATCTAATACCTCTCACCACTGTATTGCTCTAAAAAACCTTCACTGGATGAAACTTCCCCACCATCTCAAACTCTCACAACTCCAACTAACTTACTTTCTACTCAACAAACCCACTGCTTGTCCATCCCTCTCCAGTATTTTGACTTACTATATCCCCCATGTCCACCATGGAGTACTGATAAATTCCTAATACAAACATACAAATCAAACAAAACAATCGGCAAAATCTTATATAAATCCTCTGTGTCTCATTTCTGGAAAAATCTCCCTTTCACCTTATGAAGCACCCCAAACACTAACAGTTTCAAAAAAGAATTAAGAATTTCCCTCTGTAAGTCATGGATATGCCCCTGTCAGGACCCTACTTAATTTGGATCTACCTCTCCCTTCATTTCCTAGAATATTCTTCTTGCAGTTTATGCCTTAAGCATATGACACCTCATACCTAACAAAAAATATAAAGCAGATGATGGTATATTCTGACTTAATTTTTGCCTAACATGTAAGAATTTTTTTCTCCTGTATTATATGTTGCAAGTCCTCTATGTATGTACTGTAAATAGCAAACCACCTTTACTACATGCATTATTTTACTTGCTACTTCTCTGTTTTTTATTACTCAGCTTTGTGATTATTGTATAACTGTTATTATTACTCAATATTGTGAAAATCATATAAGTGAATACTTTGTACATTTTGCTGGAGCTTTTCTCCCCAGGTCTCCACTGAAAATAGGCCTGTGCTCAGCTGGATCAACCCGGTTAACAAATGTGAAATAAATAAATAAATAAATAAACAAATAAATAAATAAATAAATAAGTAAATAAAAATAAAATATTCTCCAGGAAGGACTGACACAGACAAACTGGTGTCAGAACGATGGACTAAAACTAAAACTAAATGCCAAGAAATGCATAATAGTATCCTTCGGGAAGTCATCCACCCTGGTAACTATCATATTGATAACAAACCTCAGAGTTGACCAAGTAGTCAGGGACTTAGAGACAAACATAGACAGTAATCTATCCTTTGACCATAATGTGTCTACAGTAGTGAGGAAATCATTCTATGCTGCACAACTTGCAAAAAAGGTATGGCATCTAGGTCCAAGGAAGTCATTATTCCACTGTATTCGGCATGCATTAGACCTGTCATTGAGTACAGTGTCCCCTTTGGTATGTACCTAACCAGGCATATCCAACAACTGGAATGTCCACAGCAGTTTCTCACTAAAAGAATAACAAGGCATAAGTAAAATGGCCTATGCAGAACGCATCAAGGCTCTATCCCTGTATTCTATTTCCTACAGGCTGTTGAGGGGAGATCTATGCCTGGCATACAAGGCATTATCAGACCCCACTCAAATGGACCAACTGCATATCCACAAAACAAACAGCACCATAATTACCTGTTCTAATGACTTAAACCTTGCTTGTGATATAAACAGTACCTGCTGGAGAGACAGGTATGTATCCCAGAGACTACCCTCTGGAACAGGCTCCATATCCATGTGAAGCAGAGTTCCTCCCTAATCCAGTTCAAGAGCAACTTGGACAATTGGATGGGGAACAGGAAGTTCATCCCTGGTTTGGCACCTATGTCTCTAATGGACACAGGCAACCTGTAAATGGTTCATCTCCCAGGCCCCTGCTTGTAAATGTTTCATTTTCCAAGCCCCTGCTTACACTTATCAAGAGTATCAGAACTTGTAAGAGATATGGGATCCATAGATAGGCTTAAAAAGGCCCTTGTGGTCATTATCCTGGAAAACATCCATTAATCTGTGAACCTATGAGGTGCATTAATCTCTCTCATCCAGGCTTGGACATCACTGTATGACTCTGGTTAAACTGGCATATATTTACAACCAGATACTTAGTACTGCCCTCAGTGTTTACTCACTAGCTAATATATAATAATTATTGCCCCATTCTCAAAACAAAATAACCTTAAGAACATCACCCTTACTTAATGAGATCCTGAAATGATTACACATAAACATTTCAAAGTCTTTCCTTCATTCAAGATATTGAAGAAAAGTGTTTCTTCAAATTAAATCATTCAAACTGGAAGCACCCCCAGCAAACATTCACAAACAGAAAAATTATTACAAATTTTGACAAAAAATAAAAATTAAAAAATAAAATTCCTAAAAGACACAAGCAAGTGCAACTGCAGTTTCGACAATGCCTAATATTGCAGACAAAATATACAAATTTTGTCAAACGGAAGTTAATGATCTTACTAATAAATTGTTGGATCACTGAAACCAATTGCATGTTGCAAATATGTTTATATGTCCATGCCCTAAGGTAGAACTCCATAAATATTTCAGAAATCCACTTGTTAATAATAACCTCAAACATACAAGTACAAGCGTACTTTGCAATATTTGGCAAATGGAAATATTCTGGACTGTTAATCTGAATTTTGCTAAAGATTAAATAAAGATACTGTCATCACTGTGCTTCTAATCTGAAAAAAAAATGTAATACAGCCCACTTAACCTAAGCTGCACTTTGACTTGCAAGTCATGATGACACTTTTTATGTCATCCTGTTGTGTTTCTGTATTTTTTAGCAGTAAACAATGGCTGAGTGTGAGTAATGCTTGATTTACACATGGCTGGCATAATCTGAGTATGAGGGAAATGCCTTAGGGATCCAATTAGCAAACCAGCTGTGAGTAAACCAGTATTGCTCACATGTAGGAGTGGAATATTGCTATTACACAATGCTGCTATTACAAAATTACTTAACATTATAAATAATAGCATTATATTTTCAAATCCTTTGCTGCTGTTGTCTTTCTCTGGTATCTTGTGTGTCTAGGAATGCCTTCATAATGCTCTGCTCATGCAGTGGACATGCAGTTTTTTTTCTTAGGATGCATGAGTACACATGCATCTTACTGTTTAAATTAAGATGTCTACAGACTCCTGACATTCCGGCAGTACATTATGAGTATATTTTTATGTATCTTTTGGGAGGGTGGAAGTTTGCCTTCTACCCTTAGGGTACTTATATTTATTTTCTCTGCTTAGTGGAGTGGAAAATGTGATGGCTGTACCCTTTGTTTTCAGTAGCTGTACGTACAGCCTTCTGGGCTTATTCTCGTGGGTACTACTGGGTTTACAGTGGGCATGCTGATTGCTGTGGCAACTGTCAGGCTGCACACTACTGAATATTAATCAAAGTACATTGTATAATTGTAATTGTTTGCCACAAGGATTAAGTCATCATTTCTTTGGAATCAACATCAACCCCCTTTTTTTTCCATTTGGTACATGGGCTTGGGGTGTGACATAAACCAGTGTTGCATGATGGTTTGTGCTACCAGTGTACCTCTGATGAAGAGGTCCAAATTTTGAATAAAGTAAGCTTTCACATTTTCTCCTTTTTAAGATAGCTTATAACTCCAGGCAATATCAAATGCAATGAACTTAGAAATCAGACCAAAAAGCGTATTAATAAAGATAAAAGAGACTTCTATTATAATCCACCCTCAGCCTTGAAATCTAACCCCCCCCAACATTTTGGAACTCCTTAAACCAAATACTACATCCTGGTGGTCCCTGCTCCCCCAATCCCTGTCCTGATAACAGTCCCAAAGATACCGTCCCCACCTTCAACACATATTTCATTGACTCTATATCCAAACTATTTAACCCCAGTGCCAATTCATCTACCTTTAATAATATTTCTATCCACTCTCTATCAAATCCCACTATACTCTCATTAAATTATTTTCCCCTCAATTCTGTACCCAATAGCTACATCAAATCCCTACTTTCTAAACTCAAATCTTGCTCAGCTTCTACCGACAACATTCCTTCCCTTTTCCTTCAGTTAGCCGCTGACTCTCTTCCTCTCCCTGTATCTATCTTAATCAACTGCTCCATTTCAGAGTCCAAAGTCCCTTCCATATAGAAACAATTCTTCACTCTACCAATACATAAAGGAGGTAACTCCGCAGACATCACTAATTTTAGAGCAATTGCCATCCTCTCTCCTCTCTCTAAAGTTCTAGAAAAATGCATATATAAACAAGTTATGCACTATCTACTCTGAAAATCTGCTTACACCTAATCAACATGGCTTTAGACCAAAGCATAGTACTACTACTGCCCTACTATCATTCCTTAATACTATAGCCCTTGCCAGAGATAACAACAAACTTGTCTCCTGCCTATTCTTAGATCTTTCTAAAGCTTTTGACACCATCTCTCATCCTCTCCTTCTGCACAAACTAATCAACCTTAACTTCTCCAATGCTACTGTTGCATGGTTTTCCAGATACCTCACTGATAGATCTCAAGCAGTGAAGTGGAAATCTGTACTCTCGCCTCATCTCCCAGTTAAAATGAGTGTCCCTAAGGGTTCCATCCTTGGTCCACTACTTTTAAACATCTTCACTAATCTTTATTCTTCCTGTCCTCCGTCATCACTGGTCCAATATACTGATGACTCTACTGACATCCCTATTGCTGACTCTCCCTCCGAACTCATCTCTACAACACAGACTTCCTTTAACTCAGTAGAAAACTGGCTCTCTGATAATTAGCTTATCCTTAACACAAACAAAACTAAGCTACTACATTTTCTTCCTAAAAACCACAACCACATTAAATCCACTTTCACAATCCTGCCCCTCAATAATGCACACATCAAGGTAGAAACTAACACTAAACTCCTTGGCTTCATCACTGACGACCAACTTAAATTCAATCGACACATTAACAACTGTATCAAGAAAACTCATCAGAAACTAGGGCTCATATACCGCAACAAAAAGTTTCTCACCAGTGAAGCTAAAGTCACTCTCTCTTATGCCTACCTCTTACCGAGTCTATTTTATGGCTCTCAGATTCTTACTTGCCTCAATTCCACACTCTTTGCCAAACTTGAATCTACCTACAACAGGACAGACAAATTTGCAACACATCAGACTTACAAGTCACATCACTGTCTCTCACTCAAACACCTTAACTGGCTTGAACTACCTCACCAGCTTCTTCTCCCTCAACTCCAGATCATCCACTCCATCCTTTATCAGCCTTCTTACTGTCCTACCCTATCATCTGTCATCTCCCACTATTCACCTGCTAGATCCCTCTGGAGCTCTAACCTAGATCTGCTACAAATCCACAAACCTAAAACTAAGAAAGGATGTATTCTCTACAGCTATAATCCTTCCAAGGCATGGAACAAACTCCTACTAGAGATCAGGTCACTCAAGCAACACGGTCAATTCAAGCTAGCCACTAAAGAATACCTGTTAAGCCAAACAGACCTGCCTCTGTACCCATCCTGCTTAAACAGCTTATCAACCCTAACTGCACACCTCTATTTGCTCCCAACCTATGTAACTTTCTCCAACTCTCTAGACCTTGTCTCACATTAACTTCTCTATTCTAAGCACATTACATACATTCTTATCTGCATAATGTAAGATTTTACATCTGGTGACAAAACTATTGTTAGTCCTTCTGAATGATGTAGGATTCTAAATCTGACAGACATAATGATTAGTTTACTGTAGTAAATCCTTGCTTTTTATGTATATGTTGCTTTGAATATTTTCAGTAAACCAGTTGTTGTTTGTTTACTTATTTTTGTAAATTATAATCTGTAGAACATGGGGATCTTTTCTCCCCGGACCTCCACTGAAAAATGTCTACTTAGCTCAGTTGGACAAACCCAGTCAAGAAATGTAAAATAAATAAAATAAATAAATAATTGTCATTGTCTGGGTCAGACCTGTTTAGTGTATCAAACAACTGTCTAAATAAACTAATACGTTCTGCAAGTTTTTCTACTACAGTGGAACAACCTAATTTAAGAATTTTCCAAACATTTTCGTGAGAGTGGAACCATATAAATCATCCTTTGTTTTTACAAATACAGTCACAGTCCTATAATATTTTCGTTGTACAGAAATGATTTGTGCACAGGTTTTCACATTTGATGCTGTGTGTTATGTCTATAACTTAATCAATATTCATATTAATTCTAGCTTCCCTTCTAATGTGATGAGTTTGCAGACTGCATATATATCTACAAAGCATGTGATTTCCAACTCTACGGAGAACCAGCATGAGACAGGAAAAATAAGTGCTCTAACTAGTTACATAGAGCTTTGAAGAACATTTTTTGTTCTCTCCTCTTATTACAAACCATATTTGAAAAAGCAAAATCTGTAATGTAGTTGATTCCTTTTACAGGAGGTCAAGGATCAGATGGCAGTGACATCCTTATCATAAAGTCTTTTAGTTTACTGCTCAGCATTAGTTTCCCCAATTCTAACCATAAATTAACTTTTTTATCTGTTGAGTGGAGTCTAATTCATTGAAATACGACAGCACTGGTTGAATAAAGAGCATCAGTAAAATGTTATTCCATGCTGAGAGCATGACATATTTATCATAAAACTATTTTCAGAATATATCTGAATAAACAGCAAAAGCACTTATTAGAAGATCTGATTTAAGCATAAAGTATTAATAAAAAGTTGTATTTCTTAGTGAAAACACCACCTAAAATAACTGCTTGCAAGTCCAAAACATCTGTTGCAATGTTATTCCACATGCAAATTCAGAACAGATTCATATGTGATATTCTCTTTAAAGCAGGCACATTCTGAGAAGATATTTTTATAACAGGCTATGGAGCATCAAAACATTAAAAGATGAAAAAGAATAATTAACATTTATGTAACCCATAAAGAGAAACTACAAAAGATAAAAAATACCTTAGCAGTAATGCAGAATTTAGTTACGTACATGCATGTAACACATTTGAGTGCACACACACATGCGCACAAACTCACACAAGGGCACACGCATGCATACATGAGCACTGGTTCACAAGTGCATAAGTTCTTAATTACTCTTATAAATAATTAGTCTAAGCTCAGCCGTATCACCCAGTATTGATGGAAGATTAATAGTGCCCCCACACTGAGTTTATTATCTCCCTGTCTCCTAAGTGAAAATTTGTGATTGTCAGTCCATTTATACTCTGTTTTTTAATATTGCTAGGGAAGCAATCTGCTTGATATATAAGAGAATACTATTTCATAAATGAAGACATGTTTGGATAGCAACAGTACGTCACACTAACTAGATAGGTTTAGATCAGCAGGGCCGATGTTTGCCTTGACACCAATTGTATTTGGATGAAAGAGTTCTGAAGGTATATCATTCATAGCCAAGCAGTTTCACCAGGAATCACTGTTTAGGAGCCTATACATGATTTAGTACAAGGATAGTGTACTTAGTCTGAGTTGCTAAAGGAACTAACACCTGAGATAGTTTTGGTGAAGAAATGCAGAGGTTTCTCAAACTGATATACGTGCTTAGTGATGTAAATGACAAAGTAGGTATTACATTCAGTGCTGGGCCTACTTGTACAAACACACACACACACACACACACACACACACACACACACACACACACACACACACACACACACACACACACAGTATTTTGTAGTGGACTTTGGAAGAAGAGAAAGAGGGGCCTTATCTAGTGGTATGGATGTTATGGTAGTCTAGTGGCAGCAACTGTTCCTTGTATACACTAGTTTATAAGGCTTGTTTTGCATTAGAAACAGTAGGACACTGTTGTGATATGAATGAGTTAAGGCACAATTCTCTGCAGAAGGACTCATTTTAGGATTACGACTGAGGGGCTTCCTTTGAAGTAAATGCCTTGTACAATGACTTCTTATCTATTCCAAACAGGGGGAGAAAGCTGCAGACTGACACCAGCACATCTGGGTTCATCGCAATCACATTCATAGGTTCATGGGTAGGTACTAGGCTATCGGCCCTAGGGTGTATACAAGCCTAGCCAAAAAGGTACGTGGCTTTTGCCACCCAAGAAAATTACTTTCCTGTGCCTCTGTTGAACAGAGCCACAGAGGTGATCCCCGGGGTGAATTTCTATTTCCTATCCAATCATCAAGATTTTTCTTGAAGAGTGCTAATGAGGAGCTTTGTTTGATATAGATAGGTAGTTTGTTCCAGAGTATAGGAAGTCTCTGGGACAGGAATCTATCCCTCCAGCATGTTCTGTTTATTGTGGTGACAAGGTTTAGGTCCCTAGAGCGTGTAGCTTGGAGGGATTGGGATTTCTTTAAGTGGAGCATGTCCAATAGCTCTGGGTTTGACATAGCTTTGTATGTTAGGCAGAGGTTGCCACTGAGTAGGTGATATGCGATGGAGTAAAGCTGGAGTTTTTTGAGACGGTCTGCGTAGGGCATCTGTTTGAGGCCGGTAATCCTCTTTGTGAGGTATTTCTGCGGCCATTCCAGTTGTTGTAGATGTCTTGTGAGGTACATACCAAAAGGGGTGTTGTACTCTATAATGGGTCTAATGACTGATGAGTAGAGGGGAAGAATGACCTCTTTTTTTTCCTGGATGAAAAACCTTTTGTGATGAGGTGTGCCACGTAGAAGTATTTCCTGACTACAGTGGCGATGTGATTATCAGAGAAGAGACTACTGTCCACCTATGTCCCAAGGTCTCTTATCACACTTTCAGTGTTAAGTAGACTACCACCTATGTGGTAGCTCATTGGTACAAAGTTTTTACCAAAGGGGATGGCAATACACTTTTTGGCATTGAGCTTGAGGCCATGGCTTTGACACCAAGCATCTGTCTCAGTGAGGCCCTTTTGTAGAATGTCCACATTGTTAGGAGTTATGGCTCCTAGTTTGCAGTCATCTGCAAACTTCATTAGCCAAAGACTTTCTGTGTTAGGCTGTACTTCAGAAAAGTAGATACCATACAGGAAAGGACCCAGGACTGAACCCTGTGGTACTCCACTTGTCACTGGTCTGAAGTCAGATTTGAAGTCTGCTACTTTCACAGTGTGGGTTCTGTCAGTGAGCCAGTTGGCAACCCATCTTGTGACATAGGGATTTATACCTAGTTTAGTGAGTTTATCTATAATTCCAGAGTGGGTGATGGTGTCAAAAGCCTTGGTGAGATCTAGATAGGCTGTGTGAACTACCTTACCCTTGTCTACGGCTTTGGTGACTGCTTCAAAGAAGTCAATCAGGTTTAGGAGACATGATCTTCCTTTTACAAATCCAAACTGGGTGGGGTCCAGAGTTTGGAGATTACCAATGTCTTTGTTTATAAGTTCCATGATGATACAGTCCATGGCCTTGCAGACCAGGCTCATTAGTCTAATAGTGTGTTAGTTCTCGGGGTCTATGGTGGCTCCCCTTTTGTGGAGTGAGATAACCGTCGCTGTGCGCCATTCAGTGGGCACAGAGCCTGAGGTGAGGCTATCATTGAATATGGTGTTTAGGTGGGGTGCCAGTTCATTCTGTAGTTTATGTAGAACGCAGGCTGGGATGTTGTCAGGTCCCATGGATGCTGTGTTCTTGGCTTTGGAGAGTGTTGTTTTTACTTGTGCAGCCATGATTACAGGAACTTTGCATTCTTCTGGTATAGAGATGGGCCCATTAGGGGTGAGGGGGGTAAAGTTAGCACTGAACCTATCTGCCAGGATGTTGGCAATATCATTTGGTTCTGTATATTTAGTGTCATTGTGCTGTAACTCAGAGCAGATCTGAGTGTTGCCATTGAGATTCTTGACATAGCTATAGAATGCTTTGTGGTTGTCTTTAGAATCAGTGGTGATTTTGTTTTCATAACTTGCTTTGTAGGATTTTATGAGGGATCTCAGCTTCTTACTGAGGCTGACCAGGGAGTTCTTCCAGTCATGGGATTTTACTCTTTTTTTTACACCAGTTTCTTTATTCTGTTGTAGAGTTTTTTTTATGGCAGGGAACCACCAGATTGGCTTCCTGTTTTGGAGGATAGTATCTTGGTTCTCTTAGGGATAGCACAATCCATGCACTCGTGTAAGTGCTTATAAAGTACATTTGTGTAGGATTCAGCAGTCATACCTCTATTGTCCATCTGCATGGGTTTCGTGAAGTTTGCCACTTCTGTCTTAAGAAGCGTGAAGTTGTCTTTGGAGAATTTTTTTACTGTGGTTTCCCTAATGGGGGTGGGGGCGGGATGTAGATGTCTAGGCTGATTAGCTTGTGGTCGGATCTGACCAATGAGGAATTGACCTCTGGTGTGGAACACCAGTCACCCATGTTGGTAATGGGTATTGCTGCCCCTGGTGGGGGTGTGGATAAGTTGATCCTAGGTGTTGGAATTTATGAATTCCAGAAAACGTTGAGCAAAAGATTTGGTACATGAGTAGTTTTCCCAGTTAATGGTGGGATAGTTGAAATCGCCCATTATTAGGGTGTTGGGTTGTACCCTAATATTTTCCATTGTATCAAGAAATGAGGAGTGGGAATCCTGGGGCATGGTGGGGGATCTGTAGCAAGTTACAATTTGGATTGCGGTCTTGCCCAGAATTAGTTGCACTTGGATAATCTCGGATGCAGTATGCTAAGTCACTAGTCTGGAGGTGTGGATATCCTTAATGAATGTGGGCATGCCTCCACTTTTAGTGCTTTGGTCCTGGTTAGGTGGCCGAAAGGTGTGGTATGAACTATAGCCTGGTAACGCAGGGGTGCTCTATGGAGCCTTGAGCCAGGTCTCTGTCATTGCACAGATGTCGATGTTCTCCACTTTAAGGAGTGCCTCGAGTGACTGCATTTTGAGGTTTAGACTTCTAGCATTGTGTAGCATTACCCTCAGATTTTGCTTGCTTGTACCTGTTGCGGTGGTGAATTTGTCATTTGAATCTTGCCTAAAAAAGGCACTATAGGGGTGGCAAGAGCCTTATCCAATATCCAGAAACCCAAGGGCGACAGGTGCAGGCCATCTCTGGCAAAGCATTGTGGTCTGTTGATCATGTCTTCCCAGGCAGACAGACACTGGCTCCCCTTAGAATGACACCAGAAGCTTAGCCAATTCTTGAAGTCAATAATTTTGTCCTTGTACTGTGGTATCCTTCTGGGTGATGGCAGGATGCTACTCAGGGCTAAGATCATACCTGCCTGGCTACAAGAGAGAGCCCCTCCATGTCTCTTTTCATGTAATCCAGGGAGGTACATCTCAGGTCATTCACATCAACATGGACAATGACAGAGTCATATTTCTACTTGTTGTGGAGTGACCTGAATGTGTGCATTATGTGGCAGATCCTGGCACCCGACAGGCAACTAACAGTAACTTTCTCCTTGTTTAGCCTGATGAGTGGAACATCATTGTGCCTGACTAGAGTGCTGGGTACATTGTTATGCCTTATGGGCTGTGGTTGAGTGGCACACTGAGTTTGTGGGCTATGTATCATTTGGGTTGTGTTGGGGGGTGGAGGTTGCATGTGTTTCTGCTTTGGTGGTCTCTGTTGCTTGAGCAGATTTTTATTGAGAGCCTCTGTGAATGTAGGTGTGTGTTTTGTGTTGCTATTTGTGTGTTTTGGTGGTGTAGGTTTTGAGGGACCATGTGATGAGTGTGGCATGGTGCAAGTGTTTACCTTCTCTTTTTGACTGTCTAGTCCAGTCTTGGGTGAAGAGAGCATTGCTTTTAGTTTAGCTATATAAATGCATCTCTCAAAGGCTGTAGTGTTTGGTGGTAGGAGCAGAGGGTTCTCTGTGTACATGAGGCAATTGCTGCACTGCCCTAAGATTCCCAGATTCATCAGGTAGACAGGAGAAAACACCTGGAGCTGACCCTTAGGCATGCCTGAATAGATGCTTATTTATTAAGTGCTAAAAATTGTTTTCCACTAGACAAATGAGGAAAGTTGAGTGCTGTAGTAATTTGTAGCTTATTTAGTGCTTACAACGAGTTCTGAATAAGTGCTGAGCTCAAAGAAACAGATTTGAGTGTTAAAACTAAAAAAAAAACTGGCTAGTTTTAAGGGAATATTTGAAGAGCAGACTTTATGGCACCAGGAATAGTTTAACCCCAGCTAAGCAGCGATGCATAAAGTGTATTTTTTTTAATATGACAGTAGCAAATGAGCAAACTGATTTAAACAAATTAACCAATAAAAACTAAAAAAACTGAGCCCCGTTCCAGCAGTCTTCGATCAGACAAGTTCTAACTGCACACTCCTGCCACTAAGGTGCAGGCGAACCGTCTCCAAAAAAAGATGGTCTAGATTACTGCTCAAGTTATACAAACAAAGCTAGATTCAGCAGGTCTGAATTTAGTCAATGCTACAGAAAACAAGGTGTATCAATTTCAGAAAGAAACAGTTCAAATAAGCAGGCACAGTAAACCTTTAACCAGAAACTCACAGCACAGAAGGGCAGAATCTACCCTTTCCTCCCACAAGAGTGCAGACCACACATTCTTAATGTAAAATAACGGGCCCAAAGCCAAATGCTTAAACCAGAACTAATATACTCTTAGAATAACAGACACTAAGCCTTCAATCAGCAACTCCCAACTTAGAAGAATGTAAGCTACCTGTCCTGCCACAACAGTGCAGACCACAAACCTTCTTAATGTAAAACAACTGGTCTGTATCCCAAGTGCTTCAGCCAAATGCTTAGAATAACAGTTACAATTTAATCAGGCTACTAACAAGCAGTAATAAATGCAGCAGAATAAATGCAATAAAGTGGGAAGAAACACAAATAAAGTAAAAGCAGATGAATAAAGTGCATTTTTTATATAACAATAGAAAACAAGCAAACTGGTTTAAACAAATTACCCAATTAACCAGTAAAAAAGCTCAAAACTGAGCCCTGGTCCAGAAGCCTTCAATCAGACAAGTTCTAAACTGCACACTCCTGCCACTAAGGTGCAGGGGAACATTCTCCAAAAAAGATGGCCTGGATTAGTGCTCAAGTTATAAAAACAAAGCTAGATTCAGCATGTCTGAATCTAGTCTATGCTACAGCAAACAAGGCACACCAATTTCAGAAAGAAACAGTTCAAATAAGCAGGTACAATAATCCTTTAACCAGAAATTCTCAGCTCAGAAGGGCATCATGACATTCTGTTTTTATTACTTCTTTATAGGTCACTAAGCTCTGCAAGTGCAGCTTGACACCTCCCTTTGCTTTCTTTACATCTTCATTACACTAGTAATCTGCTGAGAATCTGAACAAACACTGAGGGAGGCAGCAGTGCTCTAGCTTTTCTATTTGTTATTTGAATCCAGGAAACTAGACTGTGATAAGTTTAAAGACTTATGGGTTGTCCAACTTTGCATATCAATGTAAAATTTTAATCTAAATGAAGAAGAGTGGAGAAGCCCTCTTTTACACAATATATCACAAAATGCACACCAGTTTTGTTAACGATGGGTAGTGGAAGACAGAATTGTAGATGATAACTATAACAACTGCAGATCCGTACTAAATTTTGTCAAGAAATAATGGGATGTGATTCATACATCCCCCTTATAGTGGTAACATCAAGTGAAATATTCTTTACATGCCATTTAACTTATTATGTATTCCTGATAAAAGCATATTTCCCGTATTGTTGCAGACATGATGGGGAAGGGCAGTGTGTCAATCAGATAGAAGTGTAATGCTGGGAATATTGTTAGTGAAAAAACTCAGCTTAACTTATATTATTACCAGAAACTATATCAGTAAGCAAGATCTGTTCAGATAAGACATAGATTTATAACTAAGTGGGACTAGAGAAAATCATAAATGAAGTGCTAATATGTAAATGAATCATATCTTTTGCTGAGAATAAGGACGTCTGCACATTGTTGTTAACCTCGGTTGAGGAGTGAGGTTCTTAAGATCCACATTATGCAATACACATTGCATTAATGTATGTGTGTGTGTGTGTGTGTGTGTGTGTGTGTGTGTGTGTGTGTGTGTTTATGTTGTTTATTTGAACGGACTCCTAAAATCTTTGTACTAATTTCTGAAGTATTTGTTTTAGCAATAGAACTGTCAAGAGTCAGACATAAGTCAAATTTTCATTGGTAGTGCAACAGTCTTTGTTTTTGTCAGTATTGTTTGTCCTACCAGTCAGTTTGATTGTCTGAGATGTCTATGGCCACAACTTTTTAAATCCTTCAGAGGGTGGTTCATCAAAAAAGGAGTCTTGTGTGTGTGTGTGTGTGTGTGTGTGTGTGTGTGTGTGTGTGTGTGTGTGTGTGTCTCCTGCTTTCTGAAACCTTGTATGTGTTCCCACCAACATCAGCAAGTCATCTCCAGTGAGAATACATTTTGGCCAAATATTCTTGCACGTAATTTTTCCATCAAGCAGTCTAAAGAATACTTGTATATCTTATTTTTGGCAGTTGACAAATTGCACCTGGTTTTAGAAAGGCATAATCCTTACCTGGGGCTATCCAAAATCAACTTCAAAGTTACTTCAAAAACATCTATATCAAAGACAACTTTCAAAAATGAATAAATATATATAAGGTAAAATTGTAGTGCATATTTAAAAACATTATAGAATACCATCTGTATGTTAATAATCTTAGCTATTGTATAAGAGCATCAAAGCCTTTCTATTAAGGAAAGGGTTACATTAATATTCTGTTATTTATTTACAAATAAAAGCTTTGTGGCTACTACCATAGGTATAGCTAGCTGTTTCTGATTTTTGCCATCATCCTTTTCTTTGTCATATAGTCTGTTAAGGTAAGGATTCCACCAGTGTTGTTTGTTTTTAGTGTTAGGTCAGGGCTTACTTCTGGTGGGTATGGTAGCCTCAATGCAGTCATTTATATGTTTGTATATTGTTTCTGTAAATAATTCTGCATAGGTAGCAGTGTTGTCAGGGTTTGAGGGAGCCATGAATTTTGACAACCTGTGTCTGAACAGGAAGTAGTTTGCTTTAGTATAGTTCCTAAGTATTACAGGTTTAGTTAGGTTTTACAAGTTGATTTTTATTTTGAGGGAGACAGATTTGTTGGCCGGCTACACCAATGAGGCTGCCATGTTGCTGAGTACTAGTGTTTTGCCCATGCCCTGACCCAGCAATCAAGGAGCCTCAATCCTCACCACTAACATCAATGAGAGGCATCTCATATAGGAGGAAAGGATAACAAAGACACACAGTAAAGTGCAATTTCCCTTAGGAGCACCCAGAGATCACAGTCAGTCTTTGGCTGGTCGCTCCCTTGCTCATTAATATGTGATGCCCGTGCCCTGGCCCAGCAATCAAGGAGCCTCAATCCTCACCACTGAGATCCAGTCTGGGCCTGGTCACTCCCTTGCTCTCCAGGTCCACAATAATACTCCCCACTGGCACAGCTATAGGGACCAGATCTCAACCTAGTGGGAAAGCTACAACCTCCAGCACCCTCTCTGTCCAACCAGTGCTTTGTGTCCCTGCCCAAGTAGCTGACACACACACACACGCACACACACACACACACACACACACACACACACACACACACACACACACACACACACTTTGAGAAGAGTTTATACAACCACACAGATACTCCTGGGGAAGTCTGGCACAGGTTCCTCAGCTGTGCCCCTTTTTCCCAGACTATACAGTAGTACCAGCTCCCACCACCCACTAATACTTATCAACTATTCAAAGGCCCTTAAAAGGGTGTCTAATTATTACTGTGCAATATTATTATCCAATTGGTAGTATAGCCCAGGGCTAAAGCTATTGAAGCGGCTTTGTACAATTTTACCAAAGGCATGCAAGTACTTTAAAGAGCTTAAATTATCTCTACAAAAACAGCCACAGTTGGAAGGTTTTAAAAATATTTAATAATAAATAATAAAAACACAAGACAATACTTTTTACTATACAGTGCTAGTCAAGAGTTCAGAGATCCCAGAGAAATACTTAAAATAATTCAGTAGTACAGTTCTGACATCACAAAAAAACACTTAGCCTAATCTTTCTAGTTTCTAGCTATTTCTAAGAGAAAACACAAGTCTAAGATAAACTTTCATATAGAGCAAGACAGTGCTGGTGAGTTGGATGGTCAGGACAAAAATGCTTAATGCTCTCTGATTCTCTCTGTTTTTAAAATCACATTCCTGGTTCACCTTACATCATGCTTCACACTTCCTTGGGTTCCTAGGCTAACAGAAACTACATTTACATTCCTCACCTTTGGGCAGAAACAGAACAATAAAGGACATTTATGCATGCAAATTCTGGCCATTAACTCTGGCCTTAAAATAATAGGCAGGATGCCTCGCTCTAGACTGACTGGCTCCGAGTTTTAATATCAAAGGGTCACAACATGCTTTACTTGGTCAGTAGAGTGCACTGTTGTTACATTTTTTCCAGTTCCACATGTAACACTATTTTTACCATTTAAGACAACAAGCCTGTTGTTTACATTAATATTTACAGATGACAGAATTATCTCCAAAATTCTATCTGGCTAGGTTGGCAGCCTTCATCCATCTCCACCCAATCTTCACAACTAGTTCCAATATGTTTTATCCTCTAGTTGGAGAATGCACTATCTGGTCAATGGTGTTTGTGTTGATAAAGTCCAGGAAGCATTGTGTCTGTGAGTTGGAGGCAGTGTACGTTTCTCAGTCCATAGAGGGGAAGTTAAAATCTCCCATGAATAGGGCATTTGGTTGGATGGTGAGCACTTCTAGTAGACCTATGTAACAGCTGTGAGCTTTTTGAGTCATAGAGGGTAAGCTGTAGCTAGCCAGGACATGGTAGGGAACCTTGTCTCTGGAGACTTGGACATAGATGAACTCCAGGGCATCATTTTGTTTAACCAGCCTAGAGTTGTATTTGCTGCTAATGTAGATTGAGGCATCTCCACCTTTAGCTCCTCTCTGTGTTGTTGTTGGTCTAAATGTGTGGAAGGCACTGAAGCCTTCTAAAGCCAGAGCACTTTTTGTGGCTTTAAACCAACTCTTGGTAACAACATAGATATCTATATTCTCCAGAGTGAGAAGAGATTGCAGGGTATGGAGTTTCTTGTTTAGGCTCCTGTTATTGAGCACCTCAAAGTTGCTTTCAGTTTTTTTTTCAACCTTTTGTCATCCTGACATTGCCTAAAAAAGGCTCTAAGGGGATGGCTAAAGTTTTAGCTAATATCCAAAATCCCAGGGGACAGGTGTAGACCACCCCTGGCAAAGCACAGTGGTCTGTTAACCATGTCCTCTTATGCTGATAGATATTGAATCTCCTTGGAGTAACACCAGAAGCTAAGGCAATTATTAAATTAATCATTTACAGTTCATAATGTGGCATCATTCTTGGTGAAGGTACAATGCTGCTCAATGCAAGGTTCATACCTGTCTGTGACTCATTTTCAGAAAGATCCACAATGTCTTTTTTTCATAAAGTCCAGTGAGGTATGTCTCGGGTAATGTACACTAATATGGACTGTGATAGAATCTTATTGTTATCTCTAGTGCAGTGACTTGAGTATCTGCATGATATTGTGGATCTGGCACCAGATAGGTACGTAACCATTACCTTCCACTTGTACAGACTGGTGAGAGGAGTATCTTTGTATCATACAATGGAATACCCTATGACACTAGGTAAAGTGTTTGCTTGCCTTATTTATGTGTTTTGTTCTTGAGGGAACATTAGTGTAGCATTATGTGTGGTGTTGGGTATTGGTTTTGGTGTGTGCTTTAGTGATTGCTGTAAGTGTTGCAGTTTGATGGCTTAGGAGGTCTTTGATGTTTGGAGAGTTTCTTTTATGTGCCTCAGCATAAGAAGTTCTATGTGTGTGGTGAAGGATTTACTGTGTGTGTTTTTAACAACCTTATTTGTAATCAAGATTTTTGCTTCTATGGAGGTTATGCATGTACGTCTCACATACTGTGTCAGTTTCTTTAAGGATTAAAAGGTTGCCTAAGTACAGGTGACAACTGCTATATTGTCTCAGGATGTCCATATCTACCAAACTGGTCACAGAGACATTAGGAAATTGCAAATCCCTGTTGTCAGGACCTGTCTTAGAGTTGAGCTATTATGGTTTAGGTTCTTGGTTTTACAGGGATTACCTGAGTGGTATTAAGGTTGAAGGCTAGATGTGAATAGTGATGTTGGCTTAGTGCTGATTGACATTCTATCTAGCTATCCTAAGCTTAGATCCATGGAAAGCCTTTCTATGTTATGGATTAAAGTCCTAAATGCTAGCATTTTAGATTTGCTACTATACACTGAGTGGTGCACAGTTCTGTGAAAACACGCCTAGTTTATAGCAGACAGAAAAAGCTGAAAACCAACTCCTGTGCTCTCTGGCCCATAAACAACTATAGTTTAAGCTCCCTGGAGTGCTTCTCAACTCACAGAGACCTGGAAGACGCCTTCAGCCACATGATTGATGATCCTGGAACTTCTTAATTTAAACGTATAGCAAAAGTAGTTCTCAAGTGCAAATTAACACCCAACTAAGTCCCTAAAAAGCCCTCTGGCTAATGAAACAATCTCACTTTAAGCCTCCCTCTATATTTCCCCAACTCAGACTGACCAGGCTACTTTACTACTGTTACCAGAATAACAGTCTCAGTCTTCTTCTTCTTCTTGTTTTTTAAACAAGAAACATCTTTATTAAATTATTGCTTATGACACAGGCAATCATACATTTATATAAATGAAAACAAACCATATTGACATAATTTTAGTTGCAAACATTATACATCACAAATGCAGTCCCAGTCTTCTTAATGTAAAAACACACTTTGGTTTGTCAAAACTCAAAAGGTACCAACTAGCTACGACAAATACCTCCCTTGTGGTTTTCCCAACTCAGACAGTCCAGGCTACCTTTCTACTCCTGCTAGAATTGCAGTCTCAGCCTTTTCAATGTAAAAATACACTTTAGATAGACAAAAGTGAAAATGTATTGGCAACAAATCAAATAATAACTAGCTACAGCAAGTAATTCTCACTTTAAGCCTCCTCGTGCATTTTCTAACATAGACTGAGCAGGCTACTTTACTACTCACACTAGAATAGCAGTCCCAGTCTTCTTAAAGTAAAAACACACTTTGGTTAGCCAAAAGTGAAACGGTATCCATTAAAGGCAGTGGTGGACAGATGAAAATCAAACTGCAATAGCAACAAGCTGTTTATTGAAATGTAAATGTGTTAAAACTGTAGAAATAAAAACAATAATTACACAAAGTGTACACACAATAAGGATAAGCACTTTCATCCCGTGTTACCGGCCTTCTTCAGATATTTGAAATTGTGATGTGATATCTTTAAATAGGTGAAGTCACATGATACATTAGGAAATGCAGAGATAAACTGAGATACATTGCAGCAACCTCCAAATCCGAGGTAAACATACATAAAGTAAATACAAATATATATATATATATATATATATATATATATATATATATATATATGCATCACCCAGAAACTTACTAATAAAAATGGGAGCCCTAATATATATATAAAATGGAATAAATTAAAAGAACTAAAAACTGTTGAATCGCTTAAATAGCCCCTAAAAGTATATTAAAATAATGCATTGGACTATACAGACCATGAACCTACAAAGAAGTCGTAAAAAAACATATAGGTCTGGCATAATAAAAAGAATTGTCTGACATAGAATGCATATAAATAAAAATAAATGAAATGTTAAAAATATTAATATTAAAAATACAAATTGTCAGTCATCTGTCATATGCCTTCATTTTAAGAAGGCTAGAAAAAGAGATGATATCATTAAGACTGGGTGGAGCAGAGGAGTTTAAAAATATCTGCCATCACAATTCTTTCTATTATGCCAGATCTATATGTTTTTTATGACTTCTTTGTAGGTTCGTGTCAGTGTGCATACTCCTTTCTTATTTACTTCTACAGTAATTACAGATGTTGAAATAAAATAGCACAAACACTGATAGCCACTTGCTAAACAAACAATACAGAATTAAAACAGACTTAGCATGAGCAGTAAACTTCTCTGCCTTTGAAACTCATATTCAAATGGAATAAAACCCACATTCAAAGAAAATGTATCTGGCCAGTGGAGGACCAAGTTTACATTTGGGCCATTTTCAAACCACAAACTCCTTGCACACATTTATAGGGCTATGTATACGTGTATATGTTCTTTGATTTACCCTCCTGATTGTATTAAATTATATTCCTTGTATAATACAGCACCACTTGTTAGACTGTGTTTTAAATTTGTATTCTTCTAGTAAGCAATGAAACAAAAATGTATGAACCAATAATGACAAAACTACCCATTTCAGAAAATTTCAACCATAAAAGGCCACTCAAACTTATGTCATTACAATCCACCAATATTACTCAATAAGCACGATCTCTATAGATGTAAAAGTCATCCAAATAATTCCAGATTAAAGAGATCTGTAACTAATGAAGAGGTTGCCACTGGCAAACACTTTACATTTCAGTATTTCATCTACAAATTCAGTGCCTGCAGCCCTTGAAGAATTGATTGCCTATGTAACATAAAAAAATTGGTAAGCTGCTAATATTGTAATAGGGAATGACTGACAAAATGACAAGTTCATAGCTATGAGGCATCTCATACAAAGGAGGACACACTCAGGAGTGCAGAACCCCTATCCCCCTTAAAATGCACCAAATAATCAGCAATTGAAAGGGCACTGCAATACCAATACTCCATATACATGTTGTAGGAGAGAATCCACAGCCTTCTGCGCCAAAGGCAATTATGCTACTAATATTGCTTTCAAATTCTACAGCACAAAGAGTGACTGCCATTTACTAAACAAAACATTTAGTTGCACATTGAAAACAGACTTAGCATGAACAGCACTAAACCTGTCTTCACTTGAAACTCACAATTCCATGAAAATTCACTGAAACTCATGATTGCTTGGAAGTGCACTGAAATTCACAATTCCCTGAAAATGTACTGAAACTCAGACTCACAATTCCTTTAGCAGTCTGGTAGTTGTTGTAGAGGATTCAGACTCTTGTCTCCACTGAAGCTCACAATTTCTTCAGCAGTCTGGTAGCTGGTATAGAGGATTCAGGCTCTTGTCTCCTGTAACCAAGTTATAAGATCAAGCCTGATCAAATTAATTGACTAACCTGCCTGCCCCCCCCCCCATACCATACCTCCATACTTCTCAACCTCTTAGCATAAGAAATCTGGACAAAGCCTAAAATCATGCGGGGACAAAGGCTCAAAAATAAGGATATATTTTAAATATAAAAAGTTACTAGAATAGCAGGATTTGTCTTAGCATGCATTTTCTGAAGGATATGAAATTTGAAACTCATATGTCATTATTTAGTGACTTCAATCCTTCTTGAATTGTCAAAAAAACACAAATTGTATGAGGAATAGACCAAAAATATGAGACAAAAATTGGGACAGTTGAGAGATATGCATACCTCTCAACCTTTTAGTGCAGGAAATCTGGACAAAGCCTAAAATAATGGAGATACAATAGGCCAAAAATAAGGTAAATTTTAAATATTGTTCTTTTTAACTTATAAAGTTGCTAAAATAACATGATTTGTATTAGCATGCATTTTCTGAAGATATGAAGTCTGAAACTCATATGCCAATATTTAGTGATTTCAATCCTCCATGAATTGCTAGAAAACTACCCATTTTATGAGGAATTGGACAAAATATGAGTGGGAAATCTGGTCATTTGAGAGGTATGTTAAACACACACACACACACACACACACACACACACACACACACACACACACACACACACACACAAATACACATACCTACTCTCTCACATATGCACACACCTCTCTTATGCAGCAACACACATACACACACACACACACACACACACACACACACACACACACACACACACACACACACACACACACACACACACACACACACACTTACCTTCTCTCTTAATGGAACATATAGTTTAAATTCCATGTGCAACTGTGGAATGTGTTTACTTCCATGGTGCCGTGCGTGCTGCACAGCATGGTTCTCCTTAAAGGAGAAGGCGCCACCACAGTGGTGTTAAGAATTTTTTTTAGTATATTATTAAAGTAAATGTTTAGATGTTTAAACCTTCTGGCCAGAGTGGGACCCTCCCCAGCCACGTGCCCTAGGTGACTGCCTATGTCGCCTTCTGCTGCATCTGGCTGTGCTCAGAGGTGCTTCTAGGGCCAGGTATACAGTAGGAGCAAGCAGCTAAAAATCCTCCAAGTAAAAAAAAATCAGAACAAGAATAAGGAGGGAATCAAACTCAACACATTGACCCAACAGAGAAACCAAAAAGCAATGCAGATTATAAAAATGCCTTAATTTAATAGCTTTAATCACAGATAAAGTGCAAAAGACACAAAGTTGATTTAAACAGTAAGATAAGTGCAATTTACTCAGGTTGGACAGTTTGTAGACAAAGCAAGAGAGGTGAGATTGTGTTGGTTTGGACATGGGCTGAGGAGGGATGCCGGGTATATTGGGAAAAGGATGCTAAGGATGGAGCTGCCAGGTAACAGGAAAAGAGGAAGGCCTAAGATAAGGTTTGTGGATGTGGTGAGAGAGGACATGCAGGAGGTTTGTATGAAAGAGCAAGATGTAGAGGACAGGAAGAAATGGAAACAGATGATCCGCTGTGGTGACCCCTAACGGGAACAGCTGAAAGAAGATGATGATGATGATAAGTGCAATTATAAAAGTATTTTTAAATGTACTTTTCTGGCTGCAAAAATGTAGTCCAAATGTTTTTGTTATCAAGCACGCAGCAGTCCCAGCATTGAGATGGGAGATTGCTTGACTGATGTAAAATACCTGGGGGGTGCTCGGTTAATTACAATAGACTGCAGTTACAACTAGCTACAACAAACTCAGAGAAATGCCTAGGCCCAGAAGAGATACCAAAAAGCAATGCAGACTATAAAAATGCCTTAAATGAATAGCTTTATCTTCAGATAAAGTGCAAATAACACACACAATGATTTAAATGTTAAGATAAGTGCAATTATAAATGCACTTTAAATGTACTTCTCTGAATGCAAAAATGTAGCCCTGATGCTTTTGTTATTAAGCTTGCAGCTGTCCCAAGACTCGGGTACAAGTTATATTTGAAGTGTTACATATGAATATCTTAGAAGGTTAATGTAATACTGCTGTGTGATTTGCAATGACATTTACTGAGATATAGTGATACCACCGAAGGAAGACATTTTATAAACATCCATACTTGGTGATGTAATTTTAGTTCTGTATGGAGATTGTCATATATAATTGACAGCATTAATTGTAACACAGTGACGAGATAAGAAGCTAGTGTCAAACCAATTAATTATAGGACTACTAGGGTTAATGTACAATAATATCAATGTGCAGAAATCAGACTGCAATTCACTCTTCAGTTTATCTGGTATTTAGGTTTGAGTTCAGTGCATACTATTGTTTGCATTCAAAAATGTAAACAAACATATTGTTAATAGTTTACTAAGCAATGGGTCTCAGAAAGAAGAAAACCATGAATGTATTCACAACATTAAGAATGAAAGAGAAGGAGAAAAGTGAGGAGAAATCATGTCAGAAGCAGAAGCACATAATAATAAAAATACATTGACATAAAATATATTAAAAAGTATATGAACTGATCATAAAGAACTGTCTGACTTATGAAGATATCTGTGAATGGCCCAGAATATCAGAGTATAGTTTTCTATTCCCTTATAGCTTAGAAGTAAAAAAGTTAAACAAAAAACGAAAAGAGAAAGAAATAAGGGGAAAATGAAACAAAAAGATAAAGGCAACATATTTTAAGTAAAAGATTTTGATCTTTCATAAATAATATAACTCACATGGAGTGGACTTACACCTCTGCCTCTGTGCATAACCTTTATTAAATATTATAATAATCACAAATATTCAAGATTAATTTCATAGAAAGGGGAACATTGGATTTATGCTAAGGAATAACATGACTGAGTATGATACAGAATAAAAAGTCACCACACCAGGAGAGACTGTCCGTTACAAGATAGCTGGATAAGAGAAAAAATGATTGAGTATGATATTACATGGATATGAATGAAGGCATTTGTTATAATTAAAAATAAAAAAAAAATGACTTGAATGCAAGTAAAAATATTGGAATATTATGATGTTGATAGTGAAATAGCTCTTTAAGTAGTTCTACATGAAATATTTTTAGCTGGATTCTTAATCATTTTTGAATTGCTATTGATTATGATACAATGGAAATAAAGATTGCAATTTCATACAATATTTTACACAGAATTTTATTTTAAAAAATGGAATCTAAAACTATATGAGAGGCATTCATATAGAATACCTTTTCAAATCTCATTATATGTAATCAATATAATAAAAAAGTGATAATGAGAGGCAAATGATGAGAATGAATGATACCAGAAATCAATTATTGAAGAAAAATGCATTAAAAAGAATAAAGAATTTAGGGAATCTGATGGGAACAAAGAGCATTTTTTTTATTTTGAGTAGAGTTAGTAAGATTGATACAAACAATAGTTCAAATAAATGCAGTTTGGATATGTATTAATATACTTTTCATTTAATGGGATCATGTGAGTTGCAGAGTGAATACATTTGTATAGTAAGATAATTGGAGATAGAACAGACTTTAATTATCAAGCTACTGGACAGACTAGAAATCGAATGATTCCACAGTTAGAATATAACAGACTATGAGGTGGGTCATGAATCATAAACTGCTTATTCTGCGGTCAAGACACTAATGCCAAGAAATTCACATTGAGTGCAAACTTGAGAGGTGAATCTTGGCATCCATTTTGAGAGCACCTAATAAAGGGGTCTGATCGGAGACCCAATCATAATTCTTTCTAGTGCTTGCAGCTTTATCTGCTCTCTGTACTACTAGTTATAGAAAAAAAGCCCTAAGTGTTTTGATGGCTTTCAAAGCCATAAAGCACTTATTCAGCACTGTCAGAATGACACTCTCTTATGTTACACAACATCAGGGATACCTTATTAGGACCGACAGGTGACTGAAACAAATTTGTTTTTTACTCTGCTACTGCTGTTTTCTGGCCAGTACTGTAAGATTTAATTGCCTATAAGAATGCCCGATCTTAACAACTGAAGCAGGGGGTGTTTAACATTTGTTAAGATTGGGTCTCACATTATAGAAGTACTTAACTAATTTATCTTTTTCCACATATCAGAGGGCAATCACCATGCTCCATGCACTGCATTTTTGTTATTAATATGCTAAGTACCCTGTAATGTGTAATATAAAAAGAAATATTGTAGAAACAACACAAAACATGAGCAGGAAGCAGAGTAAATATAAAATTGATAAAATAGAAAATAAAAAAAAAATACTCTGTACAAGGCTAGAGGACTTTAATAAAACATGAAAAACGTATAAACACAGTAAATGACTTCACAGACTCAATCTGCTTCATCAGACCATATAAAAAATGTAAATCAAACAATTAAATGCAGCATCTCAATTTAAAAACAACCAATAACAACTTATCACTTGTATAAACCCAATCATTTTAAAGCAGGTCTTAAAGAGACCTTACCATTTAGAATGAAAATTTTGTCTGCCTGCAAATGTAAAATTCAGTGCAACTCTCTGCTTTTTGTTCTGTCATATTTCCTAACCTTATATCATCTCTCAATATTTCAGTTACTTTAAACTTAAAAGTATGAGTTTCTCCATCTCCATAGCATGTTTTGCCAATGCGTTCTTCTCATTCTGTAGTCTAATATCTCTAATATGTTCCCTCATACATTCTAAGAGTGTGAGATCTGTCTTACCAACATAGAATTTCTTTTACATATTTCACATTGTGCTAAATATGCAAGATGTTTAGGATGTACAAATATCTAACACTCTAAAACAATACCTCCTATTTATTTCAGGGTGTATAAACACCCCAGTGTTTTCAATAAGATGGCAAAAATTGCATCTATCACAGGGAAATGTTCCTAACTGGCTGGATCTATAAAATGCCTATGTCTATGATAACAAAGTAATCTCTTGATCGATTTCCTGTTATTTAATCTGAAACTAGGTGAAGTTCCTATTACACTGTTCAAAAAGAAGTGTCATACACTCATTTCAAAGCATATTCTCTTACACACAGTAAATATAAATTAGAGACACCGATGTATTCCAGAGTGTTAATGATTACTTCCAAATGAATGTATAAAATGCAAACACATTATTATAACATGTAATGTCTATTCAATAAATATCAATAATATCAAAACAGGAACATATGGAAAACATTTTAATTTTAATAAATGAAAAATACAAACAAAATAAAAAGAGAATATTGAAAGAAAAAGAAAGAAAGAAACAAGGGGAAGGTGAAACAGGAAGATAAAGACAACATTTTTTGTTAAAATAGTTTGATTTTTCACAAATAATATAACTCACATGGAATGGGCTTACAGCTCTACTTCTGTATATAACCATCATTAAATATTATAATAATCATAAATATTCATAGTCTGATTTCATGAAAAAAGGCAACATTGGATTTATATTCAGGTATATTATGAATAATGGACAGAAATAGAGTGAGTTCCTAAAATTCCCTATTCTAAATAAATCAAATATAATACTTTTACAAGAAGCACATCTTTTACAAGAAAATATTCATCATCTTCATTTTAATCAGTATATTATTAAATGTTATCCTTTAAAACTAAAATAAGTGCTTCAGTTATATGGAAAAAAATAATTCTTCATCCCTGAGATAAAATACAAATATATGATGATTATGAGCTATTCACTAGATTCATACTACAGTATCAAATATGTTATTTATAGTTATTAATATGGATCAGGAAGATGAGAAATATTATTTAAATTTCTTATTAACCAATATGAAAGTTAACCTGATATTAACAGGTGACTATAACTACATTCTTGGGAAATTAGATTCAAATGATATTAGGAAGCCTACGATCTGAGCCTTGGCCAATGCCTTAAAAACTGAAAAGAAAAACTTTAATGTAAAATACTCAAAAAAATTAAAAAGATGAGGCTTCCTTAAATTCCACATGTTATTAATGTGCATTTAGTAAACAAACAGCAATAGACAGAATATTTATATCCAATGAACTTTTCTCAGAAATTGAAATATTCAACAATATGTTTTGCCTGTGATCAGATCATAATGCTCTGAGGTTTTGATTTACAATAAATTAGAAAAATATTAGTTATAATAAACAGAATTGCCTGATTTAGATATTTCAAATAAAAGAGATCTAAGGATGGCTTGATAAAGAATGGAAAAACATCATCTGATTTAAAATCAGCAATGAGGTGGATACTAATATGTTATGGGATTCACTAAAATAGTGCATGCATGGTGAAATGCTCTTGTGGTATAGTAACAAAATAAAATAATTGGATAGTGTATTAAACAAAATACAAAGAGATTATGATTTTGCAAGATTAATGATAAACATGGATGAATATATACATAAAAATATAGCCAGCGTATTAAACAAAAATATAAACAAATCCCAAATCATGAGGAGCAAATAATATTGGAAAGAATCAAATGTTTATCTTCGCCACTAGTCCATAAAAGTTTATATAGATTTATTTGTAGATCAAAATTAGTATGTAAATTTAATCTCATTGATAATGTACAAAGTCCAGGAAGCTATAGTTATTTGCTGATACAGAAGATATTCTTAATGCATTCAAGATATGCTATAAAGATATCAATAATAATAAAATTAGCATATCATATGAAGGTAAACTAGACTTTTATAAACAAAATACCACTACAAAATTGTTTGAGGAGGATGTTAAACTTTTCCTAAAACCAAGATATCTAATAGAAACAAATTCAAATTAGAAAATTAAATTAAAAAACAAAAAACAAAACTACAGGAAAAGGCATAAGTATTCTAAAAATATATGAATTACTGTTGCGTAGAATTTCATGCAAATATTAAATAACATGCCAAATTCTTAATCGCTACACTAAATACAGCTATCTTATACGTATCATGGCATGCCGTGCATGCAATAGGGTGCTATTTAGTGTTCGTTAAATAGCTCTACACTTAGTTTAGAGCTGCAAAACAAGGAAAAATGGCCGAATATGATAATAAAAGCACAAGTAACCAAACTGCATGCTAATTAACCAATACAAAATGGCAGAGCTACTCAAGAACATATAAAGCTATCATGTAGACTCAGCCTTGAAATTTGAAACTCTTTGGATTACAGTCGCAATTGTACTTAGAAACAAAAACATGTTAGCAGTTGCTGCTGCCATCATTAACCTGTATGTGCAACAGGCTTGAATCTAAGGTGCTGCTGCTGCCAGACCTTGGCCAAGAAGAAGAGTGTTTAGACCCAGTTTGACTTACCATGGATTGAATGACACAGAAATTGTAGAGTAATACTGGGTGAACATGGAAACACTGGAGGAAATATGCAACTTCTACCACCCTCTCCTGAGGACCCAGGGATATTGTGGAGAATCCATCCCAGTGGAAACAAAGGTATGTGTAACTTGACATGTACAAGCAACAAGAACTTTCCACAGAAACACAGGGGGATATATTAGGGGTGTAAATGCAATTCTACAACATGCAAGGGAGCATATTTG